>NC_091297.1:50121147-50206147 GCF_038502225.1 Cherax quadricarinatus
GTACCTGAGGCCAGGCTGAGAGAGCTGGTGTAGAGGCCAGGCTGAGAGAGCAGTGTACCTGAGGCCAGGCTGAGAGAGCTGGTAGTGTACCTGAGGCCAGGCTGAGTGAGCTGGTAGCTGAGGCCAGAGGCTGAGAGAGCTGAGTAGTGCACCTGAGGCCAGGCTGAGAGACGTGGTAGTGTACCTGAGGCTGGTAGTGCACCTGAGGTCAGGCTGACTGAGAGAGAGAGCTGGTAGTGTACCCAGGCTGAGAGAGCTGGTAGTGAGAGAGCTGGTAGTGCACCTGAGGCCAGGCTGAGAGAGCTGGTAGTGTACCTGAGGCCAGGCTGAGAGAGGTGGTAGTGTACCTGAGGCCAGGCTGAGAGAGCTGGCAGTGTATCTGAGGCCAGGCTGAGAGAGCTGGTAGTGCACCTGAGGCCAGGCTGAGAGAGCTGGTAGTGTACCTGAGGCCAGGCTGAGAAAGGTGAGCAGAGAGCTGTATGTACCCAGGCTGAGAGAGGTGGTAGTGTACCAGGCCAGGCTGAGCTGGTAGTGTACCTGAGGCCAGGCTGAGAGACGTGGTAGTGTATTTGAGGCCAGACTGAGAGAGGTGGTAGTGTACGTGAGGCCAGGCTGAGAGAGCTGGTAGTGCACCTGAGGCCAGGCTAAGAGAGCTGGTAGTGTACCTGAGGCCAGGCTGAGAGAGCTGGTAGTGTACCTGAGACCAGGCTGAGAGAGCTGGTAGTGTACCTCAGGCAAGGCTGAGAGAGCTGGTAGTGTACCTCAGGCCAGGCTGAGAGAGCTGGTAGTGTACCTGAGGCCAGGCTGAGAGAGCTGGTAGTGTACCTGAGGCCAGGCTGAGAGAGCTGGTAGTGTACCTGAGGCCAGGCTGAGAGAGCTGGTAGTGTACCTGAGGCCAGGATGAGAGAGCTGGTAGTGCACCTGATGCCAGGCTGAGAGAGCTGGTAGTGTACCTGAGGCCAGGCTGAGAGAGCTGGTAGTGTACCTGAGGCCAGGCTAAGAGAGCTGGTAGTGTACCTCAGGCCAGGCTGAGAGAGCTGGTAGTGTACCTGAGGCCAGGCTGAGGGAGCTGGCAGTGCCCCTGAGGCCAGGCTGAGAGAGCTGGTAGTGTACCTGAGGCCAGGCTGCGAGAGCTGGTAGTGTATCTGAGGCCAGGCTGAGAGAGCTGGTAGTGTACCTGAGGCCAGGCTGAGAGAGCTGGTAGTGCACCTGAGGCCAGGCTGAGAGAGGTGGTAGTGTACCTGAGGCCAGGCTGAGAGAGCTGGTAGTGTACCTGAGGCCAGGCTGAGAGAGCTGGTAGTGCACCTGAGGCCAGGCTGAGAGAGCTGGTAGTGTACCTGAGGCCAGGCTGAGGAAGCTGGTAGTGTACCTGAGGCCAGGTTGAGAGAGCTGGTAGTGTACCTCAGGTCAGGCTGAGAGAGCTGGTAGTGTACCTGAGGCCAGGCTGAGAGAGCTGGCAGTGTACCTGAGGCCAGGCTAAGAGAGGTGGTAGTGTACCTGAGGCCAGGCTGAGAGAGCTGGCAGTGTACCTGAGGCCAGGCTGAGAGAGCTGGTAGTGCACCTGAGGCCAGGCTGAGAGAGCTGGTAGTGTACCTGAGGCCAGGCTGAGAGAGCTGGTAGTGTACCTGAGGCCAGGCTGAGAGAGCTGGTAGTGTACCTGAGGCCAGGCTGAGAGAGGTGGTAGTGTACCTGAGGCCAGGCTGAGAGAGCTGGTAGTGTACCTCAGGCCAGGCTGAGAGAGCTGGTAGTGTACCTGAGGCCAGGCTGAGAGAGCTGGTAGTGCACCTGAGGCCAGGCTGAGAGAGCTGGTAATGTACCTGAGGCCAGGCTGAGAGAGCTGGTAGTGCACCTGAGGCCAGGCTGAGAGAGCTGGTAGTGTACCTGAGGCCAGGCTGAGTGAGCTGGTAGTGTATCTGAGGCCAGGCTGAGAGAGCTGGTAGTGCACCTGAGGCCAGGCTGAGAGAGGTGGTAGTGTACCTGAGGCCAGGCTGAGAGAGGTGGTAGTGTACGTGAGGCCAGGCTGAGAGAGCTGGTAGTGCATCTGAGGCCAGGCTAAGAGAGCTGGTAGTGTACCTGAGGCCAGGCTGAGAGAGCTGGTAGTGTACCTGAGACCAGGCTGAGAGAGCTGGTAGTGTACCTCAGGCAAGGCTGAGAGAGCTGGTAGTGTACCTCAGGCCAGGCTGAGAGAGCTGGTAGTGTACCTGAGGCCAGGCTGAGAGAGCTGGTAGTGTACCTGAGGCCAGGCTGAGAGAGCTGGTAGTGTACCTGAGGCCAGGCTGAGAGAGCTGGTAGTGTACCTGAGGCCAGGCTGAGAGAGCTGGTAGTGTACCTCAGGCCAGGCTGAGAGAGCTGGTAGTGCACCTGAGGCCAGGCTGAGAGAGCTGGTAGTGCACCTGAGGCCAGGCTGAGAGAGCTGGCAGTGTACCTGAGGCCAGGCTGAGAGAGCTGGTAGTGTACCTGAGGCCAGGCTGAGAGAGCTGGTAGTGTACCTGAGGCCAGGCTGAGAGAGCTGGTAGTGTACCTCAGGCCAGGCTGAGAGAGCTGGTAGTGTACCTGAGGCCAGGCTGAGAGAGCTGGTAGTGCACCTGAGGCCAGGCTGAGAGAGCTGGTAGTGTACCTCAGGCCAGGCTGAGAGAGCTGGTAGTGCACCTGAGGCCAGGCTGAGAGAGCTGGTAGTGCACCTGAGGCCAGGCTGAGAGAGCTGGCAGTGTACCTGAGGCCAGGCTGAGAGAGCTGGTAGTGTACCTGAGGCCAGGCTGAGAGAGCTGGTAGTGTACCTGAGGCCAGGCTGAGAGAGCTGGTAGTGTACCTCAGGCCAGGCTGAGAGAGCTGGTAGTGCACCTGAGGCCAGGCTGAGAGAGCTGGTAGTGCACCTGAGGCCAGGCTGAGAGAGCTGGCAGTGTACCTGAGGCCAGGCTGAGAGAGCTGGTAGAGTACCTGAGGCCAGGCTGAGAGAGCTGGTAGTGTACCTGACGCCAGGCTGAGAGAGCTGGTAGTGTACCTCAGGCCAGGCTGAGAGAGCTGGTAGTGTACCTCAAGCCAGGCTGAGAAAGCTGGTAGTGCACCTGAGGCCAGGCTGAGAGAGCTGGTAGTGCACCTGAGGCCAGGCTGAGAGAGCTGGTAGTGTTCCTGAGGCCAGGCTGAGAGAGCTGGTAGTGTACCTGAGGCCAGGCTGAGAGAGCTGGTAGTGCACCTGAGGTCAGGCTGAGAGAGCTGGTAGTGCACCTGAGGCCAGGCTGAGAGAGCTGGTAGTGCACCTGAGGCCAGGCTGAGAGAGCTGGTAATGCACCTGAGGCCAGGCTGAGAGAGGTGGTAGTGTACCTGAGGCCAGGCTGAGAGAGCTGACAGTGTACCTGAGGCCAGGCTGAGAGAGCTGGTAGTGTACCTGAGGCCAGGCTGAGAGAGCTGGCAGTGTACCTGAGGCCAGGCTGAGAGAGCTGGTAGTGCACCTGAGGCCAGGCTGAGAGAGCTGGTAGTGTACCTGAGGCCAGGCTGAGAGAGGTGGTAGTGTACCTGAGGCCAGGCTGAGAGAGCTGGCAGTGTACCTGAGGCCAGGCTGAGAGAGCTGGTAGTGCACCTGAGGCCAGGCTGAGAGAGCTGGTAGTGTACCTGAGGCCAGGCTGAGAGAGGTGGTAGTGTACCTGAGGCCAGGCTGAGAGAGCTGGTAGTGTACCTGAGGCCAGGCTGAGAGAGGTGGTAGTGTACCTGAGGCCAGGCTGAGAGAGCTGGTAGTGTACCTCAGGCCAGGCTGAGAGAGCTGGTAGTGTACCTGAGGCCAGGCTGAGAGAGCTGGTAGTGCACCTGAGGCCAGGCTGAGAGAGCTGGTAGTGTACCTGAGGCCAGGCTGAGTGAGCTGGTAGTGTATCTGAGGCCAGGCTGAGAGAGCTGGAAGTGCACCTGAGGCCAGGCTGAGAGACGTGGTAGTGTATTTGAGGCCAGACTGAGAGAGGTGGTAGTGTACGTGAGGCCAGGCTGAGAGAGCTGGTAGTGCACCTGAGGCCAGGCTGAGAGAGCTGGTAGTGTACCTGAGGCCAGGCTGAGAGAGCTGGTAGTGTACCTGAGGCCAGGCTGAGAGAGCTGGTAGTGTACCTCAGGCAAGGCTGAGAGAGCTGGTAGTGTACCTCAGGCCAGGCTGAGAGAGCTGGTAGTGTACCTGAGGCCAGGCTGAGAGAGCTGGTAGTGTACCTGAGGCCAGGCTGAGAGAGCTGGTAGTGTACCTGAGGCCAGGATGAGAGAGCTGGTAGTGCACCTGATGCCAGGCTGAGAGAGCTGGTAGTGTACCTGAGGCCAGGCTGAGAGAGCTGGTAGTGTACCTGAGGCCAGGCTAAGAGAGCTGGTAGTGTACCTCAGGCCAGGCTGAGAGAGCTGGTAGTGTACCTGAGGCCAGGCTGAGGGAGCTGGCAGTGCCCCTGAGGCCAGGCTGAGAGAGCTGGTAGTGTACCTGAGGCCAGGCTGCGAGAGCTGGTAGTGTATCTGAGGCCAGGCTGAGAGAGCTGGTAGTGTACCTGAGGCCAGGCTGAGAGAGCTGGTAGTGCACCTGAGGCCAGGCTGAGAGAGGTGGTAGTGTACCTGAGGCCAGGCTGAGAGAGCTGGTAGTGTACCTGAGGCCAGGCTGAGAGAGCTGGTAGTGCACCTGAGGCCAGGCTGAGAGAGCTGGTAGTGTACCTGAGGCCAGGCTGAGGGAGCTGGTAGTGTACCTGAGGCCAGGTTGAGAGAGCTGGTAGTGTACCTCAGGTCAGGCTGAGAGAGCTGGTAGTGTACCTGAGGCCAGGCTGAGAGAGCTGGCAGTGTACCTGAGGCCAGGCTAAGAGAGGTGGTAGTGTACCTGAGGCCAGGCTGAGAGAGCTGGCAGTGTACCTGAGGCCAGGCTGAGAGAGCTGGTAGTGCACCTGAGGCCAGGCTGAGAGAGCTGGTAGTGTACCTGAGGCCAGGCTGAGAGAGCTGGTAGTGTACCTGAGGCCAGGCTGAGAGAGCTGGTAGTGTACCTGAGGCCAGGCTGAGAGAGGTGGTAGTGTACCTGAGGCCAGGCTGAGAGAGCTGGTAGTGTACCTCAGGCCAGGCTGAGAGAGCTGGTAGTGTACCTGAGGCCAGGCTGAGAGAGCTGGTAGTGCACCTGAGGCCAGGCTGAGAGAGCTGGTAATGTACCTGAGGCCAGGCTGAGAGAGCTGGTAGTGCACCTGAGGCCAGGCTGAGAGAGCTGGTAGTGTACCTGAGGCCAGGCTGAGTGAGCTGGTAGTGTATCTGAGGCCAGGCTGAGAGAGCTGGTAGTGCACCTGAGGCCAGGCTGAGAGAGGTGGTAGTGTACCTGAGGCCAGGCTGAGAGAGGTGGTAGTGTACGTGAGGCCAGGCTGAGAGAGCTGGTAGTGCATCTGAGGCCAGGCTAAGAGAGCTGGTAGTGTACCTGAGGCCAGGCTGAGAGAGCTGGTAGTGTACCTGAGACCAGGCTGAGAGAGCTGGTAGTGTACCTCAGGCAAGGCTGAGAGAGCTGGTAGTGTACCTCAGGCCAGGCTGAGAGAGCTGGTAGTGTACCTGAGGCCAGGCTGAGAGAGCTGGTAGTGTACCTGAGGCCAGGCTGAGAGAGCTGGTAGTGTACCTGAGGCCAGGCTGAGAGAGCTGGTAGTGTACCTGAGGCCAGGATGAGAGAGCTGGTAGTGCACCTGAGGCCAGGCTGAGAGAGCTGGTAGTGTACCTGAGGCCAGGCTGAGAGAGCTGGTAGTGTACCTGAGGCCAGGCTGAGAGAGCTGGTAGTGTACCTCAGGCCAGGCTGAGAGAGCTGGTAGTGTACCTGAGGCCAGGCTGAGGGAGCTGGCAGTGCCCCTGAGGCCAGGCTGAGAGAGCTGGTAGTGTACCTGAGGCCAGGCTGCGAGAACTGGTAGTGTATCTGAGGCCAGGCTGAGAGAGCTGGTAGTGTACCTGAGGCCAGGCTGAGAGAGCTGGTAGTGTACCTGAGGCCAGGCTGAGAGAGGTGGTAGTGTACCTGAGGCCAGGCTGAGAGAGCTGGTAGTGTACCTGAGGCCAGGCTGAGAGAGCTGGTAGTGCACCTGAGGCCAGGCTGAGAGAGCTGGTAGTGTACCTGAGGCCAGGCTGAGGGAGCTGGTAGTGTACCTGAGGCCAGGTTGAGAGAGCTGGTAGTGTACCTCAGGTCAGGCTGAGAGAGCTGGTAGTGTACCTGAGGCCAGGCTGAGAGAGCTGGCAGTGTACCTGAGGCCAGGCTGAGAGAGCTGGTAGTGCACCTGAGGCCAGGCTGAGAGAGGTGGTAGTGTACCTGAGGCCAGGCTGAGAGAGCTGGTAGTGTACCTGAGGCCAGGCTGAGAGAGGTGGTAGTGTACCTGAGGCCAGGCTGAGAGAGCTGGTAGTGTACCTCAGGCCAGGCTGAGAGAGCTGGTAGTGTACCTGAGGCCAGGCTGAGAGAGCTGGTAGTGCACCTGAGGCCAGGCTGAGAGAGCTGGTAGTGTACCTGAGGCCAGGCTGAGAGAGCTGGTAGTGTACCTAAGGCCAGGCTGAGAGAGCTGGTAGTGTACCTGAGGCCAGGCTGAGAGAGCTGGTAGTGTACCTGAGGCCAGGCTGAGAGAGCTGGTAGTGCACCTGAGGCCAGGCTGAGAGTGCTGGTAGTGTACCTGAGGCCAGGCTGAGTGAGCTGGTAGTGTATCTGAGGCCAGGCTGAGAGAGCTAGTAGTGTACCTCAGGCCAGGCTGAGAGAGCTGGTAGTGTACCTGAGACCAGGCTGAGAGAGCTGGTAGTGTACCTGAGGCCAGGCTGAGGGAGCTGGTAGTGTACCTGAGGCCAGGTTGAGAGAGCTGGTAGTGTACCTCAGGTCAGGCTGAGAGAGCTGGTAGTGTACCTGAGGCCAGGCTGAGAGAGCTGGTAGTGTATCTGAGGCCAGGCTGAGAGAGTTGGTAGTGTACCTGAGGCCAAGCTGAGAGAGGTAGTAGCGTACCTGAGGCCGGGCTGAGAGAGCTGGTAGTGTACCTGAGGCCAGGCTAAGAGATGTGGCAGTGTACCTGAGACCAGACTGAGACAGGTAGTAGTGTGTGTACGAATGGTATATAATACCGACAAGATGAGATTAAGACACATGTGCAACATCTGGGTATCTTTATTGTAGACGTTTCGCCAACCAGTGGCTTTATCAATACAAATTCTAGGACATAACTTGAAGACAGTAGAACTATATACAGAAAATGAGGTAATCAGTCCCTCAACCTAGGAGTAGGTGCGATGAGCACCATAGTCGTGGAGAAGAAAGGAGCCTGGCGGACATGTACATAACCTTCACGACTACGACAACTACTACTACAACTAACCCATCTCTTTGGGAAGGACCTACTTCCACTGGGGAATCCCGCCTACCAGTAAATATGCCCTCGTCTGCTACACCTGACGTTACTATATAAACGCCAGGCTCCTTTCTTCTGCTTCACAATCTCCACGACTATGGTGCTCTTCGCACCTACTCCTAGGTTGAGGGACTGATTACCTCATCTTCTGTACATAGTTCTTCTGTCTTCAAGTTATGTCCTAGAATTTGTATTGATAAAGCCACTGGATGGCGAAACGTCTACAATAAAGATACGCAGATGTTGCACATGTGTCAGGGCTGAGAGACGTGGTAGCTATTTTTGGTATATGTGAATGACATGATGGAAGGGTTAGACTCAGAAGTGTCCCTGTTCGCAGATGATGTGAAGTTAATGAGGGCATCATGTGATATCAGGCTTGACGTCACGAAATGACGTCAGCAGCATGGTAACGTCAGCAGACGTCTTGAGGTGACGTCAGGCAGACAGAGTGATGTCATGAAGTCGGGTAGCATTGTGGGTGACGTCGTGAAGTCGGGCAGCATCGTGGGTGACGTCATAGGAGTGATGCGGCAGCAGACCACAACATGTGGCTCGGGATGTCTAGCTAGGTCACCCATGTGGCTTGTAGATCCACATGGCATCGTCCATACCCCACGTGGCTTGCTCCACGTTGCTTCGTGATCTACATGGCTTGGTGATCCACGTGGCTTGGTGATCCACGTGGCTTCGAGTGGCCTCAGGCAATCCGATACACAGCTCTGGCAATGAATTCACACGGAAAACAGCAGAAAACACACCAGAGGGAGTGAGAGCAACAGTGAGTGGTGTATGGTGTGGTGCACAGCAGGGTGAGCGTGGGCGAGGCAAGGAACGGCCACTTCCTCCTCTCCCACCCACAAACACGGGGAGAAACACTCACACTGGATGCAGAAATCACCACAAACTCACCTCTGACTTGCTGAAATAGCCATGCCGAGCTGAAAAACAACAGCAGCAACATACAAGTGACGCTGAACACGTTTACCTGGAGACTTGAGAAACTTGAGAAACTGCGTGGGATGCTGTGGCATGGAGTCACAGGGACGCCACTTACAATTCTCGAAGAAATTCGGTAAATTTCGGCCAAATCCTGCTTGTACCTGTGTCTGGATGCTGAAACGTGCAGACACGACATCAGGATAACTCGTTGAGAGACGGATGCTTTTTGTGTGGAGTGATGAAGTGTAGATTACGTCATCCATCTTCTTTCTTCTCCCCGGGCAAACACACTTGCTGCGAGGCACCACTGTCACCAATGTTTACGGGTTTATTGGGTCGTTCTTTGTAGCGGAGAGTAATGATAAGTCTTCAGAGGCTTCTTACTTTGTCTGCAATGTCGTGGGGTACACAAGAAGTGTGTTAAGTGCCTATTGCCCGGGAGGGCCATGCCCGTGAGGGAGAGAGGAGTAAACCTTGTTGACTGAGTGAAGGCCACTGAGAAAGTGAGGGAGAGACAGGTGTGGGCATACTGAAGTGGTAGGCCTATAGGTGGCAGCACCAGCATGGTGTGAAATATGAACTCAGCTGGCAGACAGCATACAGCATAGGCTGTCTATTCAAACAGTACAGGCTGTCTACATTTACTGCCGTCAGGTGCGGTGCTTAGGAAGAGGGGGGTTGATGGTGGAGGGCGAGTGTCGGGTGTGCGGGGACAGGGAGACAGTGTTTCATGCAGTATATTTTGTGACAATTTGGGGGGTATAAGGAAGTTGACGAGTAGGGTACTGGGGAGGGCGGAGGGCGGGATATCGGCATTGAGAGCATTAAGTCTGGATGTGGGTAGAGTGGAGGTGTCTGTGCAGCGTACAATAGCGTATATAATCGCGGATTTTGTTTTTGTATCTTGGGCAATGAGAGAAATGGGGACTGGGAGGTGCGCAAGAAGGTATTGGCGGCGACCATTTATAGTATGCTAAGTCGTAATAGAGGGATTTACGGGAGTAGGTGGGAACAGTGTTTTCCAGAAGGGCATCTTAGTTTGGATGTAAAAGTGTTGTTAGCATTGTAAAAGTGGGGGAGTGTTGAGGTTCAGGGGTTAAAACGGGCTCGTCTCAGGAGTTGGGTATACACAAGAAGTGTGTTGCCGAGGTAAAAGCGTGATGTGTGGTTGTGGTGGGTGTGGTTGTTTGAGAAGATGTGGTGGTGCATTTAAGGTAAGAGCTGTTCCTACCTAGGAATGGATAGCATGTGATGGGCAATGAATTTTCTGTTTTGGTTGTGCATGAATTGCATGGCCTGCTGAGTCATGGCATTAGTAAGAGAAAAGGTATGCACTGTGTATTGAATTCCTGTTGTTTATTAATGTTATGTTTTTTTATGCAATGTCTCTATTTAATTCTTTGGATTAGTGGTTGATTGAGTGCACGTGACCTGGCGAGTGTGCCAGACATACGTAGACACATGTGTACTAATGCTGATATACTGTGTATCTTGCGTGAGGATTTTTATCAGAGCCAAAAGTGTGCCTAGTTGTCGGCTAGATTGAGTTTGCTGGCACGACCGCACCATGGGCTGGCACGACCACACCAAGGGCTGGCACGACCGCACCATGGGCTGCCACGACCGCACCACAGGCTGGCACGACCGCACCATGGGCTGGCACGACCACACCATGGGCTGGCACGACCGCACCATGGGCTGGTACGACCGCACCATGGGCTGGCACGACCGCACCATAGGCTGGCACGACCGCACCATGGGCTGGCACGACCACACCATGGGCTGGCACGACCGCACCATGGGCTGGCACGATCGCACTATGGGCTGGCACGACCGCACCATGGGCTGGCACGATCGCACTATGGGCTGGCACGACCGCACCATGCGCTGGCACGACCGCACCATGGGCTGGCACGACCGCACCATGGGCTGGCACGACCGCACCATGGGCTGGCACGACCGCACCATGGGCTGGCACGACCGCACCATGGGCTGGCACGACCACACCATGGGCTGGCACGACCGCACCATGGGCTCGCACGACCGCACCATGGGCTGGCACGACCGCACCATGGGCTGGCACGACCGCACCATAGGCTGGCACGACTGCACCATGGGCTGGCATGACCACACCATAGGCTGGCACGACCGCACCATGGGCTGGCACGACCGCACCATGGGCTGGCACGACCGCACCATGGGCTGGCACGACCGCACCATAGGCTGGCACGACCGCACCATAGGCTGGCACGACCGCACCATGGGCTGGCACGACCGCACCATGGGCTGGCACGACCACACCATGGGCTGGCACGACCGCACCATGGGCTGGCACGACCGCACCATGGGCTGGCACGACCGCACCATGGGCTGGCACGACCGCATGGGCACGACCGCACCATGGCACGACCGCACCATGGGCTGGCACGACCGCACCATGGGCTGGCACGACCGCACCATGGGCTGGCACGACCGCACCATGGGCTGGCACGACCGCACCATGGGCTGGCACGACCGCACCATGGGCGGGCACGACCGCACCATGGGCTGGCACGACCGCACCATGGGCTGGCACGACCGCACCATGGGCTGGCACGACCGCACCATGGGCTGGCACGACCGCACCATGGGCTGGCACGACCGCACCATGGGCTGGCACGACCGCACCATGGGCTGGCACGACCGCACCATGGGCTGGTACGACCACACCATGGGCTGGCACGACCGCACCATGGGCTGGCACGACCACACCATGGGCTGGCACGACCGCACCATGGGCTGGCACGACCGCACCATGGGCTGGCACGACCGCACCATGGGCAGGCACGACCGCACCATAGGCTGGCACGACCGCACCATGGGCTGGCACGACCGCACCATGGGCTGACACGACCGCACCATGGGCTGGCACGACCGCACAATGGGCTGGCACGACCGCACCATGGGCTGGCACGACCGCACCATGGGCTGGTACGACCGCACCATGGGCTGGCACGACCGCACCATAGGCTGGCACGACCGCACCATGGGCTGGCACGACCACACCATGGGCTGGCACGACCGCACCATGGGCTGGCACGATCGCACTATGGGCTGGCACGACCGCACCATGCGCTGGCACGACCGCACCATGGGCTGGCACGACCGCACCATGGGCTGGCACGACCGCACCATGGGCTGGCACGACCGCACCATAGGCTGGCACGACCGCACCATGGGCTGGCACGACCACACCATGGGCTGGCACGACCGCACCATGGGCTCGCACGACCGCACCATGGGCTGGCACGACCGCACCATGGGCTGGCACGACCGCACCATAGGCTGGCACGACCGCACCATGGGCTGGCACGACCGCACCATGGGCAGGCACGACCGCACCATAGGCTGGCACGACCGCACCATGGGCTGGCACGACCACACCATGGGCTGGCACGACCGCACCATGGGCTCGCACGACCGCACCATGGGCTGGCACGACCGCACCATGGGCTGGCACGACCGCACCATGGGCTGGCACGACCGCACCATGGGCTGGCATGACCACACCATAGGCTGGCACGACCGCACCATGGGCTGGCACGACCGCACCATGGGCTGGCACGACCGCACCATGGGCTGGCACGACCGCACCATAGACTGGCACGACCGCACCATAGGCTGGCACGACCGCACCATGGGCTGGCACGACCACACCATGGGCTGGCACGACCGCACCATGGGCTGGCACGACCGTACCATGGGCTGGCACGACCACACCATGGGCTGGCACGACCGCACCATGGGCTGGCACGACCGCACCATGGGATGGCACGACCGCACCATGGGCTGGCACGACCGCACCAAGGGCTGGCACGACCGCACCATGGGCTGGCACGACCGCACCATGGGTTGGCACGACCGCACCATGGGCTGGCACGACCGCACCATGGGATGGCACGACCGCACCATGGGCTGGCACGACCGCACCATGCGCTGGCACGACCGCACCATGGGCTGGCACGACCGCACCATGGGCTGGCACGACCGCACCATTTGCTGGCACGACCGCACCATGGGCTGGCACGACCGCACCATGGGATGGCACGACCGCACCATGGGCTGGCACGACCGCACCATGGGCTGGCACGACCGCACCATTTGCTGGCACGACCGCACCATGGGCTGGCACGACCGCACCATGGGATGGCACGACCGCACCATGGGCTGGCACGACCGCACCATGGGCTGGCACGACCGCACCATGGGCTGGCACGACCGCACCATTTGCTGGCACGACCGCACCATGGGCTGGCACGACCACACCATGGGCTGGCACGACCGCACCATGGGCTGGCACGACCGCACCATGGGCTGGCACGACCGCACCATGGGCTGGCACGACCGCACCATGGGCTGGCTTATTGAAATCAATGAAGTAAAATGTATGGTAATGTGTAAGATATGTTTATTAGAGGTATGTGTTAATATTATTATTTTTGGTAGGGTGTTGGGGTAGGATGATGTACGGTAACGCAACAGTCAGTAGTATGTATGATACTAGCAGCTTTGTATAGCATAGTGGTTACTATGTGCAGTTCTTGGAAATATAAACACATATGCAGTATAATGTGATCCTTTATTGACTACGTTTCGCCCACACAGTGAGCTTTTTCAAGTCACAAACAGATCTACCTGGGGTGGAAAATCTGTTTGTGACTTGAAAAAGCTCACTGTGTGGGAGAAACGTAGTCAATAAAGGATCACATTATACTGCATATGTGTTTATATTTCCATTGTGTCGGTATTTTATACCATTTATTTCCATGTGGAGTTCTTATTGTATGGTGTAAGTTCATGTTATTTGTATTCAGTGGAAATATGTATAATATTTATGTATATGATATAAGGTGTTTTTAATAAATAAAATACAAATATTTCTTTCAGCGTAGTAATAATAACAAAATATATGCTGCTGAATATTTGTGTCGGGATGATCTAATGTAGAGTGTATGAAGCGGGATTATATTCAGAGTTATAATGTAGTGTGTATGAAGTGGGATTATATTCAGAGTTATAATGTAGTGTGTATGAAGTGGGATTATATTCAGAGTTATAATGTAGAGTGTATGAAGCGGGATTATATTCAGAGTTATAATGTAGTGTGTATGAAGTGGGATTATATTCAGAGTTATAATGTAGAGTGTATGAAGTGGGATTATATTCAGAGATATAATGTAGAGTGTATGAAGCGGGATTATATTCAGAGTTATAATGTAGTGTGTATGAAGCGGGATTATATTCAGAGTTATAATGTAGAGTGTATGAAGCGGGATTATATTCAGAGTTATAATGTAGTGTGTATGAAGCGGGATTATATTCAGAGTTATAATGTAGAGTGTATGAAGTGGGATTATACTCAGAGTTATAATGTAGAGTGTATGAAGTCGGATTATATTCAGAGATATAATGTAGAGTGTATGAAGCGGGATTATATTCAGAGTTATAATGTAGAGTGTATGAAGCGGGATTATATTCAGAGTTATAATGTAGAGTGTATGAAGCGGAATGATATTCAGAGTTATAATGTAGAGTGTATGAAGCGGGATTATATTCAGAGTTATAATGTAGAGTGTATGAAGCGGGATTATATTCAGAGTTATAATGTAGAGTGTATGAAGCGGGATTATATTCAGAGTTATAATGTAGAGTGTATGAAGCGGAATGATATTCAGAGTTATAATGTAGAGTGTATGAAGCGGGATTATATTCAGAGTTATAATGTAGAGTGTATGAAGCGGGATTATATTCAGAGTTATAATGTAGAGTGTATGAAGCGGGATTATATTCAGAGTTATAATGTAGAGTGTATGAAGCGGGATTATATTCAGAGTTATAATGTAGAGTGTATGAAGCGGGATTATATTCAGAGTTATAATGTAGAGTGTATGAAGCGGGATTATATTCAGAGTTATAATGTAGAGTGTATGAAGCGGGATTATATTCAGAGATATAATGTAGAGTGTATGAAGCGGGATTATATTCAGAGATATAATGTAGAGTGTATGAAGCGGGATTATATTCAGAGATATAATGTAGAGTGTATGAAGCGGGATTATATTCAGAGTTATAATGTAGAGTGTATGAAGCGGGATTATATTCAGAGTTATAATGTAGAGTGTATGAAGCGGGATTATATTCAGAGTTATAATGTAGAGTGTATGAAGCGGGATTATATTCAGAGTTATAATGTAGAGTGTATGAAGCGGGATTATATTCAGAGTTATAATGTAGAGTGTATGAAGCGGGATTATATTCAGAGTTATAATGTAGTGTGTATGAAGCGGGATTATATTCAGAGTTATAATGTAGAGTGTATGAAGCGGGATTATATTCAGAGTTATAATGTAGAGTGTATGAAGCGGGATTATATTCAGAGTTATAATGTAGTGTGTATGAAGCGGGATGATATTCAGAGTTATAATGTAGAGTGTATGAAGCGGGATTATATTCAGAGTTATAATGTAGAGTGTATGAAGTGGGATTATATTCAGAGTTATAATGTAGAGTGTATGAAGCGGGATTATATTCAGAGTTATAATGTAGAGTGTATGAAGAGGGATTATATTCAGAGATATAACGTAGTGTGTATGAAGCGGGATTATATTCAGAGTTATAATGTAGTGTGTATGAAGCGGGATTATATTCAGAGTTATAATGTAGAGTGTATGAAGCGGGATTATATTCAGAGTTATAATGTAGTGTGTATGAAGCGGGATTATATTCAGAGTTATAATGTAGTGTGTATGAAGCGGGATTATATTCAGAGTTATAATGTAGAGTGTATGAAGCGGGATTATATTCAGAGATATAATGTAGTGTGTATGAAGCGGGATTATATTCAGAGTTATAATGTAGTGTGTATGAAGCGGGATTATATTCAGAGTTATAATGTAGTGTGTATGAAGCGGGATTATATTCAGAGTTATAATGTAGTGTGTATGAAGCGGGATTATATTCAGAGTTATAATGTAGTGTGTATGAAGCGGGATTATATTCAGAGTTATAATGTAGAGTGTATGAAGCGGGAATATATTCAGAGATATAATGTAGAGTGTATGAAGCAGGATTATATTCAGAGTTATAATGTAGTGTGTATGAAGCGGGATTATATTCAGAGTTATAATGTAGAGTGTATGAAGCGGGATTATATTCAGAGATATAATGTAGAGTGTATGAAGCGGGATTATATTCAGAGTTATAATGTAGTGTGTATGAAGCGGTATTATATTCAGAGTTATAATGTAGAGTGTATGAAGCGGGATTATATTCAGAGTTATAATGTAGTGTGTATGAAGCGGGATTATATTCAGAGTTATAATGTAGAGTGTATGAAGCGGGATTATATTCAGAGATATAATGTAGAGTGTATGAAGCGGGATTATATTCAGAGTTATAATGTAGTGTGTATGAAGCGGGATTATATTCAGAGTTATAATGTAGTGTGTATGAAGCGGAATGATATTCAGAGTTATAATGTAGAGTGTATGAAGCGGGATTATATTCAGAGTTATAATGTAGAGTGTATGAAGCGGGATTATATTCAGAGTTATAATGTAGAGTGTATGAAGCGGGATTATATTCAGAGTTATAATGTAGAGTGTATGAAGCGGGATTATATTCAGAGATATAATGTAGTGTGTATGAAGCGGGATTATATTCAGAGTTATAATGTAGTGTGTATGAAGCGGGATTATATTCAGAGTTATAATGTAGTGTGTATGAAGCGGGATTATATTCAGAGTTATAATGTAGTGTGTATGAAGCGGGATTATATTCAGAGTTATAATGTAGTGTGTATGAAGCGGGATTATATTCAGAGTTATAATGTAGAGTGTATGAAGCGGGAATATATTCAGAGATATAATGTAGAGTGTATGAAGCGGGATTATATTCAGAGTTATAATGTAGTGTGTATGAAGCGGGATTATATTCAGAGTTATAATGTAGAGTGTATGAAGCGGGATTATATTCAGAGTTATAATGTAGTGTGTATGAAGCGGGATTATATTCAGAGTTATAATGTAGAGTGTATGAAGCGGGATTATATTCAGAGATATAATGTAGAGTGTATGAAGCGGGATTATATTCAGAGTTATAATGTAGTGTGTATGAAGCGGGATTATATTCAGAGTTATAATGTAGAGTGTATGAAGCGGGATTATATTCAGAGTTATAATGTAGAGTGTATGAAGCGGGATTATATTCAGAGTTATAATGTAGTGTGTATGAAGCGGGATTATATTCAGAGTTATAATGTAGAGTGTATGAAGCGGGATTATATTCAGAAATATAATGTAGAGTATATGAAGCGGGATTATATTCAGAGATATAATGTAGTGTGTATGAAGCGGGATTATATTCAGAGTTATAATGTAGTGTGTATGAAGCGGGATTATATTCAGAGTTATAATGTAGTGTGTATGAAGCGGGATTATATTCAGAGTTATAATGTAGTGTGTATGAAGCGGGATTATATTCAGAGTTATAATGTAGTGTGTATGAAGCGGGATTGTATTCAGAGTTATAATGTAGTGTGTATGAAGCGGGATTATATTCAGAGTTATAATGTAGAGTGTATGAAGCGGGATTATATTCAGAGATATAATGTAGAATGTATGAAGCGGGATTATATTCAGAGTTATAATGTTGTGTGTATGAAGCGGGATTATATTCAGAGTTATAATGTAGTGTGTATGAAGCGGGATTATATTCAGAGTTATAATGTAGTGTGTATGAAGCGGGATTATATTCAGAGTTATAATGTAGTGTGTATGAAGCGGGATTATATTAAGAGTTATAATGTAGTGTGTATGAAGCGGGATTATATTCAGAGTTATAATGTAGTGTGTATGAAGCGGGATTATATTCAAAGTTATAATGTAGAGTGTATGAAGCGGGATTATATTCAGAGATATAATGTGGAGTGTATGAAGCGGGATTATATTCAGAGTTATAATGTTGTGTGTATGAAGCGGGATTATATTCAGAGTTATAATGTAGAGTGTATGAAGCGGGATTATATTCAGAGTTATAATGTAGTGTGTATGAAGCGGGATTATATTCAGAGTTATAATGTAGAGTGTATGAAGCGGGATTATATTCAGAGATATAATGTAGAGTGTATGAAGCGGGATTGTATTCAGAGTTATAATATAGTGTGTATGAAGCGGGATTATATTCAGAGTTATAATGTAGAGTGTATGAAGCGGGATTATATTCAGAGTTATAATGTAGTGTGTATGAAGCGGGATTAGATTCAGAGTTATAATGTAGAGTGTATGAAGCGGGATTATATTCAGAGTTATAATGTAGAGTGTATGAAGCGGGATTATATTCAGAGTTATAATGTAGTGTGCATGAAGCGGGATTATATTCAGAGTTATAATGTAGTGTGTATGAAGCGGGATTATATTCAGAGTTATAATGTAGAGTGTATGAAGCGGGATTATATTCAGAGTTATAATGTAGAGTGTATGAAGCGGGATTATATTCAGAGTTATAATGTAGAGTGTATGAAGCGGGATTATATTCAGAGATATAATGTAGTGTGTATGAAGCGGGATTATATTCAGAGTTATAATGTAGTGTGTATGAAGCGGGATTATATTCAGAGTTATAATGTAGTGTGTATGAAGCGCGATTATATTCAGAGTTATAATGTAGAGTGTATGAAGCGGGATTATATTCAGAGATATAATGTAGTGTGTATGAAGCGGGATTATATTCAGAGTTATAATGTAGTGTGTATGAAGCGGGATTATATTCAGAGTTATAATGTAGAGTGTATGAAGCGGGATTATATTCAGAGTTATAATGTAGTGTGTATGAAGCGGGATTATATTCAGAGTTATAATGTAGAGTGTATGAAGCGGGATTATATTCAGAGATATAATGTAGAGTGTATGAAGCGGGATTATATTCAGAGTTATAATGTAGTGTGTATGAAGCGGGATTATATTCAGAGTTATAATGTAGAGTGTATGAAGCGGGATTATATTCAGAGTTATAATGTAGTGTGTATGAAGCGGGATTATATTCAGAGTTATAATGTAGAGTGTATGAAGCGGGATTATATTCAGAGATATAATGTAGAGTGTATGAAGCGGGATTATATTCAGAGTTATAATGTAGTGTGTATGAAGCGGGATTATATTCAGAGTTATAATGTAGAGTGTATGAAGCGGGATTATATTCAGAGTTATAATGTAGTGTGTATGAAGCGGGATTATATTCAGAGTTATAATGTAGAGTGTATGAAGCGGGATTATATTCAGAGATATAATGTAGTGTGTATGAAGCGGGATTATATTCAGAGTTATAATGTAGAGTGTATGAAGCGGGATTATATTCAGAGTTATAATGTAGTGTGTATGAAGCGGGATTATATTCAGAGTTATAATGTAGAGTGTATGAAGCGGGATTATATTCAGAGTTATAATGTAGTGTGTATGAAGCGGGATTATATTCAGAGTTATAATGTAGAGTGTATGAAGCGGGATTATATTCAGAGTTATAATGTAGAGTGTATGAAGCGGGATTATATTCAGAGATATAATGTAGTGTGTATGAAGCGGGATTATATTCAGAGTTATAATGTAGTGTGTATGAAGCGGGATTATATTCAGAGGGACTGATTATATTCTGAGGGACTGATTACCTCATACTCCTCCTCTCCTTACGCCTTCCTCTTTGTATTGGACTGATGAAAGCACTGTGTGGCGAAACGTTTCCTGAATAAAGATTCCCATATGCTGCATAAGTGTCTCAATATTCAACATGTCGGTTTTTCAAACCATTCATCACAACTGTCAGACACTGCAGCATCATGGGATCTTGTTACAAAGAATTCTTCAACACTTGTTCAACCTTTGGACGAAGACCTACTTCGACTAGTGGATGGTACCACTATGACCCCGCCTCCGTCTGCTTCACCTCACCTCACTACAGTATATAAGCCACGTCTACAGCCCTATGCTGTACATTCTACAAGATTGATGGACTGAACACATCGACTCCAGGTTGAGGGACTGATTACCTCATACTCCTCCTCTCCTTACGCCTTCCTCTTTGTATTGGACTGATGAAGCCACTGTGTGGCGAAACGTTTCCTGAATAAAGATTCCCATATGCTGCATAAGTGTCTCAATCTTCAACTTGTCGGTTTTTCAAACCATTCATCACCACAGTCCAAAAGTCTGCTGAAAGAGGTGATTTTCGAAAGAGAAACACGTAAAGCCAACACATAGTTCAACAAGGTCGATGAAATCGCTGGCTGGAATGGGAAGATCAAGTGAATCGTCAATTTTCCTGCGCAAGAGATCGATGGCTTGTGTAGTAGGTACTTTGGTGAATAGGGAAGTCGCGTCAAGGCTGGAAGTATCTACCTCCACAACCACGACCATCAAGGACATTACCAGTGATACACATGACAAGCTTCCACCCTCTGCAGGGGTATACATAATCCCTTGTAATGACTGCAACAAATTATACGTGGGCGAAACATCAAGGGACTTCCAAACACGTATTTCAGATGTGGAAAAAGACACTTATGTACAGTTCAGGACATTTATTAAAGGAAACGTTTCGCCACGAGTGGCTTCTTCAGTCCTAATACAGAGAAAACTAAGAAAACACACATATATATAGTGGTGGGAGTCAGGTGAGGTGAAGCGTGGGTAGAAGTGGTAATAGTAGTAGTAGTAGTAATGGAACTAAGGAGGTGAGGTTAGAGAGGGACCTGCTGGCATCAAGTAACACCAGTTCCCAGGATGGGTAATATCCTCTTGCTTAGTAATTTTGAAATACTGTAACTACCGGATTTTTGCTTTATAGTGTTACTGACAGAAATTAGTGCAGCTTCAATGCATTTTCTCCGTCTTAAGTCGTCTTCTTTAATAACTAGTTTAGCTTCATTGAATTTCATTTTTGGCCAGTTGCTCTACACCGCAAGAAGCCTCTCTTCGACCCTGTCGGGGTGTAGAATTTATATTCTACAAACGTGATATCCTTTTCACAATGCTGTCGAATCGTGTGAAAATCAAGCCTGTGAATGGTGCAATAAATGACTCCTCGAAGTTAGCTTTAGCTACCGTCGTTAGGACCTGCCTGCAGGTCAAATTTACGGCAATCCACTCTCTGAAAGACTCCTTCATTGTCGTCTGCACAGATGACACGGAAGCACTAAAACTAATGGACGACTCTTCAAACACAACAAACACAACAATTCACTCTATCCCCGTCTCCATTCTGCACTCCTCTCTAGCTCTAAAGGTCGCAAGTCCCTTACTCCCAGCTCACCCCACCGGAGTCCCAACAGAAGAACCGGAATTTCTCTTTTCAATATCTGTCCCACGATCGCCTTTGCTGCTGGGTTAAGCCCTGGCTCTATTTCTACGACTAAGAACACTCCTCTCCAGCACTATTCTTCGTCTGTCCCGTCTTCCCCGCTCATCCCATTTGGGATCTTACCTGAACTTTCGTTCGTTCGTTCACCCCAGGTAGTTCTGTTTGTGACTTGAAAAAGCCCACTGTGTGGGCGAAACGTAGTCAATAAAGGATCACATTATACTGCATTTGTGTTTATATTGCCATGGATTCACAAGAGGCCGGTCTTGTCTAACTAATTTATTAACTTACTTTAGTAAAGCTTTTGAGGCTATTGACCACGATAAAGAATTTGATATTATTTACTTAGATTTTAGTAAGGCTTTTGATAGAGTTCCGCACCATAGACTGTTAAAGAAAGTGGCAGCTCATGGCATTGGGGGAAGGGTGCTCTCGTGGATCGAATCATGGCTCACAGACAGGAAGCAAAGAGTGTCCATAAATGGGGTTAAATCCGAGTGGGGATAAGAACATAAGAACATAAGAATGTAGGAACACTGCAGAAGGCCTACTGGCCCATACGAGGCAGGTCCTTATCAAAACGACATCTACCTAAAGCTACTCAAGAAATAACTCCCGTACCCCTTGACACCAATCAAACCCAGCCCCTCCCACTCATATATTTGTCCAGTCTCTTCTTAAAGCTACCCAAGGTCCTAACCTCTATCATCCGACTGGGAAGACTGTTCCACGCATCTACAACTCTATCATCCGACTGGGAAGACTGTTCCACGCATCTACAACTCTGTTAGAAAACCAGTACTTACCTATGTCCTTTCTAAATCTAAATTTATCCAACTTAAATCCATTATTCCTGGTTCTTACCTGGTTCGACACCCTCAGTACTTTATTAATGTCTCCCTTGTTTATGCCCGTCATCCACTTATACACTTCAATGATATCTCCCCTCATTCTACGCCTCTCCAGAGAGTGGAGATTTAAGGCTTTAAGTCTATCTTCATACGGGAGGTTCCTTACACAGTAAATCATTTTAGTCATTCTTCTCTGTATGTTCTCTAATGAGTCTATGTCCATCCTGTAGTAAGGGGACCAAAACTGAGCAGCATAATCTAAATGAGGCCTCACTAGTGATGTATAGAGCTGTAAAATAACTTTTGGACTTCTGTTACTTATACTTCTTGAGATAAATCCAAGTAATCTGTTGGCCTTGTTGCGCACACTGACGCACTGCTGTCTTGGCTTTAGATTTCTGCTTACCATGACTCCCAAGTCTTTTTCACATTCTGTATGACCAAGCTCTACTTCACCTAGATTATAGCTTCGAGGGTTATTTTCATTACCAAGGGCAAGTACCTTACACTTATCCACATTAAACTTCATCTGCCATTTCTCAGACCAAGACATTAATTTGTTCAAATCGTCCTGGAGTTCATTGATATCCTCCTCAGAGTGAATTATACGGCCTATCTTTGTATCATCAGCAAACTTACTCATGTCACTAGTAATCTCTTCATCAAGGTCATTAATGTAAATTATGAACAAGAGAGGGCCTAAAACTGATCCTTGTGGAACGCCACTAGTGACTAATCCCCATTCAGATTTCACTCCATTAATGGTAACGCTCTGCTTTCTATTGGTAAGCCATGCCTCAATCCATGCTAGAACTTTACCTCGTATACCATGAGCTGCCACTTTTCTTAAGAGTCTCTTGTGAGGTACTCTGTCGAAGGCTTTACTAAAATCTAAATAAACAATATCATATTCCTTATCACTGTCAACTGCCTCAAATGTTCTATTGAAGAACGTCAGTAAGTTTGTCAGGCAGGAACGACCTCTCGTGAATCCATGCTGAGATTCATTTATCAAGTTATGCTCTTCAAGGTGACTTCTGATAATGTCAGCTATAATTGATTCTAATAACTTGCCCACTATAGATGTCAGGCTTATTGGACGGTAATTTGAAGGAGTGGACTTATCCCCTGATTTGAATATAGGAACCACATTAGCCATCTTCCACATCTCTGGCACAACACTGGTAAGGATGGACGCATTGAATACACTCGTTAATGGCTGACTAAGCTCCATCTTGCATTCCTTAAGTACCCTTGAAAACAACTCATCGGGTCCCGGGGACTTATTTTGTTTCAGTTTGTCTATCTGTTTAATAACCATGTCCCTCGTGACAGTAATATTAGTTAACTTAAATTCATCAGGAACTAAATAATTGTTAATTACTGGAATCTCATTTACATCTTCCTGTGTAAAAACTGACAAAAAATAGTCATTAAATAAGGAACACATTTCCAGTTCATTATCCGTCAGCTGTCCATTCCCAGATTTCAGAGGTCCTACTTTTTCCTTCACCTTCGTCCTATACACTTGAAAGAACCCCTTTGGATTAGTCTTTGATTCATTAGCAACTCTAATTTCATAGTCACGTTTAGCCTTTCTAATCGCCTTTTTTACTTCTCTTTTAAGCTGAACATATTGGTCAGTAAGGTTAACCTCTCCTCTTCTGATGCGCCTATAAATTCCCCTTTTCTCCCCTAATAGATGCTTTAGCCTCCTGTTAACCCATTTGGGATCGTTATTATTAGACCTAATTTCTCTCTGGGGAATGTATATACTCTGGGCACTGTGTACATTATTAAGAAAACAATCATAAAAGCAGATCCCTTCATATTCATAAGTATGATTATCGTCAATAAAATCATTAGCTAGATAACCCCAATCAAGATTAGACAGATGTTCCCTAAGTCCATTATAATCGGCAGAACGAAAATCGGGGATTTTTACTGTATTATCATTATTCTTGCATTCCCAATTAATGCTAAAGGTGATGGATTTGTGATCACTTGCGCCAAGCTCTTCAGTGATCTCCAGATTATTCACGAGTGTTTCCTTATTTGACAAGACTAGGTCTAGCAAATTATTACCCCTGGTAGGTTCAGTTACACTCTGTTTCAGAAAACAGTCCTGAACTGTTTCCATGAAGTCACTGGACTCTAGATTACCTGTCAAAGAATTCCAGTCAATTGGCTAAAGTTAAAGTCCCCTACTATGACTACGTTACTGTGTCCAGAAGCCCTAACAATTTCGTCCCAAAGAAGTCTCCCTCTATCGTGATCCAAGCCTGGAGGTAGGTATATTACACCTAGAATTAGTTTTTCTTGACCCTCCGCGAACTCTACCCAAACAGACTCTGTTACTGCTCCATCTATTTTTATACCTGTTTTTATGCAACAATTAATATTTTCTCGAACATATAATGCAACTCCTCCCCCCTTCCCATTACATCTATCCACACTGAATAACTTAAATCCCTGAATATTACACTCAGCAGTCATATCCCGACTCTTTAAATCATACCACGTTTCAGTTAATGCAATGATATCAAAGTTCCCAGCACATGCTACCAAACGTAGTTCATTAATTTTATTTCTTGCACTTCGACTGTTAGCATAAAATACCATCATATGTTTTTTCTTCTGCACATTTTTCCTATTCATCTTTGTTTTTACACAATTTCTGAAATTATCATTACCCAGAGTTACTCCATGACAGTTACTATTAAGATTCTTAATATCAGAGCATAAGTCAATATATCCATATTCATTATTAATCATTTCAAAACCCATACCTCTAACTAATCCTAGTTTAAAGTCCTAACAACCCCCTCAACTGAGTTAGCAAGAAAACCCACACCTGCCCTGGATAAGTGAACCCCATCCCTGGCATACATGTCATTTCGGCCATAGAAGTTGTCCCAGTTGTCAATGAATTGTACTGCATTATCCTTACAGTGTTTATCCAGCCAACAATTAATACCAATTGCTCTGGACAACCATTCATTACCAACACCTCTTCTTGGCAAAATGCCACATATAACAGGGCGCCCCCCCTTCTTCCTAATCATGTCTATAGCTGTCCTGAACTTTCTAACTAAATCCTCACTTCTACGCTTGCCTACATCATTGCCTCCAGCACTGAGGCAAATAATAGGATTGATCCCATTACCGTTCATGATGTTGTCAAGCCGGCTAACAATGTCCTCCATCCCAGCCCCAGGAAAGCATACCCTTTGTCTCCTACTCCTGTCCTTCAAGCAGAATGCCCTATCCATGTATCTAACCTGGCTATCCCCAACAACAACAATATTCTTACCTTCCTTGTTGTCGTTCGTCGTGACGATCCCAGTAGTAGACTCACATTCGTCGGGTAGCACCGAGAATGCGTTGGAGGTTTCCACGGGAGTTTCCACAGCAGTCTCTTTCTTCTTCATCGTTTCTGGCTTTCCATTCGTCTTCTTGATCGTCAACTTCGTCGTCCCCTGCTGTCCAACCACTGACCACGATCCCTTCTTGACCTGAGGACTCGAAACAGGAGGACTACTACGAATCCTCTTGTTTTCCTCGGTCAATCGCCGTATCTCCATCTTCGCTGCCCTCAATTCTTCCTTAAGTTGCTGGTAAAGTTGCTCGATGGAGGGCATCTTGGTTCAGTCCACGGGAGCAAACAAGACACTTCTTCACAGAGTTAAGTACAGGTCAGCACTCAAAGTACAGGTCACCACTCAAGTGCACACAAACAGGTCTTCACTGAGCTAAGTACACGTCACCACTGATGTGTACTTAGGAAAGGGGGACAAAAGAGATTATAAAAATTATAGTGGAATAAGTTTACTGAGTATACCAGGAAAAGTGTACGGTAGGGTTATTATTGAAAGAATTAGAGGCAAGACAGAATGTAGAACTGCAGATGAGCAAGGAGGTTTCAGAGTGGGTAGGGGATGTGTAAATCAAGTGTTTACATTGAAGCATATATGTGAACAGTATTTAGATAAAGTTAGGGAAGTTTCCATTGCATTTATGGATTTAGAAAAGGCATATGATAGAGTGGATAGGGGAGCAATGTGGCAGATGTTGCAAGTGTATGGAATAGGTAGTCAATTACTAAATGCTGTAAAGAGTTTTTATAAGGATAGTGAGGCTCAGGTTAGGGTGTGTAGAAGAGAGGGAGAATACTTCCCGGTAAAAGTAGGTCTTAGACAGGGATGTGTAATGTCACCATGGTTGTTTAATATTTTTATAGATGAGCTTGTATGGTTTGTTTGCAATCGTGCCATTACGATTTCGTGAGTCAAGTGCTAGGGTGTTCGGTAGAGGGGTGAGATTAAATTATGGGGAATCAAATAAAAAATTGGAATTGACACAGTTACTTTTTGCTGATGATACTGTGCTTATGGGAGATTCTAAAGAAAAATTGCAAAGGTTAATAGACGAGTTTGGGAGTGTGTGTAAAGGTCGAAAGTTGAAAGTGAACATAGAAAAGAGTAAGGTGATGAGGGTATCAAATGATTTAGATATAGAAATATTGGATGTCAAATTGGGGAGGAGGAGTATGGAAGAAGTGAATGTTTTCAGATATTTGGGAGTTGATGTGTCAGCGGATGGGTTTATGAAGGATGAGGTTAACCATAGAATTGATGAAGGTAAAAAGGCGAGTGATGCATTGAGGTATATGTGGAGACAGAAAACGTTACCTATGGAGGCAAAGAAGGGAATGTATGAAAGTATAGTAGTACCAACACTCTTATATGGGTGTGAAGCTTGGGTTGCAAATGCAGCAGCGAGGAGACGGTTGGAGGCAGTGGAGATGTTGTGTCTAAGGGCAATGTGTGGTGTGAATATTGTGCAGAAAATTCGGTGTGGAAATTAGGAGGTGTGGAGTTAATAAAAGTATTAGTCAGAGGGCTGAAGAGGGGTTGTTGAGGTGGTTTGGTCATTTAGAGAGAATGGATCAAAGTAGAATGACATGGAGAGCATATAAATTTGTAGGGGAAGGAAGGCGGGGTAGGGGTTGTCCTCGAAAAGGTTGGAGGGAGGGGGTAAAGGAGGTGTTGTGGGCGAGGGGCTTGGACTTCCAGCAAGCGTTCGTGAGCGTGTTAGATAGGAGTGAATGGAGACGAATGGTATTTGGGACCTGACGGGCTGTTGGAGTGTGAGCAGGGTAATATTTAGTGAAGGGATTCAGGGAAACCAGTTATTTTATATAGCCGGACTTGAATCCTGGAAATGGGAAGTACAATGCCTGCACTTTAAAGGACGGGTTTGGGATATTAACAGTTTGGAGGGATATGTTGTGTATCTTTATACGTATATGCTTCTAAACTGTTGTATTCTGAGCACCTCTGCAAAAATAGTGATTATGTGTGAGTGAGGTGAAAGTGTTGAATGTTGGTGAACGTATTTTCTTTTTGAGGATTTTCTTTCTTTTTTGGGTCACCCTGCCTCGGTGGGAGACGGCCGACTTGTTAAAAAACAAATATATATATATATATATATATATATATATATATATATATATATATATATATATATATATATATAAAGAGATCAGTAACGTAGATAAAAGTGCAGTGAAACCATTTGGCACAAAGAGGAAAAAATGAGAAAACAATAAAAAGTGGATTAATCATTTAATGGAAGGTGCTGGAGAACCATGAAACAAAAAGCACTCTGAAGCAATATATAGGAAGAGTTCTAACCTTAAAACTTACCAAATATTCCAACGAGCCGAAGATTGTCGTAGAAATATTCGTAGGGAGACAAAAAAAATAGTGTGCGCGACATGACGACAGAAAACTTCTTATTCATGTTTGCAAAAACAAGCTTAATGTAGAAGACAAAATTGAGGAAATCCCCGAACTGGAGAAGAAAAATGCATGAGACGAGGAATATGACTCACGAAATCGTAATAACACTACTGTAAATAAACCGCAGAATGTGTGAGCCACTGAACCAGCTGGCCCAGTGGCTCACCATGGCTTCAAACTCCACCAGTTTCCTGGCTGCAGGTATATACTGTTTCACAGTGCTTACAGAAAGTGACACTTCAGATGTAGTTAAAGTGAATTCCTATTACAACTCAGGAACAATAAGGCCTGTTATCCTGGGTGTAAAGCGGAGCAGAACAAACACAGCTGAATGACTTTGAATCATATTTACCTTCACCAAGAGCAATATGAATGTTTACACATATGTACACTATATTACAGTTGGAAATGTATGTGTACAACACGGTTTAGGCAAGACCAAGACACAGCCTGGAGATAGAATGGACAACAGTGCTCAACCAGCTCTAGTATGGAAATGACAAGGGTAGACAGGTGGGTGGTGCCCATAGCACCTCTTTGATTGCCAGACCCACTTTCTCATTGGCTGAACCTAGGTACTGATCGAACGATGGGGCCCCATAGTTCGACCCTAGTACTGGTTCACTGGTTGCGGAGATAGCCTTTCAATGAGGGTGTGTACATGCGCCGAATAAAGGTTACGTACTCTTTGCGTACCACAACTCCCAAACACGCAAATGAAACCAAGGACAGTGAAATACCGAACATGAGATGAAAAGATGGTTTCACTGGACTCTGAGAGGAAGACAACTGTGCCATAGGAGAGACGGCACAGTGGAAGCTGTGCGGAGGAACTAAATCGTTACGATTTTACTACAGTACTGATAGGTGGAGCACAGCTGGAGAATCTCACGTTGTGTCACTGGAGAAAACTGATTAAAACGCATGGGGAACAAAAGCCTGCTGAAAAACTGTTCCATCTTTGACTAGCAAAAATATATCTCAAATCTATTGAAATATTGGCCTATGGGGACTTACCTAACTTATTCAAGAAAGAAATAGAAGGATAAAATTTAATTTTTTAGATGTCAAGTCAACTTTCGATAGAATTCTTCCTGAAAGACTGATCTTGAAACTTCAGTGAAAGTAAAAACCTGTTAGATTTTTAGATTCTGCCGTTGAAGCAGCTAGTTTATTGCAGCTGTTGTGCGTCCCATATACATCGTGTGGAGGGTAGCGCAAGAACATGTGGATACATAAAAGACCTAGGAACTAGGCCTCAAAGAGAGTAATAAGAGTACAGCTGGGTTTTCATCTATAATTGTCTTATCTGTTAGAAGCAAATTAAGAATATTTGCTCACAGTGTCTGGTATCTTGTTTTCATTGGCATATCACATAGGTTATTATACTGTTTATCACCATATTCCTCAATCAGTGGATACTGAAGCACATAACGTTGAAGAAACTAACCATAAGGATGACCACATACTTGGTATTCAGTTTGTCTGCCAAACTGCAAGAAGTACTTGGAGTCAACCCTGAGCCCGGCTACATCAGTCAGTCTGTTTACATTGCGAGTTGCTCCACAAACATGCTTAGCTACGTTCAAGTTATCATAGTGAATGATAGATCTACTCAGGCTTCTAATTGAATTCTTCTGACGTTCATTTTCATTTTCATTTCAAGTTTTATTCTAAATTTTTCTTCAGTAAACTTTATTATCTAACATATCAACGTTATCATGCAGGAATAAATCAATGTATGATGGATTCCATAAAAATCATATATTAATTGCCTGTTTCTCTGATTTTTAAGTATCTATACCTGACTTTTCCAATGATGACAGTGATGATATAGAATCAATAATCATCAAAGAGTTAAACTTTGTGTCAAACATTAACAATAGTGCCATTACGATAGCAAACATTGTTACTACAGTTGTTATCCAGGAGGTGGTAACAGTTGTTATCCAGGAGGTGGTAACAGTTGTTATCCAGGAGGTGGTAACAGTTGTTATCCAGGAGGTGGTAACAGTTGTTATCCAGGAGGTGGTAACAGACGCAGCCAGTACATCCATCAGTGTATATAACTAACAGTTAAGTAAGAAGTTTCTTCTTGTACATAAATCAGTGACAAGTGATGGAGGAACAATGTTCTGGTGGGGAAATACCGACAACAGAGTCACAAAAATCGGCGTTTGTTGGAAAATATTTCTAAATTTATATATAAATTACTTGACAAGAGTAACAAAAATTATTTGAATGTCTGTGGATGATCCTCAACTCAATGAAAAATATATCATAAAAATTATTCAGTCTTTATGAGAAGACTTGAATAAAGTGAGCAAAATGGATTGTGAGACGGATGACAGAATTTAATGAAGAAAATTGACATGGGATAGAACCATGAGAAAGTGACAACAAGAAACATCAACATTGTGTGAAACAATATGAAAAACGTAAGAGGAAGAGAGAGAAGAAAATGGAATAGAGAGAGAGAGAGAGAGAGAGAGAGAGAGAGAGAGAGAGAGAGATTTAAATATCATCAAGGGCAAAAGTTTGTCTCTGGGAAAATCGTAAAAATGGAATCTTAAAAAAAACTCAGTTGGGATACTGGTGAACTTCAAAAACAGTTTCATATATTTGGATGAAAACATATTTAAAAAACATTGTGTCTGTACCTATATATAAAAAAAGCTATGTACATAAGCTTGGATGAAAAATACGAGCTACAAAATGGCACCCACAACCAAGAAAAAAAATACTGAACACTAAACAAGGAAGTCGTCAGGTAATAATAAGAGAAAAAGAGACATTACAGGTAAAGAAACGATACGATAATTTTTTTAAACATCAAGAGGGAGAACTAGAATCCACGGCCGTTGTAAACTAATAAGGAAAGACAGCTGAGAGTATACTGGACACTGGTGGCTTCATGAACACTCTCCGAGTGATGCAACACCTAACATGAGGTGTCACAAAGTATTACAACCAGCGGATATAGTTGGTAATTGAGGTGATAGAGGACACCACAGGATGGGGGGGGGGGAGAGCACAGTCATGATCGTCTATGTAGCAACACACACTGTAGCAACACACACTGTAACAACACACACTGTAGCAACACACAATGTAACAACACACATTGTAGCAATTCGCATTTTAGCAACACACTGTAGCAACACACTGTAGCAACACACACTGTAGCAACACACACTGTAACAACACACACTGTAGCAACACACACTGTAGCAACACACACTGTAACAACACACAATGTAACAACACACATTGTAGCAATTCGCATTTTAGCAACACACTGTAGCAACACACACTGTAGCAACACACACTGTACCAACACACATTGTAGCAACACACTGTAGCAACACATTGTAGCAACACACACTGTACCAACACACATTGTAGCAACACACTGTAGCAACACATTGTAGCAACACACACTGCAGCAACACACATTGTAGCAACACACTGCACCAACACACACTGTAACAACACACACTGTAGCAACACACATTGTAGCAACACACTGTAGCAACACACACTGTAGCAACACACATTGTACCAACACATTGTATGAACACACACTGTAGCAACACACTGTAGAAACACACTGTAGCAACACACATTGTAGCAACACACACTGTAGCAACACACTGTAGCAACACACTGTAGCAACACACTGTAGCAACACACACTGTAGCAACACACTGTAGCAACACACTGTAGCAACACACTGTAGCAACACACTGTAGCAACACACACTCTAGCAACACACTGTAGCAACACACAGTAGCAACACACACTGTATGAACACACACTGTAGCAACACACTGTAGAAACACACTGTAGCAACACACGCTGTAGCAACACACACTGTAGCAACACACTGTAGCAACACACTGTAGCAACACACTGTAGCAACATACAATGTAGAAACACACACTGTAGCAACACACACTGCAGCAACACACACTGTAGCAACACACTGCAGCAACACACTGCAGCAACACATTGTAGCAACACACTGCAGCAACACACTGTAGCAACACACTGTAGCAACACACAATGTAGCAACACACACTGTAGCAACACACACTGTAGCAACACACACTGTAACAACACACACTGTAGCAACACACATTCTAGCAACACACTAGCAACACACATTGTAGCAATTCGCATTTTAGCAACACACTGTAGCAACACACACTGTAGCAACACACGCTGTAGCAACACACACTGTAGCAACACACATTGTAGCAACACAATGTAGCAACACATTGTAGCAACACACACTGCAGCAACACACATTGTAGCAGCACACTGCAGCAACACACACTGTAGCAACACACACTGCAGCAACACACACTGTAACAACACACACTGTAGCAACACACATTGTAGCAACACACTGTAGCAACACACATTGTAGCAACACACACTGTAGCAACACACATTGTAACAATACGCATTGTAGCAACACACTGTAGCAACACACTGTAGCAACACACACTGTAGCAACACACACTGTAGCAACACACTGTAGCAACACACTGTAGCAACACATTGTAGCAACACACACTGTAGCAACACACATTGTAGCAACACACTGAAGCAAAACACACTGTAGCAACACACATTGTAGCAACACACATTGTAGCAACACACTGTAGCAACACACAGTAGCAACACACACTGTAGGAACACACACTGTAGCAACACACTGCAGAAACACACTGTAGCAACACACATTGTAGCAACACACACTGTAGCAACACACACTGTAGCAACACACTGTAGCAACACACTGTAGCAACACACACTGTAGCAACACACACTGTTGCAACACATTGTAGCAACACGCTGTAGCAACACACTGTAGCAACACACACTGTAGTAACACACTGAAGCAACATGCTGTAGCAACACACTGTAGCAACACACACTGTAGCAACACGCTGTAGCAACACACTGTAGCAACACACACTCTAGCAACACACTGTAGAAACACACTGTAGCAACACACACTGTAGCAACACACACTGTAGCAACGCACTGTAGCAACACACTGTAGCAACACACTGTAGCAACACACACTGTAGCAACACACACTGTAGCAACACACTATAGCAACACACTGTAGCAACGCACTGTAGCAACACACACTGTAGCAGCACACTGTAGCAACACACTGTAGCAACACACACTGTAGCAACACACTGTAGCAACACACCGTAGCAACACACAATGTAGCAACACACTGTAGCAACACATTGTAGCAACAAACACTAGAACAACACACACTGTAGCAACACACACTGTAGCAACACACTGAAGCAATACACTGTAGCAACACATTGTAGCAACACACAGTAGCAACACACCGTAGCAACACACTGTAGCAACGCACACTGTAGCAACACACACTGTAGCAACACACTGTAGCAACACACACTGCAGCAACACACATTGTAGCAAAACACATTGTAGCAACACACAGTAGCAACACATTGTAGCAACAAACACTAGAACAACACACACTGTAGCAACACACACTGTAGCTACACACTGAAGCAATACACTGTAGCAACACATTGTAGCAACACACAGTAGCAACACACCGTAGCAACACACTGTAGCAACGCACACTGTAGCAACACACACTGTAGCAACACACTGTAGCAACACACTGTAGCAACAAACTCTGTAGCAACACACACTGTAGCAACACACTGTAGCAACACACTGTAGCAACACAAACTGTAGCAACACACAATTTAGCAACACACTGTAGCAACACACACACTGTAGCAACACACACTGTAGCAACACACTGTAGCAACACATTTTAGCAACACACTGCAGCAACACACACTGTAGCAACACACACTGTAGCAACACACACTGTAGCAACACACATTGTAGCAACACACTACAGCAACACACTGTAGCAACACACTGCAGCAACACACACTGTAGCAACACACTGTAGCAACACACACTGTAGCAACACGCACTGTAGCAACACACATTGTAGCAACACACACTGTAGCAACACACTGTAGCAACACACTGTAGCAACACACATTGTAGCAACACACATTGTAGCAACACACCGTAGCAACACACAGTAGCAACACACACTGTAGCAACTCACACTGTAGCAACACACTGTAGCAACACACTGTAGCAACACACATTGTAGCAACACACACTGTAGCGACACACACTGTAGCAAGACACTGTAGCAACACACTGTAGCAACACACACTGTAGCAACACATACTGTTGCAACACATTGTAGCAACACACACTGTAGCAACACATACTGTTGCAACACACTGTAGCAACATACACTGTAGCAACACACACTGTACCAACACACACTGTAGCAACACACTGTAGCAAAACACTGTAGCAACACACACTGTAGCAACACACACTGTAGCAACACACTGTAGCAACACACTGTAGCAACGCACACTGTAGCAACACACACTGTAGCAACACACTGTAGCAACACACACTGCAGCAACACACATTGTAGCAAAACACATTGTAGCAACACACAGTAGCAACACATTGTAGCAACAAACACTAGAACAACACACACTGTAGCAACACACACTGTAGCTACACACTGAAGCAATACACTGTAGCAACACATTGTAGCAACACACAGTAGCAACACACCGTAGCAACACACTGTAGCAACGCACACTGTAGCAACACACACTGTAGCAACACACTGTAGCAACACACTGTAGCAACAAACTCTGTAGCAACACACACTGTAGCAACACACTGTAGCAACACACTGTAGCAACACAAACTGTAGCAACACACAATTTAGCAACACACTGTAGCAACACACACACTGTAGCAACACACACTGTAGCAACACACTGTAGCAACACATTTTAGCAACACACTGCAGCAACACACACTGTAGCAACACACACTGTAGCAACACACACTGTAGCAACACACATTGTAGCAACACACTACAGCAACACACTGTAGCAACACACTGCAGCAACACACACTGTAGCAACACACTGTAGCAACACACACTGTAGCAACACGCACTGTAGCAACACACATTGTAGCAACACACACTGTAGCAACACACTGTAGCAACACACTGTAGCAACACACATTGTAGCAACACACATTGTAGCAACACACCGTAGCAACACACAGTAGCAACACACACTGTAGCAACTCACACTGTAGCAACACACTGTAGCAACACACTGTAGCAACACACATTGTAGCAACACACACTGTAGCGACACACACTGTAGCAAGACACTGTAGCAACACATTGTAGCAACACACACTGTAGCAACACATACTGTTGCAACACATTGTAGCAACACACACTGTAGCAACACATACTGTTGCAACACACTGTAGCAACATACACTGTAGCAACACACACTGTACCAACACACATTGTAGCAACACACTGTAGCAAAACACTGTAGCAACACACACTGTAGCAACACACACTGTACCAACACACTGTAGCAACACACTGTAGCAACACACACTTTAGCAACACACTGTAGAAACACACTGTAGCAACACACACTGTGGCAACACACACTGTAGCAAAGCACTGTAGCAACACACACTGTAGCAACACTCATTGTAGCAACACACTGTAGCAACACACTGTAGCAACACACTGTAGCAACACACACTGTAGCAGCACACTGTAGCAACACACACTGTAGCAACACACACTGTAGCAACACACTGTAGCAACACACTGTAGCAACACACAATGTAGCTACACACTGTAGCAACACATTGTAGCAACAAACACTGGAACAACACACACTGTAGCAACACACTGTAGCAACACACACTGTAGCAACACACACTGTAGCAACACACTGTAGCAACACACTGGAACAACACACACTGTGGAAATAAATGGTATAAAATACCGACACAATGGAAATATAAACACAAATGCAGTATAATGTGGTCCTTTATTGACTACGTTTCGCCCACACAGTGGGCTTTTTCAAGTCAAGACTTGAAAAAGCCCACTGTGTGGGCGAAACGTAGTCAATAAAGGACCACATTATACTGCATTTGTGTTTATATTTCCAACACACACTGTAACAACACACACTGTAGCAACACACTGTAGCAACACACATTGTAGCAACACACACTGTAGCATCACACACTGTAGCAACACACATTGTAGCAACACACTGTAGCAACACATTGTAGCAACACACATTGTAGCAACACACATTGTAGCAACACACACTGTAGCAACACACACTGTAGCAACACACACTGTACTAACACAATGTAGCAACACACTGTAGCAACACACATTGTAGCAACACACACTGTAGCAACACACACTGTATCAACACTCATTGTAGCAACTCACTGTAGCAACACACTGTAGCAACACACACTGTAGCAACACACATTGTAGCAAAACACATTGTACCAACATACTGTAGCAACACACACTGTAGCAACACACACTGTAGCAACACACTGTAGCAACACACTGTAGCAACAAACACTGTAGCAACACACACTGTAGCAACACACTGTAGCAACACACACTGTAGCAACACACTGTAGCAACACACTGTAGCAACACACTGTAGCAACACACTGTAGCAACACACACTGTAGCAACACACACTGTAGCAACACACTGAAGCAACACACTGTAGCAACAAACACTGTAGCAACACACACTGTAGCAACACACTGTAGCAACACATTGTAGCAACAAACACTGTAGCAACACACACTGTAGCAACGCACACTGTAGCAACACACTGTAGCAACACACACTGTAGCAACACACACTGTAGCAACACACTGTAGCAACACACTGTAGCAACACACACTGTAGCAACACACACTGTAGCAACACACACTGTAGCAACACATACTGTAGGAACACACACTGTAGCAACACACTGTAGCAACACACTGTAGCAACACACTGCAGCAACACACACTGTAGCAACACACACTGTAGCAACACACACTGTAGCAACACACATTGTAGCAACACACTGTAGCAACACACATTGTAGCAGCACACTATAGTAACACACTGTAGCAACACATTGTAGCAACACACACTGTAGCAACACACTGTAGCAACACACACTGTAGCAACACACATTGTAGCAACACACACTGTAGCAACACACTGTAGCAACACACACTGTAGCAACACACGCTGTAGCAACACACACTGTAGCAACACACACTGTAGCAACAAACACTGTAGAAACACACGCTGTAGCAACACACATTGTAACAACACGCACTGTAGCAACACACTGTAGCAACACACACTGTAGCAACACACGCTGTAGCAACACACACTGTAGCAACACACACTGTAGCAACACACACTGTAGAAACACACGCTGTAGCAACACACATTGTAACAACACACACTGTAGCAACACACTGTAGCAACACACACTGTAGAAACACAAACTGTAGCAACACACTTTAGCAACACACTTTAGCAACACACTGTTGCAACACACACTGTAGCAACAAACACTGAAGCAACACACACTGTAGCGATGCACTGTAGCAACACACACTGTAGATACACCACTGTAGGAACACAATACAGCAACACTCACTGCAGCAACGCACACCGTAGCAACACACACTGAAGCAACACACACTGTAGCAACACACACTGTAGCAACACACTGTAGCAACACACACTGTAGCAACACAAACTGTAGCAACACACTTTAGCAACACGCTGTTGCAACACACACTGTAGCAACAAACACTGAAGCAACACACACTGTAGCAATACACTGTAGCAACACACACTGTAGATACACACACTGTAGGAACACATTACAGCAACACTCACTGCAGCAACGCACACTGTAGCAACACACTGTAGCAACACACACTGAAGCTACACACACTGTAGCAACACTTACTGTAGCTACACACACTGTAGCAACACTTACTGTAGCTACACACATTGTAGCAACACTCATTGTAGCAACACACTGTAGCAACACACTGTAGCAACACACTGTAGCAACACACACTGTAGCAGCACACTGTAGCAACACACACTGTAGCAACACACACTGTAGCAACACACTGTAGCAACACACTGTAGCAACACACAATGTAGCTACACACTGTAGCAACACATTGTAGCAACAAACACTGGAACAACACACACTGTAGCAACACACACTGTAGCAACACACTGTAGCAACACACTGTAGCAATACATTGTAGCAACAAACACTGGAACAACACACACTGTGGAAATAAATGGTATAAAATACCGACACAATGGAAATATAAACACAAATGCAGTATAATGTGGTCCTTTATTGACTACGTTTCGCCCACACAGTGGGCTTTTTCAAGTCAAGACTTGAAAAAGCCCACTGTGTGGGCGAAACGTAGTCAATAAAGGACCACATTATACTGCATTTGTGTTTATATTTCCAACACACACTGTAACAACACATACTGTAGCAACACACTGTAGCAACACACATTGTAGCAACACACACTGTAGCATCACACACTGTAGCAACACACATTGTAGCAACACACTGTAGCAACACATTGTAGCAACACACATTGTAGCAACACACATTGTAGCAACACTCATTGTAGCAACACACACTGTAGCAACACACACTGTACTAACACACTGTAGCAACACACTGTAGCAACACACATTGTAGCAACACACACTGTAGCAACACATACTGTATCAACACTCATTGTAGCAACTCACTGTAGCAACACACTGTAGCAACACACACTGTAGCAACACACATTGTAGCAAAACACATTGTACCAACATACTGTAGCAACACACACTGTAGCAACACACACTGTAGCAACACACTGTAGCAACACACTGTAGCAACAAACACTGTAGCAACACACACTGTAGCAACACACTGTAGCAACACACACTGTAGCAACACACTGTAGCAACACACTGTAGCAACACACTGTAGCAACACACTGTAGCAACACACACTGTAGCAACACACACTGTAGCAACACACTGAAGCAACACACTGTAGCAACAAACACTGTAGCAACACACACTGTAGCAACACACTGTAGCAACACATTGTAGCAACAAACACTGTAGCAACACACACTGTAGCAACGCACACTGTAGCAACACACTGTAGCAACACACACTGTAGCAACACACACTGTAGCAACACACTGTAGCAACACACTGTAGCAACACACACTGTAGCAACACACACTGTAGCAACACACACTGTAGCAACACATACTGTAGCAACACACACTGTAGCAACACACTGTAGCAACACACTGTAGCAACACACTGCAGCAACACACACTGTAGCAACACACACTGTAGCAACACACACTGTAGCAACACACATTGTAGCAACACACTGTAGCAACACACATTGTAGCAGCACACTATAGTAACACACTGTAGCAACACATTGTAGCAACACACACTGTAGCAACACACTGTAGCAACACACACTGTAGCAACACACATTGTAGCAACACACACTGTAGCAACACACTGTAGCAACACACACTGTAGCAACACACGCTGTAGCAACACACACTGTAGCAACACACACTGTAGCAACACACACTGTAGAAACACACGCTGTAGCAACACACATTGTAACAACACACACTGTAGCAACACACTGTAGCAACACACACTGTAGCAACACACGCTGTAGCAACACACACTGTAGCAACACACACTGTAGCAACACACACTGTAGAAACACACGCTGTAGCAACACACATTGTAACAACACACACTGTAGCAACACACTGTAGCAACACACACTGTAGAAACACAAACTGTAGCAACACACTTTAGCAACACACTTTAGCAACACACTGTTGCAACACACACTGTAGCAACAAACACTGAAGCAACACACACTGTAGCGATGCACTGTAGCAACACACACTGTAGATACACCACTGTAGGAACACAATACAGCAACACTCACTGCAGCAACGCACACCGTAGCAACACACACTGAAGCAACACACACTGTAGCAACACACACTGTAGCAACACACTGTAGCAACACACACTGTAGCAACACAAACTGTAGCAACACACTTTAGCAACACGCTGTTGCAACACACACTGTAGCAACAAACACTGAAGCAACACACACTGTAGCAATACACTGTAGCAACACACACTGTAGATACACACACTGTAGGAACACACTACAGCAACACTCACTGCAGCAACGCACACTGTAGCAACACACTGTAGCAACACACACTGAAGCTACACACACTGTAGCAACACTTACTGTAGCTACACACACTGTAGCAACACTTACTGTAGCTACACACATTGTAGCAACACTCACTCTAACTGCACACTGTAGAACACACAGTACAGCAACACTGCCTGTAGCTACACACTGTAGCCATACACACTGTAGCAACACACACTGTAGCAACACACACTGTAGCCACACACACTGTAGCAACACACACTGTAGATACACACACTGTAGGAACACACTACAGCAACACTCACTGCAGCAACGCACACTGTAGCAACACACTGTAGCAACACACACTGAAGCTACACACACTGTAGCAACACTTACTGTAGCTACACACACTGTAGCAACACTTACTGTAGCTACACACATTGTAGCAACACTCACTCTAACTGCACACTGTAGAACACACAGTACAGCAACACTGCCTGTAGCTACACACTGTAGCCATACACACTGTAGCAACACACACTGTAGCAACACACACTGTAGCCACACACACTGTAGCAACACACACACTGTAGTAACACACACTGTAGCCATACACACTGTAGCAACACACACTGCACCAACACACACCGTAGCAACATAAACTGTAGCTACACACACTGTAGCAACACACACTGTAACAACATACACTCTACCAACACACACTTTAACAACACACTCTGTAACAACACACACTGTAGCAATACACACTTAACAACACACACTGTAGCAACACACACTGTACCAACACACACTTTAACAACACACACTGTAGCAACACACACTTTAGCAACACACACTTTAACAACACACACTGTAACAACATACACTGTACCAACACACACTTTAACAACACACTCTGTAACAACACACACTGTAGCAATACACACTTAACAACACACACTGTAGCAACACACACTGTACCAACACACACTTTAACAACACACACTGTAGCAACACGCACTTTAACAACGCACACTGTATCAACAAACACTCTAGCAACGCACACTGTAGCAACACACGCTGTAGCAACACAAACTGTAACAACACACACTGTAGCAACCCTCTGTAGCAACACACACTGTACCAACACACACTTTAACAACACACACTCTAGCCACACACTGTAGCAACACACACTGTAGCAACATACACTGTAGCAACACACATTGTAGCAACACACACTGTAGCCACACACACTGTACCAACACACACTGTGCCAACACACACTTTACCAGCACACACTTTAACAACACACACTCTAGCCACGCACTCTAGCAACATACACTGTAGCAACACACACTGTAGCAACACACATTGTAGCAACACACACTGTGCCAACACACACTTTAACAACACACACACTAGCCACACATTGTAGCAACACACACTGCAGCAACACACACTTTAACAACACACACTCTAGCCACACACTGTAGCTACACACACTGTAGCAACACACACTGTAGCCACACACACTGTACCAACACACACTGTGCCAACACACACTGTACCAACACACACTTTAACAACACACACTCTAGCCACACACTGTAGCAACACACACTGCAGCAACACACACTGCAGCAACACACACTTTAACAATGCACACTGTAGCAACACGCACTGTTGCCACACATACACACACTGCAGCTACACACTGTAGCAGCATACACTGCGGCTACAAACTCTGTAGCTACACACTGCAGCAACACACACTGCAGCTACACACTGTAACTACACAGTGTAACAACACACACTGCGGTTACACACACTACAGCTACAAACACTGTAGCTGCACACTGTAGTAATACACATTGTAACCACGCACACTGTAGCTAAACACACTGTATCTTCACAAACTGTAAAAACGCACACTGTAGCTACATATACTATAGCCACTCACACTGTAGCCACAAACGCTGCAGCCACACATACTGTAGCCACATACACTGTAGCCACACGCTGTAGCTACACATAGTGTAGCAACACACACTGTAACCACAAACACTGAAGCTATACACACTGAAGTTAAACACACACACTGTAACAACACACACTGTACCCACACACACTGTAGCCACATCCACCGTAGCCACACATACTGTAGCCACAAGCACACTGTAGCTACTTAGTAGGAACAATCCAGTCTAAGGGCCATAAGGTAGTAATATCATTAATGTACAACCCACCACAGAACTGCAGGAGGCCAAGAGAAGAATACGACGAGAGCAACAGAGCAATGGTCGACACACTAGCCGAGGTGGCCAGAAGAACTCACATGGGGGGAGCAAAGTTAATAGTTATGGGTGTATTCAATCACAAGGAGTATGTAAAGTAAAAGGACACAAGTGCAACTAATGTGACATTTATTGTGGCAACGTTTCGCTCTCCAGGAGCTTTATCAAGCCATTACCTAATGGCTTGATAAAGCTCCTGGAGAGCGAAACGTTGCCACAATAAATGTCACATTAGTTGCACTTGTGTCCTTTTACTTTACATATTGTCAGTAATTCTACCAACTTTATTACAATCACAAGGAGATTGACTGGGAAAACCTGGAGCCCCATAGGGGTCCCAAAACATGGAGATCCAAGATGATGGATGTGGTGCTGGAAAACCTCATGCATCAACTTGTTAGAGACACTACCAGAGAGAGAGAGGTGAGGGTGATCCAGCAAGATTGGACCTTGTATTCACCTTGACTAGTTCGGACATCGGCAATATCATGTATGAAAGGCCCCTAGGAGCTAGTGATCACGTGGTTCTGTGCTTTGACTACATAGTTGACCTGCAAGTGGAGAGAGTAGCAGGAATAAGATGGGAAAAGCCAAACTACAAAATGGGGGACTACACAGGCATGAGGAACTTCCTGCAAGACGTTCAGTGGGAGAGAGAGAATTGGCAGGAAAATCAGTAAAAGAAATTATGGACTATGTGACAACAATATGCAAGGAGGCAGAGGAGAGGGTTGTTCCCAAGAGAAACAGAAATAATGGGAAGACCAGAACGAGTCCTTGGTTCACCCAAAGGTGTAGAGAGGCAAAAACTAGGTGTACTAGAGAATGGAAAAGGTACAGAAGACAAAAGAGCCAGGAAAATAGAGATCAGCTGAAGAGCCAGAAACGAATATGAATAGATAAGAAGGGAGGCTCAGCGACAATACGAAAATGACAAAGCATCGAAAGTCAAGTCTGACCCAAAGTTGTTGTATAGCCACATCAGGAGGAAAACAACAGTCAAGGACCAGGTAATTAGACTGAGGAAGGTTGATGGGGAGTTCACAAGATATGATCAAGAGGTATATGAGGAGCTCAACACGAGATTTAAAGAAGTGTTTACAGTGGAAACCAGTAGGACTACAGGGAATCAGAACAGGGAGGTACACCAAAAAGTGCTGGATGAGGTACACATAACCTAGGAGGAGGTGAAGAAGCTGCTATGTGAACTTGATACCTCAAAGGCGGTGGGACCAGACAACATCTCTCCTTGGGTCCTTAAAGATGGAGCAGAGATGCTGTGTGTGCCACTAACAAAGATCTTCAACACATCCACTGGAAATGAGCAACTCCCTGAGGTATGGAAGGCGGCAAATGTAGTCCCAATTTTTAAAAAAGGAAACAGACATGAAGCATTAAACTAGAGACCTGTGTCTCTAACGTGAACAGTATGCAAAGTAATGGAGAAGATCATCAGGAGGAGAGTGGTGGAGCACCTGGAAAGAAACAAATGTATAATCGACAACCAGTACGGTTTCAGGGAAGGAAAATCTTGTGTCACAAACCTACTGGAGTTTCATGACAAGGTGACAGAAGTAAGACAAGAGAGAGAGGGGTAAATAGACTGCATTTTCTTGGACTGCAAGGCCTTCGACACAGTTCCTCACAGGAGGCTACCGCAAAAGCTAGAGGATCAGGCACACATAACAGGAAAGGCACTGCAATGGATCAGAGAATACCTGACAGGGAGGCAACAACGAGTCATGGTACGTGATAAGGTGTCAGAGTGGGCGCCTGTGACAAGTGGGATTCCACAGGGGTCAGTCCTAGGACCTGTGCTGTTTTTGGTATATGTGAATGACATAACGGAAGGGATAGACTCACACACGTCCTTGTTTGGAAATGATGTGAAGTTAATGGGGAGAATCAAATCGGCGGAAGATCAGGCAGGACTACAAAGAGACCTGGACAGGCTTCAAGCCTGTTCCAGCAACTGGCGCCTTGAATTTAACCCTGCCAAATGCAAAATCATGAAAATCGTGGAAGGGTAAAGAAGACACAGTATAGTCTAGGTGGCCAAAGACTGCAAACCTCATTCAAGAAAAAAGATCTGGGGGTGAGTATAATACCGGCCACATCTCCTGAGGCGCACATCAATAAGACAACTGCTGCAGCGCACGGGCGTCTGGCAAACCGAAGGATAGCGTTCCGATACCTCAGTTAAGGAATCATTCAAGACTCTGTACACCATATACGTCAGGGCCATACTGGAGTATGCAGCACCAGTTTGGAATCCACATCTCGTCAAGCACGTCAAGAAATTAGAGAAACTCCAAAGGTTTGCAATAATACTAGTCTCAGAGCTAAGGGGATTGTCCTACGAGGAAAGGTTAAGAGAAATTGGCCTGACGACACTGGAGGACAAGAGGGTCAGGGGAGACATGATAAAGACATATATAATACTGCGCAGAATAGACAAGGTGGGCAAAGACAGGATGTTCCAGAGATGGGACACAGAAACAAGGGGTCACAATTGGAAGCTGAAGACTCAGGTGAGTCAAAGGAATGCTAGGAAATATTTCTTCAGTCATAGAGTAGTCAGGCCGTGAAAAAGCCTAGAAAGTGACGTAGTGGAGGCAGGAACCATTCATAGTTTTAAGACGAGGTTTGATAAACCTCCTGGAGCAGGGAGAGAGAGGACCCAGTAGCAACCAGTGAAGAGGTCATAGAAGCCAACAGAATAGATCATCACAACCACCACAGTACGTCATCACAACAACCACAGTAAGTCATCACAACCACCACAGTACGTCATCATATCCACCACAGTACGTCATCACAACCACCACAGTACGTCATCACATCCACCACAGTACGTCATCACAACCACCACAGTACGTCATCACAACCACCACAGTACGTCATCACGACCACCACAGTACATCATCACAACCATCACAGTACGTCATCACAACAAACACAGTACGTCATCATATCCACCACAGTACGTCATCACAACCACCACAGTACGTCATCACATCCACCACAGTAGGTCACCACAACCACCACAGTGCGTCACAACAACCACCACAGTGCGTCATCACATCCACCACAGTACGTCATCACAACCACCACAGTACGTCATCACAACCACCACAGTACGTCATCACGACCACCACAGTACATCATCACAACCATCACAGTACGTCATCACAACAAACACAGTACGTCATCATATCCACCACAGTACGTCATCACAACCACCACAGTACGTCATCACATCCACCACAGTAGGTCACCACAACCACCACAGTGCGTCACAACAACCACCACAGTGCGTCATCACATCCACCACAGTAGGTCATCACAACCACCACAGTACGTCATCATAACCACCACAGTATATCATCACATCCACCACAGTACGTCATCACAACCACCAAAGTACATCATCATAACCACCACAGTACGTCATCACATTCACCACAGTGCGTCATCACATCCACCACAGTAGGTCATCACATCCACCACAGTGCGTCATCACATCCACCACAGTAGGTCATCACAACCACCACAATACGTCATCACATCTACCAGAGTACGTTATCACAACCACCAGAGTACGTCATCACATCCACCACAATAGGTCATCACAACCACCACAGTGCGTCATCACAACCACCACAGTAGGTCATCACAACGACCACAGCGGGTCATCACATCCACCACAGTACGTCATCACATCCACCACAGTAGGTCATTACATTCACCACAGCACGTCATCATAACCACAACAGTACGTCATCACATCCACCACAGTAGGTCATCACATCCACCACAGTACGTCATCATAACCACCACAGTACGTCATCATAACCACAACAGTACGTCATCATATCCACCACAGTAGGTCATCACATCCACCACAGTACGTCATCATAACCACCACAGTACGTCATCACATCCACCACAGAACGTCATCACATCCACCACAGTACGTCATTGCATCCACCACAGTACGTCATCATAACCACCACAGTACGTCATCACATCCACCACAGTAGGTCATCACATCCACCACAGTACGTCATCATAACCAACACAGTAGGTCATCACATCCACCACAATACGTCATCACATCCACCACAGTAGGTCATCACATCCACCACAGTAGGTCATCACAACCATCACAGTACGTCATCACAGCCACCACAGTAGGTCACCACAACCACCACATCACGTCATCACATCCACCACAGTAGGTCATCACATCCACCACAGTACGTCATCACAACCACCACATTAGGTCATCACAACCGCCACAGTAGGTCGTCACAACAACCACAGTAGGTCATCACATCCACCACAGTAGGTCGTCATAACAACCACAGTACATCATAACCACCACAGTACGTCATCACAACCACCACATTAGGTCATCACAACCGCCACAGTAGGTCGTCACAACAACCACAGTAGGTCATCACATCCACTACAGTACGTCATCACAACAACCACAGTACGTCATCACAACCACCACAGTACATCACAACCACCACAGTACGTCATCACATCCACCACAGTAGGTCATCACAACCACAACAGTACGTCATCACATCCACCATAGTACGTCATCATAACCAACACAGTAGGTCATCACATCCACCACAGTACGTCATCACATCCACCACAGTACGTCATCATAACCAACAGTAGGTCATCACAACCACAACAGTACGTCATCACATCCACCACAGTAGGTCATCACATCCACCACAGTACGTCATCACATACACCACAGTACGTCATCACATCCACCACAGTACGTCATCACATCTACCACAGTAGGTCATCACATCCACTACAGTGCGTCATCACATCCACCAGAGTAGGTCATCACATCCACCACAGTAGGTCATCACATCCACCACAGTACGTCATCATAACCAACACAGTAGGTCGTCACAACAACCACGACACGTCATCACATCCACCACAGTACGTCATCACATCCACAACAGTAGGTCATCACATCCACCACAGTACGTCATCATAATCACCACAGTACGTCATCACATCCACCACAGTACGTCATCACATCCACCACAGTACGTCATTACATCCACCACAGTAAGTCATCATAACCACCACAGTACGTCATCACATCCACCACAGTACGTCATCACATCCACCACAGTAGGTCATCACATCCACCACAGTACGTCATCATAACCAACACAGTAGGTCATCACATCCACCACAATACGTCATCACATCCACCACAGTAGGTCATCACATCCACCACAGTAGGTCATCACAACCATCACAGTACGTCATCACATCCACCACAGTAGGTCATCACATCCACCACAGTAGGTCATCACAACCACCAGAGTACGTCATCACAACAACCACAGTAGGTCATCACATCCACCACAGTAGGTCATCACATCCACCACAGTACATCATAACCACCACAGTACGTCATCGCAACCACCACATTAGGTCATCACAACCGCCACAGTAGGCCGTCACAACAACCACAGTAGGTCATCACATCCACTACAGTACGTCATCACAACCACCACAGTACGTCATCACAAACACCACAGTACGTCATCACATCCACCACAGTAGGTCATCACAACCACCACAGTACGTCATCAAATCCACCACAGTACGTCATCATAACCAACACAGTAGGTCATCACATCCACCACAGCACGTCATCACATCCACCACAGTACGTCATCATAACCAACACAGTAGGTCATCACAACCACCACAGAAGGTCATCACATCCACCACAGCAGGTCATCACATCCACCACAGTACGTCATCACATCTACCACAGTAGGTCATCACATCCACCACAGTACGTCATCCCATACGCCACAATACGTCATCACATCCACCACAGTACGTCATCACATCCACCACAGTAGGTCATCACATCCTCCACAATACGTCATCACATCCACCAGAGTAGGTCATCACATCCACCACAGTAGGTCATCACATCCATCACAGTACGTCATCATAACCAACACAGTAGGTCGTCACAACAACCACAGTACGTCATCACATCCACCACAGTAGGTCATCACATCCACCACAGTACGTCATCACATCCACCACAGTAGGTCATCACATCCACCACAGTAGGTCATCACATCCACCACAGTGCGTCATCACATCCACCAGAGTAGGTCATCACATCCACCACAGTAGGTCATCACATCCACCACAGTACGTCATGACAACCACCACAGTAGGTCATCACATCCACCACAGTAGGTCATCACATCCACCACAGTGCGTCGTCACATCCACCAGAGTAGGTCATCACATCCTCCACAGTAGGTCATCACAACCACCACAGTAGGTCATCACAGCAACCACAGTACGTCATCACATTCACTACAGTAGATCATCACATCCACCACACACCCATAGTTTTGGAGGGAGGGTTGGCAGTACAGACGTCCCCGCTAGAGGTATAATCGATTCAAAACCTTTGAGTAAAGCTGAGCTCCGTAGCGCTCAGATCTCACACACACACACACACACACACACACACACACACACACACACACACACACACACACACACACACACACACACACACACTCAGACACACACACACACACACACACACACACACACACACACACACACACACACACACACACACACACACACACACACACACACACACACACACACACACATGCAATACGTAACAACAAAATGCAGTGAGTCAGAGGAAAGGTTTGTTCCCAAGGGCAATAGAAATAATGGGAAGACCAAAGCGAAGGTGTAGGGAGGCAAAAACTAAGTGCACCAGAGAATGGAAAAGGTGCAGGAGGCAAAGGACCCAGGAAAATAAAGAGACTAATCGAAAAGCCAGACACGAGTATGCACCCATAAGGAGGGAGGCCCAGCCACAGTACGAAAACGACATAGCATCGAAAGCCAAGTTTGACCCGAAACTGCTGTATAGCCACATTAGGAGGAAGACAACAGTGAAAGACCATGTTATCAGGATTAGGAAAGAAGGTGGGGAACTCACCAGAAGCGATCAAGAGGAATGTGAGGAGCTCAACATGAGATTTAAGGAAGTATTTACAGTGGAGACTTTATGGAGAACAGATGGGAACGCCAACAAGGAATATACCAACAAGTGTTGGATGACATACACTCAACTGAGGAGAAGGTGAAGGAGTTGCTAAGGAACCTTGATACCTTAAAGGCAATGGGACCAGACAACCCCTCCCCGTGGGCCCGTAGAGAGGAAACAGAAATGCTGTGTGTGCCACTAACCACAATCTTCAACACATCCCTTGAAACTGGGCAAGAACCTGAGGTATGGAAGACGGCAAATGAAGTCCCCATATTTAAAAAAAGAGACAGAAAAGAGGCACTAAACTATAGACCAGTGTCACTTCACGTGTATAGTATGAAAAGTCATGGAGAAGATTACCAGGAGGAAAGTGGTCGAGCACCAGGAACGGAACAAGAGTATAAACACCAACCAGCACGGATTTATGGAAGGCAAATCCTGTGTCACAAACCTACTTGAGTTTTATGATAAAGTAACAGAAGTAAGACACGAGAGAGAGGGGTGGGTTGATTGGATCTTCTTGGACTGCAAGAAGTCCTTTGACACAGTTCCTCACAAGAGACTAGTGCAGAAGCTAGAGGATCAGGCGCGTATAACAGGAAGGACACTGCAATGGATCAGAGAATACCTGACAGGAGGCAACAACGAGTCATGGTATGTGATGAAGTATGACAATGGGCACCTGTGACGACCGGGGCCCCACAGGGGTCGGTCCTAGGACCAGTTGTATTTCTGGTATATGTGAATGACATGATGGAAGTGTCCCTTTTCGCAGATGATGTGATGAAATGAGGAGAATTAAATCAGATGAGGATCAGGTAGAACTTCAAAGAGACCTGGACAGGCTGGACACCTGGTCCAGCAACTGGTTTCTCGAATTTAACCCCGCCAAATGCAAAGTCATGAAGATCGGGGAAGGGCAAAGAAGACCGCAGACGGAGTATAGGCTAGGTGGCCAAAGACTGCAAACCTCGCTCAAGGAGAAAGCTCTTGGGGTGAGTATAAGACCGAGCACGTCTCCGGAACTTCACATCAACCAGAAAACTGTTGCAGCATATGGGCGCCTGGCAAACCTTAGAATAGCGTTCCGATACCTTAGTAAGGAATCGTTCAAGACACTGTACACTGTGCACGTCAGGCCCATACTGGAGTATGAAGCACCAATTTGGAACCCACACCTGGTCAAACACGTCAAGAAATTAGAGAAAGTGCAAAGGTTTGCAACACGGTTAGTTACAGAGCTCGGGGGAATGTCCTACGAAGAAAGGTTGAGGGAAATCAGCCTGACGACACTGGAGGACAGGAGAGTCAGGGGAGTCATGATAACGACATACAAAATACTGCGTGGAATAGATAAGGTGGACAGAGACAGGATGTTCCAGAGAGGGGACACAGAAACAACGGATCACAATTGGAAGCTGAACCCACACCTGGCCAAACACGTCAAGAAATTTGCAACAAGACTGGTTGCAGAGCTAAGGGGAATGTCCTACGAAGAAGGTTAAGGGAAATCGGCTTGACGACACTGGAAGACAGGAGGGATAGGGGAGACATGATAACGACATACAAAATACTGCGAGACAAGATGTTGCAGAGATGAGACAAAGAAATAAGGGGTCACAATTGGAAGTTGAAAACACAGATGAGTCACAGAGATGTTAGGAAGTACTGTTTTAGTCATAGAGTCGTCAGGAAGTGGAACAGTCTGGCGAGTGATGTAGTGGAGGTAGGGACCATACATAGCTTTAAGACGATGTATAATAAAACACATATAACAGGGAGAGAGAGGATCTCGTAGCGACCAGTGAAGAGGCGGGGCCAGGAGCTGAGTCTCGACCCCTGCAACCACAAATAGGTGAGTACAAATAAGTGAGTACACACGCACATGCACGCACGCAAGTAAATACAATAGCCCAAGTGTCTAATCGACATGTGCCCAGGAAAGAATGTTAACTAACATACACTCACACATCTGGACAGGCTGCAGACTTGGTCCAGAAAATGGCTCCTGGAGTTGAACCCCACTAGGTGAAAAGTCCTGAAGATTGGGAAAGGGCAAAGAAGACCGCACACGGAGTACAGTCTAGGATGCCACAGACTATGTTAGGTAAGACACATATGCAACAGTTAGGTATCTTTATTTCAAAACGTTTCGCCTACACAGTAGGCTTCTTCAGTCGAGTACAGAAAAGTTGATAGAAGCAGAAGATACTTGAAGACGATGTAATCAGTCCATCACCCTTAAAGTTTTGAGGTGGTCAGTCCCTCAGTCTGGAGAAGAGCATTGTTCCATGGTTTGAAACAATATGGAATTGAAGTGACAGGATGGAGCCTTATATATAGCGCCAAGAGTTGAGACGTAGGTCACTAGGAGAGGTAAGAACTCAGATGTTGGGAGGACAGGTCCCTCTCAAATCCAGCCGTTCTCACTAGTAGAAGTTGTCGAAGTTGATTGTAGGTCTGTACCAAGATACCCTTGTGTTGCAGTGTCAGACAGATTGAACATTAAAATGAGGGACTGAGGGACTGACCACCTCAAAACTTTAAGGGTGATGGACTGATTACATCGTCTTCAAGTATCTTCTGCTTCTATCAACTTTTCTGTACTCGACTGAAGAAGCCTACTGTGTAGGCGAAACGTTTCGAAATAAAGATACCTAACTGTTGCATATGTGTCTTACCTAACAACCTGTCGGTATTTTATACCATTTTAATGTTCATGCCACAGACTACAAACCTCACTCATGGAAAAGGATCTTGGGGTGAGTATAACACTGGGTATATCTCCTGAGGCGCATATTAACCAAATAACTTGTGCAGCATATGGGCTCCTAACAAACCTAAGAATAGCATTCCGGCATCTAAATAAGGATTCGTTCAGGCCCCTGTACACTATGTACGTTAGGCCTATACTGGAGTATGCATCACCTGTTTGGAACCCACACCTTGCCAAGCACGTAAGGAAATTAGAGAAAATGCAAAGGTAGCAACAGGGGGATGCAGTTGGAAGTTGAAGACTCAGATGAACCACGGGAATGTTAGGAAGTATTTCTTCAGTCGCAGAGTTGTCAGGAAGTGGAACAGTCTGGGAAGTGATGTAGTGGAGACAGGATCCATACATAGCTTTGAGAAGAGGTATGATCAAGCTCATGGAACAGGAAGAGTGACGTAGTAGTGTCCAGTGAAGAAGCGGAGCCAGGAGCTGTGATTCGACCCCTATAAGCACAACTAGGTGATTACATTTGCAGTTGAAGTGAAACCAGATTTCAGAAAGAAACAATGCTGGGAGGAGATAATTCGTGAATGATACAGACTCTGAAAGCGAACTGCCAGGAAGGTCGACAAATGAGATGATGGTCGGAAGTGCTGAGAAAAAGAGGAGAACCTCCTTCCCGGAAGTACAAGGAGATATAATAAGATTAAGGGAGGGACCGTGGTTGACATAGAGATGATAAGAGCAAAGAGCAAGACGTGCGAGTGAATGGGGAATAAATACATAGAAGGTAAATGACAAAGTGAGAAGAGAAGCTGAGAAACAATTTGAGAATAACAGAGCAGCAGAATATGATCCTCAAACAAGCGTGTTGGAAAACGCTGTTGGAGAGACGACTGCATACATGCAGAAGTTATGACCCAACGTAGGTGAGCCGTAACTGCTACTCAGGAGAGCCGTAACTGCTGCTGCTCAAGAGAGCCATAACTGCTGCTCAGGAGAGCCGTAACTGCTGCTCAGGATAGCCATAACTGCTGCTCAGGAGAGCCATGACTGCTGCTCAGGAGAGCCATGACTGCTACTCAAGAGAGCTATGACTGCTACGCAGGAGAGCCATGACTCCTACGCAAGAGAGCCATGACTGCTACTCAAGAGAGCCATGACTGCTACTCAAGAGAGCCATGACTGCTAAGCAGGAGAGCAATGAATGCTACTCAAGAGAGCCATGACTGCTACGCAGGAGAGCCATGACTGCTACACAGGAGAGCCGTGACTGCTACGCAGGAGAGCCATGACTGCTACTCAGGAGAGCCATGACTGCTACGCAAGAGAGCCATGACTGCTACTCAGGAGAGCCATGACTGCTACGCAGGAGAGCCATGACTGCTACGCAGGAGAGCCATGACTGCTACGCAGGAAAACCATGACTGCTACGCGGGAGAGCCATGACTGCTACGCAGGAGACCCATGACTGCTACTCAAGAGAGCCATGACTGCAACGCAGGAGAGCCAGGACTGCTACGCGGGAGAGCCATGACTACTACGCTGGAGAGCCATGACTGCTACTCAGGAGAGCCATGACTACTATGCAGGAGATCCATGACTGCTACGCAGGAGAGCCATGACTGCTACTCAAGAGAGCCATGACTACTATGCAGGAGATCCATGACTGCTACGCAGGAGAGCCATGACTGCTACTCAAGAGAGCAATGACTGCTACGCAGGAGAGCCATAACTGCTAGACAGGAGAGCCATGACTGCTACGCAGGAGAGCCATGACTGCTACTCATGAGAGCCATGACTACTACACAGGAGAGCCATGACTGTTACACAGGAGAGCCATGACTGCTACGCTGCAGAGCCATGACTGCTATGCAGGAGAGCCATGACTGCTATGCAGGAGAGTCATGACTGCTACGCAAGAGAGCCATGACTGCTACGCAGGAGAGCCACGACTGCTACTCAGGAGAGCCATGACTGCTACGCAGGAGAGCCATGACTGCTACGCAGGAGAGCCATGACTGCCACGCGGGAGAGCCATGACTGCTACACAGGAGAGCCATGACTGCTACTAAAGAGAGCCATGACTGCTACACAGGAGAGCCATAACTGCTACACAGGAGAGCCATGACTGTTACGCTGGAGAGCCATGACTGCTACACAGGAGAGCCATGACTGCTACACAGGAGAGCCATGACTGCTACACAGGAGAGCCATGACTGCTACACAGGAAAGCCATGACTGCTACGCTAGAGAGCCATGAGTGCTACACAGGAGAGCCATGACTGCTACTCAAGAGAGCCATGACTGCTACACAGGAGAGCCATGACTGCTACACAGGAGAGCCATGACTGCTATGCACGGGAGCCATGACTGCTACGCAGGAGAGCCATGAATGCTACGCAGGAGAGCCATGATTGCTACTCAGGAGAGCCATGACTGCTACTCAGGAGAGCCATGACTGCTACGCAGAAGAGCCATGACTGCTACTCAGGAGAGCCATGACTGCTACGCAGGAGAGCCATGACTGCTACTCAGGAGAGCCATGACTGCTACGCAGGAGAGCCATGACTGCTACGCAGGAGAGCCATGACTGCTACGCAGGAGAGCCATGACTGCTACGCAGGTGAGCCATGACTGCTACTCAAGAGAGCCATGACTGCTACGCAGGAGAGCCATGACTCCTGTGGAGAAATTTTCTCCAGGAGGGGGTATCAGCCCCCTTCAGCCCCCTTCAGCCCCTTCAGCCCCTTTCAGCCCTGAGGGGCCCAGCCCTCTCAGAAGGGGCAAATATCTTGTTTACTGCTACAGTGAGTAATTGATCGCAGATGCAGTACGAGTATGCAACGTGGTCAAGCGACCGCTGCTCCTTGCACCAGTGTTGCAGAGTGTAGTTTAATAAGAGACAGTACATCTCTTACCTTAGCAGGACAATTAAGGAAAATCCTGCTCCCACTTTATTACCATAGAAAAGATAGTGGACATTGTTGTCTATGCTTAAGACAGCAAGATTTAAACATTCTGCTTTTCTTCATCGAGGAAGTGGCAAGGAAGCAAAAGTACTAGGTCAGCTTTTCCTTTGTGCAAGGGGCAGTAACGGCATGGGGTGCTGTGGCGTCTTCAGATTACTTTTGACTCTACTGAGAGTGACACTGACGCCAGGATAACCAACAAAGAACGATCTGTGCGTTAGTGTGAACAAAGTGTCTCATAAAACACAATAAACACTTAAGAAAAGTGTGATCAGCTTCTTTAGTGATAAGATTGTGAACAATAAAGACAAATCTTGTGGAACATAGTGTACCAGTGTGCGTTTTCCTAGACTATGGAAGACGTGGACATCCAAGGACACTTCAGCTTCTATCAAGTCACCGATATCTGTCGAAGGTGTGAAGAACACCATAGCTCACGCTACAAGAGCAAGGTAGGTTACGAATTTCTTGTAGTACGGGGGACTGCGCAGTTCTTGAGTCGCAAGGAGTTTGTAATCAACCTATAGTCGGCAGTAAGGGGCGGACTTTTGAGTCCACACAACCCGTTGAGAGATGAATTCGACAGTTTCTCAAGACCTCGTCTGCAGGGGCGGCTGTGCAGGCGATGATCTGTCTTTCTAAGTTAAGTTTCCCTTTAAGCTTAGCTGGTAATGCCATTTCTCAACATATTGGTCGTGCTCGAACCGGATAAAGGCCACACTGTGGTCCAAATACGTTGTACTACAGTGTACAAATAACCTACGAGCCAAGATCCTTCGAAAAAAGCTGTAAAACTAGTGTTTTACAATATAATCAGTATATATGAGTCCCTCCAGACTCGATCACAGAGAATGGGCAGCCAAAAGAAAACGGGCGCTCACCCAGCGTTCACCCAAAGAAAACGGGAGCTGGATGACTCACCCAACAAGAAAACGGGGGATGGCACCCGGCATCCACTGCTCCAAGCTCGAAGAAGTGCTGACTAAGACAACAGCAACCCAAGTGATGTTCAGTTTGTCTGAGTATATACACATAGTGTTTATAATGTTTATAGACAGAAATTAAGAGACAAGATTGTGTTAAAGTTTGTTTCTTATAGATCTACCTGTTATATTAAAGGAACTTATATATAAAGTGTAAGCTTTCAAATACATATTAACAGTGAAATTTATATGTGTAAGTAATATTCACGTGTGATTTACAGTTATACAGTGACATTTATAGTGTATAGTGAATGAAGTGTATAACGTTATTTACGATTAATCATATTGGTCAGGCTGACACAGCAAACTCAAGCCATAAACACCAGCCATATGTACTGTGTACCCTTCATGGTCATTGACCCTGAGGTTAAGCTTAGTAGGTCAGTAGTGTCTGACTCGATTATTGCTGACTTAAGCATAACAAAAACTCAGCTGTTTATAGCAGTACAGTGTTTTTTAAACACTCTAAGTGTGGTGCTAGAATTTTCAGTATACCATTAAAATGGCTTGTTTGAAAACTCAGTTTCAGTCTTTACAGACTAAGATTACACAATTAGAAAATCTAATTTCAGTCTGTATAGGATTAACTCAAGATACAAACATAGATTTTGATGATCTTGAGGTCAAATTTGAATTACTTACACAACGTCTGAAAATAATTAATTCAGACTATACACATTATGAAAATAAATTTTTTGAATCAGACCCATCTGAGGATGAAATTAAAAATGTTTTGGATACATTTAGTAATCAACAATTAAGGTGGACAGGAGTACAGGCTATCTGCCGCAAAGCTCTGTCACAGAGACCTACTGTAACTAGTGGTCAAACACCTGTTACACCTGTAACTACAACAAGTGTCCCATTACCAAGCTTACCTACATTGTCATTACCTATTTTCCAAGGTCATAATTATGAAGAATTCAATAGTGGTTTTCAATCCATAGTAAATTCACGAACTGACATAGATGAGATTGCTAAGTTCAATTATCTTAAATGTCTTGTGAAGGGAGAACCCTATGAACTGATTAAGTCATTTCCGGTGGTTAAAGGTAATTATCAAATAGCCATTACATGTCTTAGCAGACAATTACTTTGATGCTGACAAGGCCAGAGTTAGACATGCAGTCTTAATATCAAGCTTGAAGCCACCCAAACATTGTTTTTCAGACTTACAGGCATTTAGAATCACATTAGACAATAGTCTCAGATCTCTAGGTGCTAAATATGACCTAAGACAATGTGATTGGTTTATCAGTGGTATTGTACAAGATAAGTTGCCACAACAAACTATTGAACAATAAAATATTATGTTCAATAAACGCTATTTCACTCGTGAAGAAATTAGCAATGGTTTACAAACAATAGTTTCATGCATGCAAGCAACGAGACAAGATGGAAAATCCACAAATCTAGTGGATAATAAACCTTCAACTCAGTATAAAAAGAGTATACCTACTCCCACTAAACTACAAAATGGGAAATCCCATATAGGCATTTATCAAGCTGTGAATACAACAAACAGTAAACAGACTGTCATACATAAACGTACTCCAAAATGTGTACTTTGTGATGGAACACATTGGGCACAGTATTGTATTCAATACACATCAATGGAGGCACGTAAACAACGTGTTCATCAGCTGAAAAGGTGCATCAAGTGTTTAGGTGAACACAAGGGAGGAAAATGCTCACTGAAGAAGTGTTTTAAATGCAAGGGTATGCATCATACAGCATTATGTCCAAATACTTTTGCTGAACAGCAGAAGACTTCCACAGAATCAGGAAGTCAACAAGCAACAGCATTAAATGTGAGAGATAAGTTTAAAGCAACTGCTCTCCCGATAGCTCGAGTTGAGTTATCTAATAAATTACACAAAACCAATGTGCTAACACTATTTGATCAAGGCTCACTAAGGTCCTTCATAAGAAGAACAGTGTTACAGAAACTGAATAAACAACCCTATGCCAAAATACAGTTAGATATAGCTGGTTTTATCCACAATTCTGGTAAACAGACATATGACCTAGCCAGAATCACTGTTGGTCTAGGAAACAGGAAAAAGACAGTAGAAGCTGTGGTAGTAGATGATTTGCCTAAGTCTGTGCAGATCCAGGGATTAAAAGAAACAGTTGCAGCACTGAAAGCAGCTAAGGTCAAGTTAGCCTGTCCTGACATACAGACGGACACAATTAGTCCAATTGATTTAATCATTGGAAGTGATTATTATCACTGTTTCGTGCAAAATTTAGTAAGTAAACATGATGTTCACTTGCTGAAAACAGCAGGAGGCCACATGATATGTGGTCCCATTCCCTCTCAAAGTGGGAAAGAAGCTGATATTGATTCAGTGGAAAATGTACTAGTTACGAGAATAACCGCTGATCATGTACCACAGCAAAAATTATCATTACTGGAAGAAATGAATGAACCAGTTGATAAGTTGTGGGGCTTAGATGCGATAGGTATTGATGTAAATAAACCAAGCCCACAAGAGTCTCAGACTTATAACCAATATTTGGACACTGTAAAATATAAAGATGGACAGTATTGGGTTAGGTTACCATGGAAATTAAATCCACCACATCTGCCTAGCAATTATCGCATGGCTTTCGGACAAATGAAAGCACAAATACATGAGCTCAGGAAGAATCCAGAGCTACTGACTGTCTATGATAATATCATACAAGAACAGTTGGACAATAAATTCATTGAGGAAATAGTCGAAGATAAGTTGAAGACAAACGCTCATTATCTCCCGCACCATGGAGTCAGAAAAGATTCTGAAACCACTCCACTACGTGTTGTATATAATTGCAGCGCACGTGCAAATAAAGATGTAGCAAGTCTTAATGACTGTCTGATGACTGGACCCTCACTAACTGAGAAGCTTGGAGACGTGCTTATGAAATTTCGCACAAACTCATATGCCTACACGGCTGATATTTCCAAAGCTTTCTTAAGAGTAGGACTACAAGAAATAGATAGAGATTATACTCGATTCTTGTGGCCTGAAAATCCACATGATCCTCAAAGTCCTGTGAAAACTTATCGTTTCAAATCAGTATTATTTGGTGCAACATCCTCTCCATTCTTACTAGAAGCTACTCTAAATACACATTTGAAGAAATCTGAAAGTCCCTTCAAAGAAATCTTAAAGAAAAGTTTCTTTGTAGACAATCTTCAAGGTACTGTGAATAAAGAGGAGGATTTGAAATCCTTATACAGAGAAGCTAACAAGGAGATGAAAGAAGCAAATATGCCTCTAAGGATGTGGAATACAAATTCAATGCAATTAAGGGAACTTATCAAAGAAGATTTCCCAGAAGCTGAAATTCCTGATTGCAACAATATGCTGGGACTTAATTGGAACACACAGGAAGATACTTTGAGTCTCAAAAAGATAAACAATAAATCATGCAGTACACTCACTAAACGTAGTTTACTGTCAGAGGTATCACAATGTTTTGATCCTCTAGGACTCGTCTTACCAATTACCATAAAGGGTAAAATGCTTATGCAAGATGCATGGAAGCTCAAAATTGGATGGGATGAGAACTTGCCTCTAGAAATGAGTCAAGCATGGGATGAAATATCCAAGGAGTTTAAACAACTTCATCAAATTCAATTTCCCAGACAAATAGGTCAAGAGGGAAACAGGTGCACATTACATGTGTTCTGTGATGCGTCAACCAGAGGTTATGGCGCTGTAGCTTACATGAGTAATGCTGAAGGAAGTACACTAATTACTTCAAAGGCCAGGGTAGCACCCTTGAAGGTCAGAACAGTACCACAATTGGAACTGACAGCACTCTATGTAGGTACAAAATTAGCTGTTTATCTCAACAAAGTACTTGATCATCTCACTATTGAAAAAACCGTGATCTGGAGTGATAATGAAGCAGTTCTTCAGTGGTTAAGAAATAATAAGAGTAAGTTGGTCTATGTACAGAACAGAGTAGCAGAAATAAAAGAGATGCAGAGAGATTATCTCTTTCTCCACGTCTCTACCCAAGAGAATCCAGCTGACATGTTGTCACGAGGTGTCCCACTCAAGAAATTTGTGGATAATAAATTATGGCTCCACGGACCGAACTGGCTCTCTAATGAAAATAACTGGCCTCAGCAAAAAGCTCACATTATGCCAGAAGAAACAGTCAGCTTGAACACAACAGAAGTAAGTTGTGTAAATACTGCAGACACAACAGAAATAGTCAATGATGGATCTAAATACTCATCTTTGGGTAAACTCTTAAGAGCTACAGCTCTTGTCTTTAAATTCATTACAGGAATAAAACCTGATTATGAATGTCTTGAACCCATTAAATACTGGGTGAAACTAATACAGAAAGATGTTTTCTCAACAGAATAAAAATTTCTAGAAACACAAGATAAATCCCCAAAGAAACCTGTTATGATTAATTCTTTAGGACTTTATCTCGACTCAGAAAAGATTATAAGATGTCGAGGAAGAATTCATAATTCTTCACTTCCTAAAGAAGCCATACATCCAATATTGATCCCCAAGAATCATTGGCTAACAAAACTGATTGTGCAAAACGTCCACAGTAACGTATTACATGGTGGGGTAGCTGACACACTTTGTCATATACGACAATCCTACTGGACACCTCAAGTGTGAAAAAACAAATAAAGGACTGTATTACTTGTCGTCACTATGATATGCGAGTATGTCAGTATCCAGGTCCACCTCCATATCCTTCTGAAAGAGTTTGTCATATCACTCCATTTGAGGTGACAGGTGTAGATTACACTGGACCAATAATTTTAACCAAAACAGTTGACAAAGTTCCCATCAAGGTGTACATCTGTTTGTTCACTTGTGCTACAACTAGAGCAGTACATCTAGAAGTAGCCACTGACATGTCTGCTGAAACCTTTATCAAATTATTCAGAAGGTTTGCAGCCAGAAGGGCATGTCCCAGACTGATGATTTCAGATAATGCAACGAACTTTGTTGCTGGTGCTGCTTATATAAGCAAGATCTTTGATCAACCAGAAGTACAACAGATGCTGAATCAACGCAGTTGTCGTTGGAGATACATTCCTCCTAAATCTCCATGGCATGGCGGATTTTATGAAAGAATGATCGGCATTGTAAAACGTTGTTTAAGGAAGACTCTTCATCGTCAGAGAATCGACTTAGAAGAATTCCGTACAGTTGTGACTGAAATAGAAAACAGAGTCAACAACAGACCTCTAACTTATGCTACCAATGATCTGGACAATTTAGAAGTGTTAAGTCCATCTCATTTACTCCATGGCAGAAGGCTGGAACCTGTTCCTCCCATGAATGATAAAGAAATCATAGAGGATCCCACTTATTTCGAACCTGAGCAACTCAGACGTAAATTCAAACACCTTAATAAAGTGATTGAACGATGGGAGAAAATTTGGCGAGAAGACTATCTCACCTCATTGAGAGAACACTTCTATGGAGCTGGTGTTCCTGAAAATCATAAGTCCTTAAGACCTGGTGACATAGTGATTATTGACAATGATGATCCGAGGTCCCAATGGCCACTTGGAAAAATTGTGACCATATATCCTGATGCAAATGGAATCATCAGGACAGTTGATGTTTTGAGCAAAGGTGTAGTGAATAAGCGGACAATAAATAAACTAGTGCCGTTAGAATTACACAGTGTTGAAAACAAAATTAGTGATTCTCCAAAAACCACAAGCAGCAGTTGTGGCGAGTGAGAAAATCAAATTAATGTTAAGTGATGAATACTTCACCTGCAGCGAACCTCCGCCACCCCCCAGTGTGGAGAAATTTTCTCCAGGAGGGGGGTATCAGCCCCCTTCAGCCCCCTTCAGCCCCTTCAGCCCCTTTCAGCCCTGAGGGGCCCAGCCCTCTCAGAAGGGGCAAATATCTTGTTTACTGCTACAGTGAGTAATTGATCGCAGATGCAGTACGAGTATGCAACGTGGTCAAGCGACCGCTGCTCCTTGCACCAGTGTTGCAGAGTGTAGTTTAATAAGAGACAGTACATCTCTTACCTTAGCAGGACAATTAAGGAAAATCCTGCTCCCACTTTATTACCATAGTAAAGATAGTGGACATTGTTGTCTATGCTTAAGACAGCAAGATTTAAACATTCTGCTTTGCTTCATCGAGGAAGTGGCAAGGAGGCAAAAGTACTAGGTCAGCTTTTCCTTTGTGCAAGATTACTTTTGACTCTACTGAGAGTGACACTGACGCCATTATAACCAACAAAGAACGATCAGTGTGTTAGTGTGAACAAATTGTCTCATAAAACACAATAAACACTTAAGAGAAGTGTGATCAGCTTCTTTAGTGATAAGATTGTGAACAATAAAGACAAATCTTGTGGAACATAGTGTACCAGTGTGCGTTTTCCTAGATTATGGAAGATGTGGACATCCAAGGACACTTCAGCTTCTATCAAGTCACCGATATCTGTCGAAGGTGTGAAGAACACCATAGCTTACGCTACAGGAGCAAGGTAGGTTACGAATTTCTTGTAGTACGGGGGACTGCGCAGTTCTTGAGTCGCAAGGAGTTTGTAATCAACCTATAGTCGGCAGTAAGGGGCGGACTTTTGAGTCCACACAACCCGTTGAGAGATGACTTCGACAGCTTCTCAAGACCTCGTCTGCAGGGGCGGCTGTGCAGGCGATGAGCTGTCTTCCTAAGTTAAGTTTCCCTTTAAGCTTAGCTGGTAATGCCATTTCTCAACAACTCCTACGCAGGAGAGCCATGACTACTACTCAAGAGAGCCATGACTGCTATGCAGGAGAGCCATGACTGCTATGCAGAAGAGCCACGACTGCTACTCAGGATAGCCATGACTACTATGCAGGAGAGCCATGACTATTATGCAGGAGAGCCATGACTGCTACTCAAGAGAGCCATGACTGCTATGCTGGACAGCCATGACTGCTACTCAGGAGAGCCATGACTACTATGCAGGAGATCCATGACTGCTACTCAAGAGAACCATGACTGCTACGCAGGAGAGCCATGACTGCTACGCTGGAGAGCCATGACTGCTATGCAGGAGAGCCATGACTCCTATGCAGTAGAGCCATGACTGCTACTCAGGAGAGCCATGACTGCTACGCTGGAGAGCCATGACTGCTACTCAGGAGAGCCATGACTGCTATGCAGGAGAGCCATGACTCCTATGCAGGAGAGCCATGACTGCTACTCAGGAGAGCCATGACTGCTATGCAGGAGAGCCATGACTCCTATGCAGAAGAGCCATGACTGTTACTCAGGAGAGCCATGACTGCTACGCTGGAGAGCCATGACTGCTACTCAGGAGAGCCATGACTGCTATGCAGGAGAGCCATGACTCCTATGCAGGAGAGCCATGACTTCTACTCAGGAGAGCCATGACCGCTACACAGGAGAGCCATGACTGCTACTCAGGAGAGCCATGACTGCTACGCAGGAGAGCCATGACTGCTGCACAGGAGAGCCATGACTACTACGCAGGAGAGCCATGACTGCTAAGCTGGAGAGCCATGACTGCTACACAGGAGAGCCATGACTGCTACGTAGGAGAGCCACGACTGCTACTCAGGAGAGCCATGACTGCTACATATGAGAGCCATGACTGCTACACAGGAGAGCCATGACTGCTAAGCAGGAGAGCCATGACTACTACTCAAGAGAGCCATGACTAATAACGCAGGAGAGCCATGACTGCTACTCAAGACAGCTATGACTGCTATGCAGGAGAACCATGACTCCTACGCAGGAGAGCCATGACTGCTACTCAAGAGAGCCATGACTACTACGCAGGAGAGCCATGCCTGCTACGCGGGAGAGCCATGACTGCTACTCAAGAGAGCCATGACTACTATGCAAGAGAGCCATGACTGCTACTCAAGAGAGCCATGACTGCTACGCTGGAGAGCCATGACTGCTACTCAGGAGACCAATGACTACTATGCAGGAGATCCATGACTGCTACTCAAGAGAACCATGACTGCTACGCAGGAGAGCCATGACTGCTACGCTGGAGAGCCATGACTGCTACTCAGGAGAGCCATGACTGTTATGCAGGAGAACCATGACTGCTACACAGGATAGCCAGACTGCTACACAGTAGAGCCATGACTGCTACGCAGGAGAGCCATGACTGCTATGCAGGAGAGCCATGACTGCTACTCAGCAGAGCCATGACTGCTACGCAGGAGAGCCATGACTGCTACGCAGGAGAGCCATGACTGCTACGCAGGAGAGCCATGACTGCTACACAGGAGAGCCATGACTGCTACGCAGGAGAGCCATGACTGCTACGCAGGAGAGCCATGACTGCTACGCAGGAGAGCCATGACTGCTACACAGGAGAGCCATGACTGCTACGCAGGAGACCCATGACTGTTACGCTGGAGAGCCATGACTGCTACACAGGAGACCCATGACTGTTACGCAGGAGAGCCATGACTGCTACACAGGAGAGCCAGACTGCTTCACAGGAGAGCCATGACTGCTACGCAGGAGAGCCATGACTGCTACGCAGGAGAGCCATGACTGCTACGCAGGAGAGCCATGACTGCTACACAGGAGAGCCATGACTGCTACGCAGGAGAGCCATGACTGCTACGCAGGAGAGCCATGACTGCTACGCAGGAGAGCCATGACTGCTACGCAGGAGAGCCATGACTGCTACGCAGGAGACCCATGACTGATACGCAGGAGAGCCATGACTGCTACGCAGGAGAGCCAGACTGCTAAACCGGACAGCCCTGACTGCTACGCAGGAGAGCCATGACTGCTACGCAGGAGAGCCATGACTGCTACGCAGGAGAGCCATGACTGTTACGCAGGAGAGCCATGACTGCTACGCAGGAGAGCCATGACTGCTATGCAGGAGAGCCATGACTGCTATGCAGGAGACCCATGACTGTTACGCAGGAGAGCCATGACTGCTACATATGAGAGCCATGACTGCTACACAGGAGAGCCATGACTGCTACGCAGGAGAGCCATGACTGCTACGCAGGAGAGCCATGACTGCTACGCAGGAGAGCCATGACTGCTACGCAGGAGAGCCATGACTGTTACGCAGGAGACCCATGACTGTTACGCAGGAGAGCCATGACTGCTACACAGGAGAGCCAGACTGCTTCACAGGAGAGCCATGACTGCTACGCAGGAGAGCCATGACTGCTACGCAGGAGAGCCATGACTGCTACGCAGGAGAGCCATGACTGCTACACAGGAGAGCCATGACTGCTACGCAGGAGAGCCATGACTGCTACGCAGGAGAGCCATGACTGCTACGCAGGAGAGCCATGACTGCTACGCAGGAGAGCCATGACTGCTACGCAGGAGACCCATGACTGTTACGCTGGAGAGCCATGACTGCTACACAGGAGAGCCAGACTGCTACACAGGAGAGCCATGACTGCTACGCAGGAGAGCCATGACTGCTACGCAGGAGAGCCATGACTGCTACGCAGGAGAGCCATGACTGTTACGCAGGAGAGCCATGACTGCTACGCAGGAGAGCCATGACTGCTATGCAGGAGAGCCATGACTGCTATGCAGGAGACCCATGACTGTTACGCAGGAGAGCCATGACTGCTACATATGAGAGCCATGACTGCTACACAGGAGAGCCATGACTGCTACGCAGGAGAGCCATGACTGCTACGCAGGAGAGCCATGACTGCTACGCAGGAGAGCCATGACTGCTACGCAGGAGAGCCATGACTGTTACGCAGGAGACCCATGACTGTTACGCAGGAGAGCCATGACTGCTACACAGGAGAGCCAGACTGCTTCACAGGAGAGCCATGACTGCTACGCAGGAGAGCCATGACTGCTACGCAGGAGAGCCATGACTGCTACGCAGGAGAGCCATGACTGCTACACAGGAGAGCCATGACTGCTACGCAGGAGAGCCATGACTGCTACGCAGGAGAGCCATGACTGCTACGAAGGAGAGCCATGACTGCTACGCAGGAGACCCATGACTGCTACGCAGGAGACCCATGAGTGTTACGCTGGAGAGCCATGACTGCTACACAGGAGAGCCAGACTGCTACACAGGAGAGCCATGACTGCTACGCAGGAGAGCCATGACTGCTACGCAGGAGAGCCATGACTGCTACGAAGGAGAGCCATGACTGCTACGCAGGAGACCCATGACTGCTACGCAGGAGACCCATGAGTGTTACGCTGGAGAGCCATGACTGCTACACAGGAGAGCCAGACTGCTACACAGGAGAGCCATGACTGCTACGCAGGAGAGCCATGACTGCTACGCAGGAGAGCCATGACTGCTACGCAGGAGAGCCATGACTGTTACGCAGGAGAGCCATGACTGCTACGCAGGAGAGCCATGACTGCTATGCAGGAGAGCCATGACTGCTATGCAGGAGACCCATGACTGTTACGCAGGAGAGCCATGACTGCTACGCAGGAGAGCCACGAATGCTACTCAGGAGAGCCATGACTGCTACGCAGGAGAGCCATGACTGCTACACGGGAGAGCCATGACTGCTAAGCAGGAGAGCCATGACTACTACTCAAGAGAGCCATGACTAATAACGCAGGAGAGCCATGACTGCTACTCAAGAGAGCTATGACTGCTATGCAGGAGAGCCATGACTCCTACGAAGGAGAGCCATGACTGCTACTCAAGAGAGCCATGACTGCTACGCAGGAGAGCCATGCCTGCTACGCGGGAGAGCCATGACTGCTACTCAAGAGAGCCATGACTACTATGCAGGAGAGCCATGACTGCTACTCAAGAGAGCCATGACTGCTACGCTGGAGAGCCATGACTGCTACTCAGGAGAGCCATGACTACTATGCAGGAGATCCATGACTGCTACTCAAGAGAACCATGACTGCTACGCAGGAGAGCCATGACTGCTACGCTGGAGAGCCATGACTGCTACTCAGGAGAGCTATGACTGTTATGCAGGAGAGCCATGACTGCTACACAGGATAGCCAGACTGCTACACAGTAGAGCCATGACTGCTACGCAGGAGAGCCATGACTGCTATGCAGGAGAGCCATGACTGCTACACGGAAGAGCCATGACTGCTACGCAGGAGAGCCATGACTGCTACGCAGGAGAGCCATGACTGCTACATATGAGAGCCATGACTGCTACACAGGAGAGCCATGACTGCTACGCAGGAGAGCCATGACTGCTACGCAGGAGAGCCATGACTGCTACGCAGGAGAGGCATGACTGTTACGCAGGAGACCCATGACTGTTACGCAGGAGAGCCATGACTGCTACACAGGAGAGCCAGACTGCTTCACAGGAGAGCCATGACTGCTACGCAGGAGAGCCATGACTGCTACGCAGGAGAGCCATGACTGCTACGCAGGAGAGCCATGACTGCTACACAGGAGAGCCATGACTGCTACGCAGGAGAGCCATGACTGCTACGCAGGAGAGCCATGACTGCTACGCAGGAGAGCCATGACTGCTACGCAGGAGACCCATGACTGTTACGCTGGAGAGCCATGACTGCTACACAGGAGAGCCAGACTGCTACACAGGAGAGCCATGACTGCTACGCAGGAGAGCCATGACTGCTACGCAGGAGAGCCATGACTGCTACGCAGGAGAGCCATGACTGCTACGCAGGAGAGCCATGACTGCTACGCAGGAGAGCCATGACTGCTATGCAGGAGAGCCATGACTGCTATGCAGGAGACCCATGACTGTTACGCAGGAGAGCCATGACTGCTACGCAGGAGAGCCATGACTGCTACGCAGGAGAGCCATGACTGCTACGCAGGAGAGCATGACTGCTACGCAGGAGAGCCATGACTGCTACACAGGAGAGCCATGACTGCTACGCTTGAGAGCCATGACTGCTACACAGAGCCAGACTGCTACACAGGAGAGCCATGACTGCTACGCAGGAGAGCCATGACTGCTACGCAGGAGAGCCATGACTGCTACGCAGGAGAGCCATGACTGTTACGCAGGAGAGCCATGACTGCTACGCAGGAGAGCCATGACTGCTATGCAGGAGAGCCATGACTGCTATGCAGGAGACCCATGACTGTTACGCAGGAGAGCCATGACTGCTACGCAGGAGAGCCATGACTGCTACGCAGGAGAGCCATGACTGCTACGCAGGAGACCATGACTGCTATGCAGGAGAGCCATGACTACTACACAGGAGAGCCATGACTGCTACGCAGGAGAGCCATGACTGCTACGCTGGAGAGCCATGACTGCTACGCAGGAGAGCCATGACTGCTACACAGAAGAGCCATGACTGCTACGCAGGAGAGCCCTGACTGCTACACAGGAGAGCCATGACTGCTACGCAGGAGAGCCATGACTGCTATGCACCATGACTGCTACGCTGGAGAGCCATGACTGCTACGCAGGAGAGCCATGACTGCTATGCAGGAGAGCCATGACTGCTACGCAGGAGAGCCATGACTGCAACGCAGGAGAACCATGACTGCTACGCAGGAGAGCCATGACTGCTACGCTGCAGAGCCATGACTGCTACGCAGGAGAGCCATGACTGCTACACAGGAGAGCCATGACTGCTACGCAGGAGAGCCATGACTGCTAGCAGAGAGCCATGACTGCTACACAGGAGAGCCATTACTGCTACGCAGGAGAGCCATGACTGCTACACAGGAGAGCCATGACTGCTACGCAGGAGAGCCATGACTGGTACGGAGGAGAGCCGTGTCTGCTACGCAGGAGACCCATGACTGGTACGCAGGAGAGCCATGACTGCTACTCAGGAGAGCCATGACTGCTACGCAGGAGAGCATGACTGCTATCCAGGAGAGCCATGACTGCTACGCAGGAGAGCCATGACTGCTACGCAGGAGAGCCATGACTGCTACACAGGAGAGCCATGACTGCTACGCAGGAGAGCCATGACTGCTACACAGGAGAGCCATGACTGCTACGCAGGAGAGCCATGACTGCTACACAGGAGAGCCATGACTGCTACACAGGAGAGCCATGACTGCTACGCAGGAGAGCCATGACTGCTACGCAGGAGAGCCATGACTGCTACACAGGAGAGCAGGAGAGCCATGACTGCTACGCAGGAGAGCCATGACTGCTACGCAGGAGAGCCATGACTGCTACGCAGGAGAGCCATGACTGCTACACAGGAGAGCCATGACTGCTACGCAGGAGAGCCATGACTGCTACACAGGAGAGCCATGACGCAGGAGAGCCATGCTACGCAGGAGAGCCATGACTGCTACGCCAGGACACAGGAGAGCCATGACTGCTACGCAGGAGAGCCATGACTGCTACAGGAGAGCCATGACTGCTACGCAGGAGAGCCATGACTGCTACGCAGGAGAGCCATGACTGCTACGCAGGAGAGCCATGACTGCTACGCAGGAGAGCCATGACTGCTACGCAGGAGAGCCATGACTGCTACGCAGGAGAGCCATGACTGCTACGCAGGAGAGCCATGACTGCTACGCAGGAGAGCCATGACTGCTACGCAGGAGAGCCATGACTGCTACGCAGGAGAGCCATGACTGCTACGCAGGAGAGCCATGACTGCTACGCAGGAGAGCCATGACTGCTACGCAGGAGAGCCATGACTGCTACTCAGGAGAGCCATGACTGCTATGCAGAAGAGCCATGACTGCTACTCAGGAGAGCCATGACTGCTACGCTGGAGAGCCATGACTGCTACTCAGGAGAGCCATGACTGCTATGCAGGAGAGCCATGACTCCTATGCAGGAGAGCCATGACTGCTACTCAGGAGAGCCATGACTGCTATGCAGGAGAGCCATGACTCCTATGCAGAAGAGCCATGACTGTTACTCAGGAGAGCCATGACTGCTACGCTGGAGAGCCATGACTGCTACTCAGGAGAGCCATGACTGCTATGCAGGAGAGCCATGACTCCTATGCAGGAGAGCCATGACTTCTACTCAGGAGAGCCATGACTGCTACGCAGGAGAGCCATGACTGCTACTCAGGAGAGCCATGACTGCTACGCAGGAGAGCCATGACTGCTGCACAGGAGAGCCATGACTACTACACAGGAGAGCTATGACTGCTAAGCTGGAGAGCCATGACTGCTACACAGGAGAGCCATGACTGCTATGCAGGAGAGCCACGAATGCTACTCAGGAGAGCCATGACTGCTACGCAGGAGAGCCATGACTGCTACACGGGAGAGCCATGACTGCTAAGCAGGAGAGCCATGACTACTACTCAAGAGAGCCATGACTAATAACGCAGGAGAGCCATGACTGCTACTCAAGAGAGCTATGACTGCTATGCAGGAGAGCCATGACTCCTACGAAGGAGAGCCATGACTGCTACTCAAGAGAGCCATGACTGCTACGCAGGAGAGCCATGCCTGCTACGCGGGAGAGCCATGACTGCTACTCAAGAGAGCCATGACTACTATGCAGGAGAGCCATGACTGCTACTCAAGAGAGCCATGACTGCTACGCTGGAGAGCCATGACTGCTACTCAGGAGAGCCATGACTACTATGCAGGAGATCCATGACTGCTACTCAAGAGAACCATGACTGCTACGCAGGAGAGCCATGACTGCTACGCTGGAGAGCCATGACTGCTACTCAGGAGAGCCATGACTGTTATGCAGGAGAGCCATGACTGCTACACAGGATAGCCAGACTGCTACACAGTAGAGCCATGACTGCTACGCAGGAGAGCCATGACTGCTATGCAGGAGAGCCATGACTGCTACACAGAAGAGCCATGACTGCTACGCAGGAGAGCCATGACTGCTACGCAGGAGAGCCATGACTGCTACATATGAGAGCCATGACTGCTACACAGGAGAGCCATGACTGCTACGCAGGAGAGCCATGACTGCTACGCAGGAGAGCCATGACTGCTACGCAGGAGAGCCATGACTGCTACACAGGAGAGCCATGACTGCTACGCAGGAGACCCATGACTGTTACGCTGGAGAGCCATGACTGCTACACAGGAGACCCATGACTGTTACGCAGGAGAGCCATGACTGCTACACAGGAGAGCCAGACTGCTTCACAGGAGAGCCATGACTGCTACGCAGGAGAGCCATGACTGCTACGCAGGAGAGCCATGACTGCTACGCAGGAGAGCCATGACTGCTACACAGGAGAGCCATGACTGCTACGCAGGAGAGCCATGACTGCTACGCAGGAGAGCCATGACTGCTACGCAGGAGAGCCATGACTGCTACGCAGGAGAGCCATGACTGCTACGCAGGAGACCCATGACTGTTACGCTGGAGAGCCATGACTGCTACACAGGAGAGCCAGACTGCTACACAGGAGAGCCATGACTGCTACGCAGGAGAGCCATGACTGCTACGCAGGAGAGCCATGACTGCTACGCAGGAGAGCCATGACTGTTACGCAGGAGAGCCATGACTGCTACGCAGGAGAGCCATGACTGCTATGCAGGAGAGCCATGACTGCTATGCAGGAGACCCATGACTGATCCGCAGGAGAGCCATGACTGCTACATATGAGAGCCATGACTGCTACACAGGAGAGCCATGACTGCTACGCAGGAGAGCCATGACTGCTACGCAGGAGAGCCATGACTGCTACGCAGGAGAGCCATGACTGCTACGCAGGAGAGCCATGACTGTTACGCAGGAGACCCATGACTGTTACGCAGGAGAGCCATGACTGCTACACAGGAGAGCCAGACTGCTTCACAGGAGAGCCATGACTGCTACGCAGGAGAGCCATGACTGCTACGCAGGAGAGCCATGACTGCTACGCAGGAGAGCCATGACTGCTACACAGGAGAGCCATGACTGCTACGCAGGAGAGCCATGACTGCTACGCAGGAGAGCCATGACTGCTACGAAGGAGAGCCATGACTGCTACGCAGGAGACCCATGACTGCTACGCAGGAGACCCATGAGTGTTACGCTGGAGAGCCATGACTGCTACACAGGAGAGCCAGACTGCTACACAGGAGAGCCATGACTGCTACGCAGGAGAGCCATGACTGCTACGCAGGAGAGCCATGACTGCTACGCAGGAGAGCCATGACTGTTACGCAGGAGAGCCATGACTGCTACGCAGGAGAGCCATGACTGCTATGCAGGAGAGCCATGACTGCTATGCAGGAGACCCATGACTGTTACGCAGGAGAGCCATGACTGCTACGCAGGAGAGCCACGAATGCTACTCAGGAGAGCCATGACTGCTACGCAGGAGAGCCATGACTGCTACACGGGAGAGCCATGACTGCTAAGCAGGAGAGCCATGACTACTACTCAAGAGAGCCATGACTAATAACGCAGGAGAGCCATGACTGCTACTCAAGAGAGCTATGACTGCTATGCAGGAGAGCCATGACTCCTACGAAGGAGAGCCATGACTGCTACTCAAGAGAGCCATGACTGCTACGCAGGAGAGCCATGCCTGCTACGCGGGAGAGCCATGACTGCTACTCAAGAGAGCCATGACTACTATGCAGGAGAGCCATGACTGCTACTCAAGAGAGCCATGACTGCTACGCTGGAGAGCCATGACTGCTACTCAGGAGAGCCATGACTACTATGCAGGAGATCCATGACTGCTACTCAAGAGAACCATGACTGCTACGCAGGAGAGCCATGACTGCTACGCTGGAGAGCCATGACTGCTACTCAGGAGAGCTATGACTGTTATGCAGGAGAGCCATGACTGCTACACAGGATAGCCAGACTGCTACACAGTAGAGCCATGACTGCTACGCAGGAGAGCCATGACTGCTATGCAGGAGAGCCATGACTGCTACACGGAAGAGCCATGACTGCTACGCAGGAGAGCCATGACTGCTACGCAGGAGAGCCATGACTGCTACATATGAGAGCCATGACTGCTACACAGGAGAGCCATGACTGCTACGCAGGAGAGCCATGACTGCTACGCAGGAGAGCCATGACTGCTACGCAGGAGAGGCATGACTGTTACGCAGGAGACCCATGACTGTTACGCAGGAGAGCCATGACTGCTACACAGGAGAGCCAGACTGCTTCACAGGAGAGCCATGACTGCTACGCAGGAGAGCCATGACTGCTACGCAGGAGAGCCATGACTGCTACGCAGGAGAGCCATGACTGCTACACAGGAGAGCCATGACTGCTACGCAGGAGAGCCATGACTGCTACGCAGGAGAGCCATGACTGCTACGCAGGAGAGCCATGACTGCTACGCAGGAGACCCATGACTGTTACGCTGGAGAGCCATGACTGCTACACAGGAGAGCCAGACTGCTACACAGGAGAGCCATGACTGCTACGCAGGAGAGCCATGACTGCTACGCAGGAGAGCCATGACTGCTACGCAGGAGAGCCATGACTGTTACGCAGGAGAGCCATGACTGCTACGCAGGAGAGCCATGACTGCTATGCAGGAGAGCCATGACTGCTATGCAGGAGACCCATGACTGTTACGCAGGAGAGCCATGACTGCTACGCAGGAGAGCCATGACTGCTACGCAGGAGAGCCATGACTGCTACGCAGGAGAGCATGACTGCTACGCAGGAGAGCCATGACTGCTACACAGGAGAGCCATGACTGCTACGCTTGAGAGCCATGACTGCTACACAGGAGAGCCAGACTGCTACACAGGAGAGCCCTGACTGCTACGCAGGAGAGCCATGACTGCTACGCAGGAGAGCCATGACTGCTACGCAGGAGAGCCATGACTGTTACGCAGGAGAGCCATGACTGCTACGCAGGAGAGCCATGACTGCTATGCAGGAGAGCCATGACTGCTATGCAGGAGACCCATGACTGTTACGCAGGAGAGCCATGACTGCTACGCAGGAGAGCCATGACTGCTACGCAGGAGAGCCATGACTGCTACGCAGGAGAGCCATGACTGCTACGCAGGAGAGCCATGACTACTACACAGGAGAGCCATGACTGCTACGCAGGAGAGCCATGACTGCTACGCTGGAGAGCCATGACTGCTACGCAGGAGAGCCATGACTGCTACACAGAAGAGCCATGACTGCTACGCAGGAGAGCCATGACTGCTACACAGGAGAGCCATGACTGCTACGCAGGAGAGCCATGACTGCTATGCAGGAGAGCCATGACTGCTACGCTGGAGAGCCATGACTGCTACGCTGGAGAGCCATGACGGCTACGCAGGAGAGCCATGACTGCTATGCAGGAGAGCCATGACTGCTACGCAGGAGAGCCATGACTGCTACGCAGGAGAGCCATGACTGCTACGCAGGAGAGCCATGACTGCTACGCAGGAGAGCCATGACTGCGACGCAGGAGAGCCATGACTGTATACGCAGGAGAGCCATGACTGCTACGCAGGAGAGCCATGACTGCTACACAGGAGAGCCATGACTATTACGCAGGAGAGCCATGACTGCTACACTGGAGAGCCATGACTGCTATGCAGCAGAGCCATGACTGCTACGCAGGAGAGCCATGACTGCTACGCAGGAGACCCATGACTGCTACGCAGGAGAGCCATGACTGCTACGCAGGAGAGCCATGACTGCTACGCTGGAGAGCCATGACTGCTACGCAGGAGAGCCATGACTGCTATGCAGGAGAGCCATGACTGCTACACAGGAGAGCCATGACTGCTACGCAGGAGAGCCATGACTGCTACACAGGAGAGCCATAACTGCTACGCAGGAGAGCCATGACTGCTACACAGGAGAGCCATGACTGCTACGCAGGAGAGCCATGACTGCTACACAGGAGAGCCATGACTGCTACACAGGAGAGCCATGACTGCTACGCAGGAGAGCCATGACTGCTACGCAGGAGAGCCATGACTGCTACACAGGAGAGCCATGACTGCTACGCAGGAGAGCCATGACTGCTACGCAGGAGAGCCATGACTGCTACGCAGGAGAGCCATGACTGCTACGCAGGAGAGCCATGACTGCTACGCAGGAGAGCCATGACTGCTACGCAGGAGAGCCATGACTGCTACGCAGGAGAGCCATGACTGCTACGCAGGAGAGCCATGACTGCTACGCAGGAGAGCCATGACTGCTACGCAGGAGAGCCATGACTGCTACGCAGGAGAGCCATGACTGCTACGCAGGAGAGCCATGACTGCTACGCAGGAGAGCCATGACTGCTACGCAGGAGAGCCATGACTGCTACGCAGGAGAGCCATGAGTGCTACGCAGGAGAGCCATGACTGCTACGCAGGAGAGCCATGACTGCTACGCAGGAGAGCCATGACTGCTACGCAGGAGAGCCATGACTGCTACGCAGGAGAGCCATGACTGCTACGCAGGAGAGCCATGACTGCTACGCAGGAGAGCCATGACTGCTACGCAGGAGAGCCATGACTGCTACGCAGGAGAGCCATGACTGCTACGCAGGAGAGCCATGACTGCTACGCAGGAGAGCCATGACTGCTACGCAGGAGAGCCATGACTGCTACGCAGGAGAGCCATGACTGCTACGCAGGAGAGCCATGACTGCTACGCAGGAGAGCCATGACTGCTACGCAGGAGAGCCATGACTGCTACGCAGGAGAGCCATGACTGCTACGCAGGAGAGCCATGACTGCTACGCAGGAGAGCCATGACTGCTACACAGGAGAGCCATGACTGCTACGCAGGAGAGCCATGACTGCTACGCAGGAGAGCCATGACTGCTACGCAGGAGAGCCATGACTGCTACGCAGGAGAGCCATGACTGCTACGCAGGAGAGCCATGACTGCTACGCAGGAGAGCCATGACTGCTACGCAGGAGAGCCATGACTGCTACGCAGGAGAGCCATGACTGCTACGCAGGAGAGCCATGACTGCTACGCAGGAGAGCCATGACTGCTACGCAGGAGAGCCATGACTGCTACGCAGGAGAGCCATGACTGCTACGCAGGAGAGCCATGACTGCAACGCAGGAGAGCCATGACTGCTACACAGGAGAGCCATGACTGCTACACAGGAGAGCCATGACTGCTACACAGGAGAGCCATGACTGCTACGCAGGAGAGCCATGACTGCTACGCAGGAGAGCCATGACTGCTACATAGGAGAGCCATGACTGCTACGCAGGAGAGCCATGACTGCTACGCAGGAGAGCCATGACTGCTACACAGGAGAGCCATGACTGCTACACAGGAGAGCCATGACTGCTACGCAGGAGAGCCATGACTGCTACGCAGGAGAGTCATGACTGCTACACAGGAGAGCCATGACTGCTACGCAGGAGAGCCATGACTGCTACGCAGGAGAGCCATGACTGCTACACAGGAGAGCCATGACTGCTACACAGGAGAGCCATGACTGCTACACAGGAGAGCCATGACTGCTACACAGGAGAGCCATGACTGCTACACAGGAGAGCCATGACTGCTACGCAGGAGAGCCATGACTGCTACGCAGGAGAGTCATGACTGCTACACAGGAGAGCCATGACTGCTACGCAGGAGAGCCATGACTGCTACACAGGAGAGCCATGACTGCTACACAGGAGAGCCATGACTGCTACACAGGAGAGCCATGACTGCTACGCAGGAGAGCCATGACTGCTACACAGGAGAGCCATGACTGCTACACAGGAGAGCCATGACTGCTACACAGGAGAGCCATGACTGCTACGCAGGAGAGCCATGACTGCTACACAGGAGAGCCATGACTGCTACACAGGAGAGCCATGACTGCTACACAGGAGAGCCATGACTGCTACACAGGAGAGCCATGACTGCTACACAGGAGAGCCATGACTGCTACGCAGGAGAGCCATGACTGCTACACAGGAGAGCCATGACTGCTACACAGGAGAGCCATGACTGCTACACAGGAGAGCCATGACTGCTACACAGGAGAGCCATGACTGCTACACAGGAGAGCCATGACTGCTACACAGGAGAGCCATGACTGCTACACAGGAGAGCCATGACTGCTACGCAGGAGAGCCATGACTGCTACACAGGAGAGCCATGACTGCTACACAGGAGAGCCATGACTGCTACACAGGAGAGCCATGACTGCTACACAGGAGAGCCATGACTGCTACACAGGAGAGCCATGACTGCTACACAGGAGAGCCATGACTGCTACGCCGGAGAGCCATGACTGCTACACAGGAGAGCCATGACTGCTACGCAGGAGAGCCATGACTGCTACACAGGAGAGCCATGACTGCTACACAGGAGAGCCATGACTGCTACACAGGAGAGCCATGACTGCTACACAGGAGAGCCATGACTGCTACACAGGAGAGCCATGACTGCTACGCAGGAGAGCCATGACTGCTACGCAGGAGAGCCATGACTGCTACACAGGAGAGCCATGACTGCTACACAGGAGAGCCATGACTGCTACACAGGAGAGCCATGACTGCTACACAGGAGAGCCATGACTGCTACACAGGAGAGCCATGACTGCTACACAGGAGAGCCATGACTGCTACGCAGGAGAGCCATGACTGCTACGCAGGAGAGCCATGACTGCTACGCAGGAGAGCCATGACTGCTACACAGGAGAGCCATGACTGCTACACAGGAGAGCCATGACTGCTACACAGGAGAGCCATGACTGCTACACAGGAGAGCCATGACTGCTACACAGGAGAGCCATGACTGCTACACAGGAGAGCCATGACTGCTACACAGGAGAGCCATGACTGCTACACAGGAGAGCCATGACTGCTACACAGGAGAGCCATGACTGCTACACAGGAGAGCCATGACTGCTACGCAGGAGAGCCATGACTGCTACACAGGAGAGCCATGACTGCTACACAGGAGAGCCATGACTGCTACACAGGAGAGCCATGACTGCTACGCAGGAGAGCCATGACTGCTACACAGGAGAGCCATGACTGCTACGCAGGAGAGCCATGACTGCTACACAGGAGAGCCATGACTGCTACACAGGAGAGCCATGACTGCTACGCAGGAGAGCCATGACTGCTACACAGGAGAGCCATGACTGCTACGCAGGAGAGCCATGACTGCTACACAGGAGAGCCATGACTGCTACACAGGAGAGCCATGACTGCTACACAGGAGAGCCATGACTGCTACGCAGGAGAGCCATGACTGCTACACAGGAGAGCCATGACTGCTACACAGGAGAGCCATGACTGCTACACAGGAGAGCCATGACTGCTACGCAGGAGAGCCATGACTGCTACACAGGAGAGCCATGACTGCTACGCAGGAGAGCCATGACTGCTACACAGGAGGGCCATGACTGCTACACAGGAGAGCCATGACTGCTACACAGGAGAGCCATGACTGCTACACAGGAGAGCCATGACTGCTACGCAGGAGAGCCATGACTGCTACACAGGAGAGCCATGACTGCTACACAGGAGAGCCATGACTGCTACACAGGAGAGCCATGACTGCTACACAGGAGAGCCATGACTGCTACACAGGAGAGCCATGACTGCTACACAGGAGAGCCATGACTGCTACACAGGAGAGCCATGACTGCTACACAGGAGAGCCATGACTGCTACACAGGAGAGCCATGACTGCTACGCAGGAGAGCCATGACTGCTACACAGGAGAGCCATGACTGCTACACAGGAGAGCCATGACTGCTACACAGGAGAGCCATGACTGCTACGCAGGAGAGCCATGACTGCTACACAGGAGAGCCATGACTGCTACGCAGGAGAGCCATGACTGCTACACAGGAGAGCCATGACTGCTACACAGGAGAGCCATGACTGCTACGCAGGAGAGCCATGACTGCTACACAGGAGAGCCATGACTGCTACGCAGGAGAGCCATGACTGCTACACAGGAGAGCCATGACTGCTACACAGGAGAGCCATGACTGCTACACAGGAGAGCCATGACTGCTACGCAGGAGAGCCATGACTGCTACACAGGAGAGCCATGACTGCTACACAGGAGAGCCATGACTGCTACACAGGAGAGCCATGACTGCTACGCAGGAGAGCCATGACTGCTACACAGGAGAGCCATGACTGCTACGCAGGAGAGCCATGACTGCTACACAGGAGAGCCATGACTGCTACACAGGAGAGCCATGACTGCTACACAGGAGAGCCATGACTGCTACACAGGAGAGCCATGACTGCTACACAGGAGAGCCATGACTGCTACGCAGGAGAGCCATGACTGCTACACAGGAGAGCCATGACTGCTACGCAGGAGAGCCATGACTGCTACACAGGAGAGCCATGACTGCTACACAGGAGAGCCATGACTGCTACACAGGAGAGCCATGACTGCTACGCAGGAGAGCCATGACTGCTACACAGGAGAGCCATGACTGCTACACAGGAGAGCCATGACTGCTACACAGGAGAGCCATGACTGCTACGCAGGAGAGCCATGACTGCTACACAGGAGAGCCATGACTGCTACGCAGGAGAGCCATGACTGCTACACAGGAGAGCCATGACTGCTACACAGGAGAGCCATGACTGCTACACAGGAGAGCCATGACTGCTACACAGGAGAGCCATGACTGCTACGCAGGAGAGCCATGACTGCTACACAGGAGAGCCATGACTGCTACACAGGAGAGCCATGACTGCTACACAGGAGAGCCATGACTGCTACACAGGAGAGCCATGACTGCTACACAGGAGAGCCATGACTGCTACACAGGAGAGCCATGACTGCTACACAGGAGAGCCATGACTGCTACACAGGAGAGCCATGACTGCTACACAGGAGAGCCATGACTGCTACACAGGAGAACCATGACTGCTACACAGGAGAGCCATGACTGCTACACAGGAGAGCCATGACTGCTACACAGGAGAGCCATGACTGCTACACAGGAGAGCCATGACTGCTACACGGCTGCGTCAAAAGAAAGACGTCAACAGAATACCAAGTAATGATGCTTAAGAAGAAAGGAAGATACTCGTCTGTAACGACAATGATTGTGTGAGGAGCTGAGGGAAATATTTAATGATATTCCTTAATGAAAACAAGAGTAACGCCAGAGACTTGAATGTAAAAGTTACATCGTCCGGTACAGGACGCCATACACACAGCAAGAAAAGAGATACGGAAATTTCTTAGTTAACTAAATATATCAAAGGCAATGTGGAGAAATTTTCTCCAGGAATGAAGTATCAGCTCCCTTCATCCCCTTTCAGCCCTGAGGGGCCCAGCCCTCTCAGAAGCGGCAAGCATCTTGTTTACTGCTACAGCAAGTAATTGGTCCCAGATGCAGTACGAGTATGCGACGTGATCAAGCGACCGACGCTCCTTGCAGTCCAGTGTTGCAAAGCTGGTAAATCATTTCTCAACAGGAAACGTGATTTCACAATGTCACCATAGAGTCTGTAAGAGCGTGCACAGACACTGTAGAGTCTGCTAGCTCTTTAGTAACTCATGGATACAAGACTATTGCCAGAGATTTAGAAGATAGTAAATGTAGTCCCAATATTTATAAAAGGAGACAGACAGAGAGCATTGATCTACAAGCCAATATCATTAGCATGCACACTATGTAAGGTAATGGAGAGGATAATCTGAGAGAGAGTGGTGAAGAACCTGTTCTTTCCTGAATGTGGTTGCAGGGGTCGAGTTATACCTGCTGGCCCCGCCTCTTCACTGGTCGCTACTAGGTGAACTCTCTCCCTGAACTTTGCCATACCTCTTATTAAAGTTATGTATGGATCCTGCCTCCACTACATCACTCTCCAGACTGTTCCACTTCCTGGCAACTCTATGACTGAAGAAGTACTTCCTAAGATCCTTGTGACTCATCTGAGTTTTAAACTTCCAGTTGTGACCCCTTGTTGCTGCGTCCCATCTCTGAAATATCCTGTCTCTGTCCACCTTGTCAATTCCTCTCTGCATTTTATATGTCATTACCATGTCTTCCCTAACTCTCATGTGCTCCAGTGTCGTGAAGTTGAGTTCCCTTAACTTCTCCTAGTAGGACATGCCCCTTAGTGCAAACCTTTGCACTTTCTCTAGTTTTTTTGCGTGCTTGGCTAGATGTGGGTTCCAAACTGGTGCTGCATACTCCAATATGGGCCTAACGTACACGGTGTACAGGGTCCTGAGCGATTCCTTATTGAGATGTCAGAATGCTGTTCCAAGGTTTCCTAGGCGACCGTATGCTGCAGCAGTTATTTGGTTGATGTGCTCCTCAAGAGATGTGCCCGGTGTTATACTCACCCCATGATCCTTTTCCTCGAGTGAGGTTTGTAGTCTCTGGCCCCTAGAGTGTACTCCGTCTGCGGTCTTCTTTGCCTTTTCCCAATCTTCATGACTTTGCACTTGCTGAGGTTGAACTCCATGAGCCAGTTGCTGGACCAGGCCTGCAGTCCGTCTAGATCCCTTTGTAGTCCTGCTTGGTCCTCGTCCGATTGAATGCTTCTCATCAACTTCACATCATCTGCAAACAGGGACACTTTAGAGTCTATTCCTTCCGTCACTTCGTTCACAAATACCAGAAACAGCACTGGTCCTAGGACTGACCCCTGTGAAACCCCGCTCGTCACAGGCGCCCACTCTCACACCTCGCCACGTACCATGACTCGCTGTTGTCTTCCTGACAGGTATTTTCTATTCTATTGCAGTGCCTTCCCTGTTATCTCTGCCTGGTCCTCCAGTTTTTGCACTAATCTCTTGTGTGGAACTGTGTCAAACTCCTTCTTACAGTCCATGAAAATGCAATCTACCCATCCATCTTACTGCTGTCACCCTGTCATAGAACTCCAGTAGGTTTGTGACGATTGAGACACTTATGCAGCATATGGGAATCTTTATTCAGGAAACGTTTCGCCACACAGTGGCTTCATCAGACTTCATCACACTTCATCAGACTGATGAAGCCACTATGTGGCGAAACGTTTCCTGAATAAAGATTCCCATATGCTGCATAAGTGTCTCAATCTTCAACTTGTCGGTTTTTCAAACCATTCATCACACAGGTTTGTGACACAAGATTTCCCATCCCTGAAACCGTGCTGGCAGTCTATGATAGGCTCATTCATTTCTAGGTGCACCACCACTGTTCTCCTTGACTTTGCATACTATACATGTCAGTGACACTGATTTGTAGTTGAATGCTTCGTGTCTGTCTCCTTTTTTAAAAATTGGGACTACATTTGCTGTCTTCCATGCCTCAGGTAGTCGCCTTATTTTGGAAGATGTGTTGAAGATTGTTATTAGTGGTACACCAAGCTCCTCTGCTCTCTCTCTCAGGATCCATAGAGAAATGTTATCAGGCTCTATCGCCTCTGAGGTATCTAGCTCGCTTAGCAGCCTCTTCACTTCTTCCTCTGTTGAATGTAATGTGTCCAATACTTGGTGTACTTCTCTTCTCCATCTTTCTGGAGTCCCTTCTGTCTCCTCTGTGAACACTTCTTTGAATCTCATGTTGAGCTCTTCACATACTTTGCAGTCATTTCTTGTGATCTCGCCGCCTTCCTTCCTCAGCCTGATTACCTGGTCCTAGACTGTTGTTTTTCTCCTGATGTGGCTATTAAGCAGCTTCGGGTCAGATTTGGCTCTTGCTGCTATGTCATTTTCGTATTGTCGTTAGGCCTCCCTTCTTACCTGTTCATATTAATTTCTGGGCATGTTAATTTCTGCTCTTCTTCCTGGGCCCTTTGACTTCTATACTTCTTCCATTCTCTAGCATTTACTTTTGGCCTCTCTACACCTTCGGGAGAACTAATGGCTCATTCTGGCTTTCTCGTTAGTTCTGTTACCCTTGGAGACAAACCTCTCCTCAGCTTCCTTGTATATTGTTGTCACACATGCTATCATCTCATTTATTGACTTCCCTGCCAGATCTCTGTCTCACTGAACCCCTTGCAGGAAATTCTTCATGCCTGTGTAGTCCCCTCTCTTGTAGTTTGGCTTCGTTCGTCCTGCCTTTCCTGCTTCCCTTTCCACTTGTAACTCTACTATGTATTCTAAGCTCAGAACCACGTGATCACTGGCCCCGAGGGGTCTATCATATATTGTCCTCAATATTTGCACTATTCAAGGTGAATACTAGGCCCAGTCTTGCTGGTTCATCCTCTCCTGTCTCCCTGGTAGTGTCCCATATGTGTTGGTACATGAGATTTTCCAGTACTACCTCCGTCATCTTAGCCCTTCACGTTTCTGGGCTCCCATGTGGCTCCAGGTTCTCCCAGTTGATTTCCTGGTGATTGAAGTCACCCATAATCAGTAGCTTTGCCCTGCTTGCATGTGCCCTTCTTGCTACTTCAGCCAGTGTGTCAACCATCAATATATTACTCTCATCATTTGCTTGCCTTGGCCTCCTGCTGTTCTTTAGTGGGTTATACATCACTGCAATTACCACTTTGGGACCTCCAGACTGAAGTGTTCCAATTAAGTAGTTTCTTGTTCCTCTGTCTCCTCTCTCCAGTTCATCAAAATCCCATTGCTTTTTAATGAGCAGTGCCTCTCCCACACCCTTCTGTTCCCTCTGTCTTTCCTCAGGATCTGATATCCCATTGGAAAGATGGTATCTGTTATCATTCCTGTGAGCTTGTTTTCTGTGAGAGCTATGATGTCCGGTGATGCCTCTGACTCTTTCGTGCCACTCTTCAAATTTATTCGTTATTCCATCAGCATTGGTGTACCATACCTTCAGTTTCCTCTCCAACACTGTGTTATGGGGGGTCTGTGAGGGGGGAACCTGGCAGTGTGCTGTGGGATACTACAGTGTAGTGTGTTGTGGGGGCTGTAAGTGTGGATTGTGGTTTGTGTTGGGATAGCATGCTTGGTTGTGGGATTCTAGGGGTGGTTCTTTGTGTGCTTGCACTTGTTGCTCTGCCCCGCTCTAGTTGTCCTCTGCTGACTCTGTTCTTGTCTCTGTTCCTAGCCTCTTTCATTTCTGTGTCTTCTTCCTCAGCTTCTGTCGTTCTGTTCTTGTTCTGTCTCGATCTAGGAACATCCTCTTGTATGCTGATGATTCATTCAGCCGTGGTTTCTCTTGCAGGATCCTATTCTGCACCGTTTCTGGCGTGAAAATCAGTTTGACCAGTTTCTCCTCTACAAGTACCCCTCTATTCTCTGTAAGTTTACTCTCTCAGTCATGTCCTCCTCGCCTATTTCTTTCAGGTGTGTATATGTGTGTGTGTGTGTTGGCTTCTTTAATTGGGCTTAAAATCTCTCAACTACTCTAAGGGTCATTAAGGCTGTATGACCCACGTCCCAAATATTTATAATTTCATATTTTATTTTAATTCGAGTAGATACGAGTGTGACCAGTGCTGCAATGTGATCAGTGCTGCAGTGTGACCAGTGTTGCAGTGTGACCAGTGCTGCAGTGTGAGCAGTGCTGAAGTGTGACCAGTGCTGCACTGTGACCAGTGAAGCACTGTGACCAGTGCTGCACTGTGACCAGTGCTGCACTGTGACCAGTGCTGCACTGTGACCAGTGCTGCACTGTGACCAGTGCTGCAGTGTGGCCATTGCTGCACTGTGACCAGTGCTGCAGTGTGACCAGTGCTGCAGTGTGGCCAGTGTTGCAGTGTGACCAGTGCTGCAGTGTGATCGCTGCTGCAGTGTGACCAGTGCTGCAGTGTGACCAGATCTGCAGTGTGATCAGAGCTGCGGTGTGACCATTGCTGCAGTATGACCAGTGCTGCAGTGTGACCAGCGCTGCAGTGTGACCAGTGCTGCAGTGTGACCAGTGGTGCAGTGTGACCAGTGCTGCAGTGTGACCAGTGCTGCAGTGTAACCAGTGCTGCAGTGTGACCAGTGCTGCAGTGTGACAAGTGCTACAGTGTGACCAGTGCTGCAGTGTAACCAGTGCTGCAGTGTGACCAGTGTTGCAGTGTAACCAGTGCTGCAGTGTGACCAGTGCTGCAGTGTGACCAGTGCTGCAGTGTAACCAGTGCTGCACTGTGACAAGTGCTGCACTGTGACCAGTGTTGCAGTGTGACCAGTGCTGCAGTGTGACCAGTGCTGCAGTGTAACCAGTGCTGCACTGTGACCAGTGTTGCACTGTAATCAGTGTTGCAGTGTGACCAGTGCTGCAGTGTTACCAGTGCTTTACTGTGACCAGTGCTGCAGTGTGACCAGTGCTGCAGTGTGACAAGTGCTGCAGTGAGACCAGTGCTGCAGGGTAACCAGAGCTGCAGTGTGATCAGTGTTGCAGTGTGACCAGTGCTGCAGTGTAACCAGTGCTGCACTGTGACCAGTGCTGCAGTGTAACCAGTGCTGCAATGTGACCAGTGCTGCAGTGTGACCAGTGCTGCAGTGTGACCAGTGTTGCAGTGTGACCAGTGCTGCAGTGCGATCAGTGTTGCAGTGTGACCAGTGCTACAGTGTGACCAGTGCTGCATTGTGACCAGTGCTGCAGTGTGACCAGTGCTGCAGTTTGACCAGTGCTGCACTGCGACCAGTGCTGTACAGTGACCAGTGTTGCATTGTGACCAGTGTTGCAGTGTGACCAGTGCTGCAGCTTGACC
>NC_091297.1:50211147-50461147 GCF_038502225.1 Cherax quadricarinatus
AAAAAGACACCAGCAATCCTACCATCATGTAAAACAATTACAGGCTTTAGTTTTACACTCACTTGGCAGGACGGTAGTACCTCCCTGGGTGGTTGCTGTCTACCAACCTACTACCTAGGATATATATATATATATATATATATATATATATATATATATATATATATATATATATATATATATATATATATATATATATATATATATATATATATATGAGTGTGTGTGTGTGTTAGTTACCATTTCGTCCTAGGCACATGTCGATTAGACACTAGGCCTGCATGTGTATGAGAGAGAGAGAGAGAGAGAGAGAGAGAGAGAGAGAGAGTGTGTTAGTTACCATTTTGTCCTAGGCACATGTCGATTAGACACTAGGCCTGTTGTATATACGTACATGTGTGTGTGTGTATGTGAGTGTATGTGTGTTAGTTACCATTCTGTCCTAGGCACATGTCGTGTGTGTGTGTGTGTGTTAGTTAGTTACCATTTTGTCCTAGGCACATGTCGATTAGACACTAGGCCTGTGTGTTAGTTACCATTTTGTCCTAGGCACACGTCGATTAGACACTAGGCCTGTTGTATTTGCGTGTGTGTGTGTGTGTGTGTTAGTTACCATTTTGTCTTAGGCACATGTCGATTAGACACTAGGCCTGCTGTGTGTGTGTGTGTATGTGTGTGTGTGTGTGTGTGTGTGTGTGTGTGTGTGTGTGTGTGTGTGTGTGTGTTACCATTTTGTCCTAGGCACATGTCGATTAGACACTAGGCCTGTTGTATTTGAGTGTGTGTGTGTGTGTGTGTGTGTGTTAGTTAGTTACCATTTTGTGTGTGTGTGTGTGTGTGCGTGTGCGAGCGTGTGTGTGTGTGTGTGCGTGTGTGTGTGTGTGTGTGTGTGTGTGTGTGTGTGTGTGTGTATGTGTGTGTGCATGTGTGTGTGTGTGTGTGTGTGTGTGTGTGTGTGTGTGTGTGTGTGTGTGTGTGTGTGTACCATTTTGTCCTAGGCACATGTCGATTAGACACTACCTATTTGTGCTCACCTATTTGTGGTTGAAGGGGTCGAGTCATAGCTCCTGGCCCCGCCTCTTCTCTGATTGCTACTAGGTCCTCTCTCTCCCTGCTCCATGAGCTTTATCATACCTCGCCTTAAAACTATGTATGGTTCCCGCCTCAACTACTTCACTTTCTAGGCTATTCCATGGCTTGACTACTCTATGACTGAAGAAATACTTCCTAACATCCCTTTCATTCATCTGAGTCTTCAACTTCCAATTGTGACCTCTCGTGTCTGTGTCCCATCTCTGGAGCATCCCGTCTTTGTCCACCTCGTCTATTCCGCGCAGTATTTTATATGTCGTTATCATGTCTCACCTGACCCTCCTGTCCTCCAGTGTCGTCAGGCCGATTTCCCTCAACCTTTCTTCGTAGGACAATCCTCGTAGCTCTGGGACTAGTCTTGTTGCAAACCTTTGCACTTTCTCTAATTTCTTGACGTGCTTGACTAGGTGTGGATTCCAAACTGGTGCTGCATACTCCAGTATGGGCCTGACGTAAATGGTATACAGAATCTTGAACGACTCCTTACTGAAGTATCGGAACGCTATCTGTAGGTTTGCCAGGCGCCCGTATGCTGTAGCAGTTATCTGATTGATGTGCGCCTCAGGAGATATGCTCGGTGTTATACTCATCCCCAGATCTTTTTCCTTGAGTGAGGTTTGCAGACTTTGGCCATCTAAACTATATTGTGTTTGCGGTCTTCTTTGCCCTTCCCCAATTTTCATGATTTTGCATTTGGCAGGGTTAAACTCAAGGAGCCAGTTGCTGGACCAGGCTTGTAGTCTGTCCAGGTCTCTTTGTAGTCCTGCCTGATCCTCATCCGATTTGATTCTTCTCATTAACTTCACATCGTCCGCAAACAAGGACACTTCTGAGTCTATCCCTTCCGTTATGTCATTCACATATACCAAGAACAGGACAGGTCCTAGGACTGACCCCTGTTGAACCCCGCTTGTCACAGGCGCCCACTTTGACACCTCGTCACGTACCATGACTCGTTGATGCCTCCCTGTAAGGTATTCTCTTATCCATTGCAATGCCTTTCCTGTTATGTGTGCCTGATCCTCTAGCTTTTGCAGTAACCTCTTGTGAGGAACTGTGTCGAAGGCCTTCTTGCAGTCCAAAAAATGCAGTCGATCCACCCCTCTGTCTCTTCTCTTACTTCTGTCACCTTGTCATAAAACTCCAGTAGGTTTGTGACACAGGATTTTCCTTCGGTGAAACCGTGCTGGTTATCAATTATACACTTGTTTCTTTCCAGGTGCTCCACCACTCTCCTCATGATGATCTTCTCCATGACCATGCATACTATACACGTTAGTGATACAGGTCTGTAGTTTAGTGCCTCATGTCTGTCTCCCTTTTTAAAAATTGGGACTACATTTGCCATCTTCCATACCTCACTGAGTTACCCAGTTTCAAATGATGTGTTGAAAATCTTTGTTAATGGTACACACAATGTCTCTGCTCCCTCTTTAAGGACCCATGGAGAGATGTTGTCTGGTCCCACCGCCTTTGAGGTGTCAAGTTCGCATAGCAGCTTCTTCACCTCCTTCTTGGTTATATGTACCTCATCCAGCACTTGCTGGTGCATGCCCCTGTTCTGATTTCCTGGAGTCCTACTAGTTTCCACTGTAAATGCTTCTTTAAATCTTGTGTTGAGCTCCTGACATACCTCTCGGTCGTTTCTTGTGAATTCCCCATCACCCTTCCTCAGTCTGATAACCTGGTCCTTGACTGTTGTTTTCCTCCTGATGTGGCTGTACAACAGCTTCGGGTCAGTCTTGACTTTCGATGCTATGTCCTTTTCGTATTGCCGCTGAGCCTCCCTTCTTATCTGTGCATATTCGTTTCTGGCTCTTCGGCTAATCTCTTTATTTTCCTGAGTTCTCTGTCTTCTGTACCTTTTCCATTCTCTAGTACACCTAGTTTTTGCCTCCCTACACCTTTGGGTGAACCAAGGACTCGTTCTGTTCTTCCCATTATTTCTGTTTCCCTTGGGAACAAACCTCTCCTCTGCCTCCTTGCATTTTGTTGCCACATAGTCCATCATTTCTTGTACTGGTTTTCCTGTCAGTTCCCTTTCCCACTGAATGTCTTGAAAGAAGTTCCTCAAGCCTGAGTAGTTCCCTCTTTCGTAGTTTGGTTTTTCCCACCCTATTCATGCTGCTCTCTCCACTTGGAGCTCAACTATGTAGTCGAAGCACAGAACCACATGATCACTAGCTCCCAGGGGCCTTTCATACATGATATCCTCGATGTCAGAACTACTTAAGGAGAATACAAGGCCCAGTCTTGCTGGTTCATCCTCTCCTCTCTCTCTTGTAGTGTCTCTAACATGTTGATGCATGAGGTTTTCCAGTACCACATCCATCATGTTGGCTCTCCATGTTTCGGGACTCCCATGGGGCTCCAAGTTTTCCCAGTCAATCTCCTTGTGATTGAAATCACCCATAACTAGTAACTTTGCTCCCCCCATGTGTGCTCTCCTGGCAACCTCGGCTAGTGTGTCGACCATTGCTCTGTTGCTCTCATCGTATTCTTCTCTTGGTCTCCTGCAGTTCTGTGGTGGGTTGTTCATTACTGCAAATAGCACAGTATGTCCCTCAGACTGGATTGTTCCTACTAAGTAGTCCCTTTCGCCCGTGCCATCCATTCCTTCCATTTTCTCAAACCCCACACTGGTTTTTAATGAGCAGTGCAACTTCTCCTCCCCCTCTCCTCCCTCTGTCTTTCCTAAGGATTTCATATCCGGATGGAAAGATTGAATCTGTTTTTATTCTGTTGAGTTTTGTTTCTGTGAGTGCTATTATGTCTGGGTTGTCTCCTTGATTTTTTCGTGCCACTCCTCATACTTATTTGTTATTTCATCTGCATTTGTATACCACACCTTCACCTTCTTTTCTAAGATTGTGGTCTGGGAGGGGTATTGGGGTTGGGGCAGTTGGAGACCTGGTAAGGAACTATGTGTGGTTGCTGTGGGGGTGGAGTTTGTAATGCAGTGGGTGGGGGCATTGGATGTGGCATGGGTGTTTTGGCTTAGAGTGTTTGGTTGCACTGGGGTTGACCTGGTTGGGAGGTTTCTACAGAAAGTAGTGAGGGAGGCTGTATATGATCTTCCTGTGTCTGGGATCTCCTGTCTGTCTTCTCCATCTCCTCTCTTTCCTCCTTTCGCCTTTGTACCATCTCTCTCTGTTTCTGCCTTTCTGCTTGTGTTCTGTCGCAGTCGAGATACACCTTCCTGTATGCCGGCATGTCCCTTAATCGTGCTTTCTCCTGCAGGATCCTGTTCCTAGTCGATTCTGCCTTAAAGGTCACTTTCACTGGCCCGGTTCTTTTATTTACAAACCCCCCTATTCTCCGAAAATTTTCCAGCTGGGTCATGTCGTCTTCTCCTATTGCTTTCATGATGCTTTCAATTGCTTTTTTTTCCCTTGTTTTCTTGCTTCATATGTTTCCCCTTCAACTTCCTGGAGCCCATACACAAAGACTGACCTCACCCTTTCATTCTCCCACTGCATATCCCTGTGTATCCCCTCATTCAATTTGATTTCCTCCATTGAAGCTTTTCTTTCTTCAGTTTCACTGCCTGTCATTTTCCCTTCTCGGCTTTCCCTGGGCTCTACTGTGGTCTGTTAGGGCCTCCACTTATAGCTTAGCTCTTTCCTTTACTACAGTCTCCACTGATTAAGCTTCTACATGCAGTTTTGCTCCTTCTTTCCCTACAGTCCCCTTATTTGTGACTGAGGTAGCAGTCTCTGTTGTCAATCCCAAAATGTTCTTTAGCTCTTTAGGCTGTTTCAGATTTTTCAGTTCCTCTTCTAAACTCTGTATCCTGGCCTCTGCTGCTTTGACTTGCACCTCCCTCTTCCTGCTTTCCATGTCTATCCTCTCTTCCATTCTCATGCTAAGTTCTTCTAGTTTCTTTTCCCATTTATGTTCCCTTTTTGTGAGCTCTGCTGCCCAATCTTCCTTTGCAGTTTCCTCCTCCTGTCCCTTGGTTTTTCTTGTTGCTCTCTGGCAACCCATTTTTGTTTTATCCTGATTGCCTCAGAGTGGGAAACCTATGTAATTCTGTATGTTAGGTTAGTATTGTGTATGTCAGAGTGTTGTGGGGGGAGGTAGAGGAGGAACTGTGGCTATGTGGGATAGTAGTGGGGAGAGGGAGTGGGAAGGAGAGTGAAGCAAGTGGGTGAGTGGGAGAGGGAGAGGGGGAAGGAGGGAGAGGTGGGGAGGGGGAGGGTGAAAGAGGGAGTGGAGGGATCAGGTGAAGGAGTGAGATGTCGGTGGGAGAGGGGGGAGTGTATATGTGAGTCTTGCAATGTGTGTGTGTGTGTGTGTGTGTGTGTGTGTGTGTGTGTGTGTGTGTGTGTGTGTGTGTGTGTGTGTGTGTTGTGTGTGTGTTGCGTGTGTGTGTGTTGCGTGTGTGTGTGTTGTGTGTATGTGTGTGTGTATGTGTGATGTGTATGTGTGTGAGTGTGTATGTGTGTGTGTGTGTGTGTGTGTGTGTGTGTACTCACCTATTTGTACTCACCTATTTGTTGTTGCAGGGGTCGAGTCATAGCTCCTGGCCCCGCCTCTTCACTGATTGCTACTAGGTCCTCTCTCTCCCTGCTCCATGAGCTTTATCATACCTCGCCTTAAAACTATGTATGGTTCCCGCCTCCACTACTTCACTTTCTAGACTATTCCACGACTTGACTACTCTATGACTGAAGAAATACTTCCTAACATCCCTTTGATTCATCTGAGTCTTCAACTTCCAATTGTGACCTCTTGTGTATGTGTCCCATCTCTGGAACATCCTGTCTTTGTCCACCTTGTCTATTGTGCGCAGTATTTTATATGTCGTTATCATGTCTCCCCTGACCCTCCTGGCCTCCAGTGTCGTCAGGCCGATTTCCCTCAACCTTTCTTCGTACGACAATCCCCGTAGCTCTGGGACTAGTCTTGTTGCAAACCTTTGCACTTTCTCTAATTTCTTGACGTGCTTGACTTGGTGTGGATTCCAAACTGGTGCTGCATACTCCAGTATGGGCGTGACGTAAATGGTATACAGTGTCTTGAACGACTCCTTATTGCGGTATCAGAACGCTATCCGTAGGTTTGCCAGGCTCCAGTATGCTGCAGCAGTTATCTGATTTATGTGCGCCTCAGGAGATATGCTCGGTGTTATACTCACCCCCAGATCTTTTTCCTTGAGTGAGGTTTGCAGTCTTTGGCCATCTAAACTATATTGTGTCTGCGGTCTTCTTTGCCCTTCCCCAATCTTCATGACTTTGCATTTGGCAGGGTTAAACTCAAGGAGCCAGTTGCTGGACCAGGCTTGTAGCCTGTCCAGGTCTCTTTGTAGTCCTGCCTGATCCTCATCCGATTTGATTCTTCTCATTAACTTCACATCATCTGCAAACAAGGACACTTCTGAGTCTATCCCTTCCGTTATGTCGTTCACATATACCAAGAACAGCACAGGTCCTAGGACTGACCCCTGTGGAACCCCGCTTGTCACAAGCGCCCACTCTGACACCTCGTCACGTACCATGACTCGTTGTTGCCTCCCTGTCAGGTATTCTCTGATCCATTGCAGTGCCTTTCCTGTTATGTGTGCCTGATCTTCTAGCTTTTTCAGTAACCTCTTGTGAGGAACTGTGTCGAAGGCCTTTTTGCAGTCCAAAAAAATGCAGTCGATCCACCCCTCTCTCTCTTGTCTTACTTCTGTCACCTTGTCATAAAACTCTAGTAGGTTTGTGACACAGGATTTTCCTTCCCTGAAACCATGCTGGTTGTCAATTATACACTTGTTTCTTTCCAGGTGCTCCACCACTCTCCTCCTGATGATCTTCTCCATGACCTTGCATACTATACACGTTAGTGATACAGGTCTGTAGTTTAGTGCCTCATGTCTGTCTCCCTTTTTAAAAATTGGGACTACATTTGCCATCTTCCATACCTCAGGGAGTTGCCCAGTTTCAAATGATGTGTTGAAGATCTTTGTTAATGGCACACACAATATCTCTGCTCCCTCTTTAAGGACCCACGGAGAGATGTTGTCTGGTCCCACCGCCTTTGAGGTGTCAAGTTCGCATAGCAGCTTCTTCACTTCCTCCTTGGTTATATGTACCTCATCCAGCACTTGCTGGTGTACCCCCCTGTTCTGATTTCCTGGAGTCCTACTGGTTTCCACTGTAAATACTTCTTTAAATCTCGTGTTGAGCTCCTGACATACCTCTCGGTCGTTTCTTGTGAATTCCCCATCACCCTTCCTCAGTCTGATTACCTGGTCCTTGACTGTTGTTTTCCTCCTGATGTGGCTGTACAACAGCTTCGGGTCAGTCTTGACTTTCGATGCTATGTCATTTTCATATTGTCGCTGAGCCTCCCTTCTTATCTGTGCATATTCATTTCTGGCTCTTCGGCTAATCTCTTTATTTTCCTGAGTTCTCTGTCTTCTGTACCTTTTCCATTCTCTAGTACACCTAGTTTTTGCCTCCCTACACCTTTGGGTGAACCAAGGACTCGTTCTGTTCTTCCCATTATTTCTGTTTCCCTTGGGAACAAACCTCTCCTCTGCCTCCTTGCATTTTGTTGCCACATAGTCCATCATTTCTTGTACTGGTTTTCCTGTCAGTTCCCTCTCCCACTGAATGTTTTGAAGGAAGTTCCTCATGCCTGAGTAGTTCCCCCTTTTGTAGTTTGGTTTTTCCCACCCTATTCCTGCTACTCTCTCCACTTGGAGCTCAACTATGTAGTCGAAGCACAGAACCACATGATCACTAGCTCCCAGGGGCCTTTCATACAAGATATCCTCGATGTCTGAACTACTCAAGGTGAATACAAGGTCCAGTCTTGCTGGTTCATCTTCTCCTCTCTCTCTGGTAGTGTCTCTAACATGTTGATGCATGAGGTTTTCCAGTACTACATCCATCATCTTGGCTCTCCATGTTTCGGAACCCCCATGGGGCTCCAGGTTTTCCCAGTCAATCTCCTTGTGATTGAAATCACCCATAACTAGTAACTTTGCTCCCCCCACGTGTGCTCTCCTGGCCACCTCGGCTAGTGTGTCGACCATGGCTCTGTTGCTCTCATCGTATTCTTCTCTTGGTCTCCTGCAGTTCTGTGGTGGGTTGTACATTACTGCAATTATCACCTTATGTCCCTCAGACTGGATTGTTCCTACTAAGTAGTCCCTTTCACCCGTGCCATCCATTCCTTCCATTTTCTCAAAACCCCACTGGCTTTTAATGAGCAGTGCAACTCCTCCTCCCCCTCTCCTCCCTCTGTCTTTCCTGAGGATTTGATATCCGGGTGGAAAGATTGAATCTGTTATTATTCTGGTGAGTTTTGTTTCTGTGAGTGCTATTATGTCTGGGGATGTCTCCTTGATTCTTTCGTGCCACTCCTCATACTTATTTGTTATTCCATCTGCATTTGTATACCATACCTTCAACTTCTTTTCTAAGACTGTGGTCTGGGAGGTGTATTGGGGTTGGGGAAGTGGGAGACCTGATAAGGAACTATGGGTGGTTGCTGTGGGGGTGGAGTTTGTAATGTAGTGGGTGGGGGCATTGGATATGGCATGGGTGTTTTGGTTTAGAGTGTTTGGCTGCACTGGGGTTGACCTGGTTGGGAGGCTTCTATAGGAAGCTGTGAGGGAGGTTGTATTTGATCTTCTTCCTGTGTCTGGGAACTCCTGTCTGTCTTCTCCATCCCCTCTCTTTCCTCCTTTCGCCTTTGTACCATCTCTCTCAGTTTCCGCCTTTCGTCTTGTTTTCTGTCGCGGTCGAGATACACCTTCCTGTATGCCGGCATGTCCCTTAATCGTGCTTTCTCCTGCAGTATCCTGTTCCGAGTCGATTCTGCCTTGAATGTCACTTTCACTGGCCAGGTTCTTTTTTTTACAAACCCCCCTATTCTCCGAAAATTTTCCAGCTGGGTCATGTCGTCTTCTCCGATTACTTTCATGATGCTTTCAATTGCTTTTTTTTTCCCTTGTTTTCTTGCTTCATATGTTTCCCCTTCAACTTCCTGTAGCCCATACACAAAGACTGATCTCACCCTTTCATTCTCCCACTGCATGTCCCTGTGTATCCCCTCATTCAATTTGATTTCCTCCATTGCAGCTTTCCTTTCTTCAGTTTCACTAGCTACTGTACATGGGCTCAGTGGCCTGTCATTTTCCCTTCTCGGCTTTTCCTGAGCTCTGTTGTGGTCTTTTAGGGCCTCCACATATAGCTTAGCTCTTTCATTTACTACAGTCTCCACTGATAGAGCTTCTACATGCAGTTTTGCTCCTTCTTTCCCTACAGTCCCCTTATTTGTGGCTGAGGTAGCGGTCTCTGTTGTCAATCCCAAAATGTTCTTTAGTTCTTTAGGCTGTTTCAGATTTTCCAGTTCCTCTTCTAAACTCTGTATCCTGGCCTCTGCTGCTTTGACTTTCACCTCCCACTTCCTGCTTTCCATGTCTATCCTCTCTTCCATTCTCATGCTAAGTTCTTCTAGTTTCTTTTCCCATTCTTGTTCCCTTTTTTTGAGCTCTGCTGCCCAATCTTCCTTTGCAGTTTCCTCCTCCTGTCCCTTGGGTTTTCTTGTTGCTCTCTGGCAACCCATTTTTGTTTTATCCTGATTGCCTCAGAGTGGGAAACCTACGTAATTTTGTATGTTAGGTTAGTATTGTATATGTCAGAGTGTGGTGGGGGGAGGTAGAGGAGGAACTGTGGCTATATGGGAGAGTAGTGGGGAGGGGGAGTGGGAAGGAGAGTGAAGCAAGTGGGCAAGTGGGTGAGTGGGAGAGGGAGAGGTGGGGAGGGGGAGGGTGAAAGAGGGAGGGGAGGGATCAGGTGAAGGAGTGAGATGTCGGTGGGGGAGGAGGGGAGTGTATGTGCGAGTCTGGCAATATGTGTGTGTGTGTGTGTGTGTGTGTGTGTGTGTGTGTGTGTGTGTGTGTGTTGTGTGTGTTGTGTGTGTTTTGCGTGTGTGTGTGTGGGGGTGGGTGGGGGGGGGCTGTGGGTGGGTGTGGGGGTGGGGGTGTGGGGGTGTGTGTGTGGGTGTGTGTGGGTGTGTGGTTGTGTGTGGGTGTGTGTGGGTGTGTGTGTGTGGGTGTGTGTGTGGGTGTGTGTGGGTGTGTGTGTGGGGGTGTGTGGGTGGGTGTGTGGGTGCGTGTGTGTGGGTGTGTGTGGGTGTGTGTGGGTGTGTGGGTGTGTGTGTGTGTGTGTGTGTGGGTGTGTGTGGGTATGTGTGGGGGTGTGTGGGGGTGTGTGGGTGGGTGTGTGGGTGTGTGGGTGGGTGTGTGGGTGGGTGTGTGGGTGTGTGTGGGTGTGTGTGGGTGTGTGTGGGTGTGTGGGTGTGTGTGGGTGTGTGTGGGTGTGTGGGTGTGTGTGGGTGTGTCTGGGTCTGTCTGGGTGTGTGTGGGTGTGGGTGTGTGTGGGTGTGTGGGTGTGTGTGGGTGTGTGTGGGTGTGTGGGTGTGTGTGGGTGTGTGGGTGTGTGGGTGTGTGTGGGTGTGTGTGGGTGTGTGTGGGTGTGTGTGGGTGTGTGTGGCTGAGTGTGGGTGTGCGTGCGCACACTAGGCTACGCTACTCTTTTGAAGATTATAAAAAAAATTTCACAATCAATTCCTTATTAATATATACTAATGTTTATTATACAATAATTACGGGTGCACACGTGTGTTTGCATGTGCGTACTTGTTTACTAGCTTGTCCATCAGAAAAACGGGGGGGGGGGTTCACTAGGCTACACAACTCTTCTGGAGTTTACCTGGCGATATTTAGATAATTTACTAACCACTATCTATCTCCTGGTACTGAAATAGGGAGAGAGTGATGGAATAGCATATAACCAGCAGGGCGAGACACTGAGACTTTAGATACTAACCAAAATTAACCACAAATAGGCAAGTGATGTCGTCTGCACAACAATGGAGGTTCCTGTTGGTCGGCTGCTATCATCTCCTTCAATTTTGTAACTCCTTCAGGAACTTTATCATGCATTCAAATGTTTATTTTCTTTTTCTTTTAATACTTGGTATTCACTCTTTTTTCTTTAGTACAGTATTATGGTCATAACAAATCTGATGATATTAACTACATTCACAACACCAACAGCTGGGGATTGACTAATTTTTTCTTACTTTCAGTATTTACTTAATCACTCTTTTATGACCTTATCACTACACTGCTGCTGTAATCAACCAACATATGTATTTGTTAATATTTCGGATCACACCGTTAACCCAATTAACTGTTTGGATATTTTGTGTCAACACTGCGGCCAGCAGCCTGATCAGCTGACTGCTACCCTCCCTCACTCAAATTTCATTCAAATTTAAATTGTAAAATTCTTGATCCTATCACATTATTCGCACTCTTGAAAGCTGTTACACTCTTGTAGGTATGTTCACTGATTCACTCACGTACGATGACCGCTAATAATATCTTAGGACAGCCACTAGAACGCTAAATCCTGGGAGCACTATTCAGCGATACTGCTTCACGTGTGTGTGTGTGTGTGTGTGTGTGTGTGTGTGTGTGTGTGTGTGTGTGTGTGTGTGTGTGTGTGTGTGTGTGTGTGTGTGTGCGTGTGTGTGCGTGTGTGTGTGTATGTGTGTGTGTGTGTGTGTGTGTGTACTCACCTAATTGTGGTTGCAGGGGTCGAGACTCAGCTCCTGGCCCCGCCTCTTCACCGACCGCTACTAGGTCCTCTCTCCCCCTGCTCTATGAGCTTTATCATACCTCGTCTTAAAACTGTGAATGGTTCCTGCCTCCACTACATCGCTTGCCAGACTATTCCACTTCCTAACTACTCTATGACTGAAGAAATACTTCCTAACATCCCTTTGACTCATCTGAGTCTTCAGCTTCCAATTGTGACCCCTTGTTTCTGTGTCCCATCTCTGGAACATCCTGTCTCTGTCCACCTTGTCTATTCCACGCAGTATTTTGTATGTCGTTATCATGTCTCCCCTGACCCTCCTGTCCTCCAGTGTTGTCAGACCGATTGCCCTTAACCTTTCTTCATAGGACATTCCCCTTAGCTCTGGAACTAGCCTTGTTGTAAACCTTTGCACTTTCTCTAATTTCTTGACGTGTTTGAGTGTGTGTGTGTATGTGTGTGTGTACTCGCCTATTTGTAGTTGCAGGGATCGAGACTCCTGGCCCCGCCTCTTCAATGATCGCTACTGGGTCCTCCTTCTCCCTGCTCCAAGAGCTTCATCATACCTCGTCTTAAAGATATGTATGATTCCTGCCTCCACTACCTCACTTTCCAGACAATTCCACTTCCTGACAACTCAGTGACTGAAGAAATACTTACTACATAACTCTGACTCATCTGAATCTTCAACTACTAAATGTGACCCAATGTTTCTGTGTCCCATCTCTGGAACATCTTGCCTCTGTCCACCTTATCTATTCCTTGCAATATTTTCTATGTCGTTATCATGTCTCCCCTGACCCTCCTGTCCTCCAGTGTCGTCAGGCCTATTTCCCTTAACCTTTCTTCGTAGAACATTTCCCTTAGCACTAGAACCAGCCTTGTTGCAAACCTTTGCACTTTCTCTAATTTATTGACGTGCTTGACCAGGTGTGGGGTCAAACTGGTGCTGCATACGCCAGTATGGGCCTGACGTACACGGTGTGCAGAGGCTTGAACGATTCCTTACTGAGGTATCGGAACGCTATTCTCATGTTTGCCAGGCGCCCATATGCTGCAGCAGTTATCTGGTTGATGTGTACTTCCGGCGACCTTTCTCCTTGAGTGAAGTTTGCAGTCTTTGGCCTCCTAGCCTATACTCTGTCTACGGTCTTTGCCCTTCCCCGATCTTCATGACTTTGCATTTGGCTGGGTTATATTCGAGTAGCCAGTTGATGGACCACGTATCCAGCCTGTCCAGGTCTTTTTTGGAGTCCTGCCTGATCCTCATCTGACTTAAATCTTCCAATTAACTTCACATCGTCTGCAAACAAGGACACTTCTTAGTCTATCCCTTCCGTCATATCATTCACATATACCAAAAACAGCACTGCTCCTAGGACTTAAGGATTAAGGATTAAGACGACGAGAGCTGTTGTGAGATGGGAAGGAAGAAGGATAAGGAAGGATGGAAATAACTGGAAAAGGATGGGAAGGAGAGGAAGAGGAGGAATCAAGGCAAGTGGCCCAATCACTTTGGGATATGTGGTACCGAAGTACTGGAGGCGTAGATGGAGAGGCTTGAATGACGTCGTTGCTTGGTTCTCTAGGAGAGGATGGCGAAGGCAGCGGCGGGAGCTGAGACTGTCAGTAGGCAGCAAGCAGGACGAGTTATTTTTTCGCTAATGCGGTTATCAATGTGTGGAATTTTGTTTTAGAGAGTTGTATCACACCTATGGGAGCTCTGTAGAAGAGTTCGTTGGTTTGGAGTTGGTGGATTATCTGTTCGACTTTAGGGTATGGCGTTTCGTCGGTGGTGTACGTTGCAGTTTTGTCTTTGAGATGTTGGGCGAGTTCTAGGCTATCCATTGGGCTGGGGCAATGCTTCATGGTGTAGAACATGAGTCCTTTGTGTTTGGCCCATAGTGTGCCAGGTAATCGACGTGGTCGAGGTGGAGAAGGCGGTGGTGAAGTTGAGGAAAGTGGTGGTGCTTCGTTTTCAGCTTCAGTAGACGAATTAGAAGATGTTTCTGGTGGCAAGGCTTCTGATTGGTTGGATTCAGTAAGGGATGGTGGCCGTGGAGGCTTCTCATTGGTCGTTGTTGGATTGACGTCACTAGTTGGTGGTGTTGATGGAACTTCTGCAGAAGAGTTGGTGATTAAGTCTTTGGTGAATTTGAGAATTTCTTCAGAAGGTGGAGATGCTGGAAATGTAAATGATGGCATGTTATTTAATGCAAATAACTCGTTGATGGTAAAGTTAAAGGATCCAGGAACAGCCATGTTTTGCATGTAAGCGTATAGTAGACAATAGTGAATCTTCGTTACGTCACATGTTGGAGGAGTGATGGTGGTGGTGGTGGAGGCGGGCTGAGTAGATGCTTGAAGTAATTTTGTAGTGTCTGCTTGCAACTTTGCAGTTGCGGCATACGTTGGTGTGTTGTGGTAGATTTTTTCTTTGTTGCATCTTGTTGTTTCTTCATAATATCCTTTCTTGTAGGACATTTTGCTGCCAGTGTATGGTGATCATTACTTTTGCAGTTTAAACACGCTGGTTGTGTTGGAGCAGCAGCGGTACAGGAACTGAAGGTGTGTCCCTCACTACCACATGTAGTGCAGAACTTCTTGTCTTATAGGGGACATGCTTTGGTGGTGTGACGATAAGAATAACAGTTCCAGCAATGTTGGATGTAGTGGTATCTCTCTGCTTCTATGTAGGTAGGGCTGATGTAGTAGTAGTAGACAGCAAGACCTTCGTTCAGAGCAGTGGCAGCCATGTTCACGTCGGTGAATGTGACCTTGAGCATAGACGACGATGGGAGACTTAGGTCTCGAGACACTCCCCAGATAGGGAGTCAAGGCCGGGTCACCACTGCTTGGAAAAGACCCGGGCCGGGGGAATACCGGCGAATAAAAAAAAAAAAGCATAGACGATGCATTCGGGATTTTGGTAATGCTGTCAACAGTAGCCCAAGTACTTTGAGTTCCAATAGATGACTTGAGTTCGGCAATTGTTTGAGAAGTCAGAATCTTGTCCAGTTTTTTTTCAGGAATACTGATTTTCTTGCCCTGAGGGCAGGAGATGATGTAACAGTAAATCCTTGAGCAGTAAGAGTAGTGGTGGCTTCTGTAGTGAGTAACTTCTCTGCTTCAGCATCATCGTGACATACAACAATGAGTGCTTCTTTGAGTGTCAGAATAGCGTTGAATTTAACATGCAATGCTCCCTGCACAACAGTTGCAAGAGCAAGCTTCGTTGAATCATCAACGGTACCACTGTTTGGCTTGATCTTTACAAAATTTGCGTAGCTCATCGTGCAAGTAAAGGTTCCCCTCCCCAACGGGGATCGTAGGGAGACTGAGTAAGTAAGGAGAGCTGCTATGACCTGCCGAGGCGAGAGTCAAGAGAAGAATCTGTGTCTGTCCGTCCCTAGGACTTACCCCTGTGGAACCCCGATTGTCACAGGCGCCCATTGTGATACCTCATCTCGTACCATGGCTTGTTGTTGCCTCCCTGTCAGGTATTCTCTGATCCACTGCAGTGCCCTTCCTGTTATACGTGCCTGATCCTCTAGCTTCTGCACTAATCTCTTGTGAGGAACTATGTCGAAGGCCTTCTTGCAGTTCAAGAAAATGCAGTCAACCCACCCCTCTCTCTCTCGTGTCTTACTTCTGTTACCTTGTCATAAAACTCCAGGAAGTTTGTGACACAGGATTTGCCTTCCATGAATCCCTGGCGGTTGACGTTTACAATCTTGTTCCATTCCAGGTATTAAACCACTATCCTCCTGATAATCATCTCCATGACTTCACATACTATACACGTCAGTGACACTGGTCTATAGTTTAGTGCCGCGTTTCTGTCTACTTTCTGAAAAATGGGAACTATACTTGCCCTCTTCCATACCTCAGGTAGTTGCCCAGTTTCGAGGGAAGTGTTGAAGATCGTTGTTAGTGGCACACACAGCGTCTTTGCTCCCTCTCTAAGGACCCATCGCCTTTGAGGTATCAAGGACACTTAGCAGCTTCTTCATCTCCTCCTCAGTTGTGTGTATGTCATCCAACACTTGTTGGTGTCCCCCTCTGTTCTGTCTTCCCAGAGTCCTTCCTGTCTCCACTGTAAATACTTCCTTAAATCTCGTGTTGAGCTCCTCACATACCTTTTCATCGTTTCTTTCCTCAACCTGATCACCTGGTCTTTGACTGTTGTCTACCTCCTAATGTGGCTATACAGCAGTTTCTGGACAGTAATTGGAAAGGTATCAAAGGTTCCCTCTTGTTAAGAGACAGAAATGGCAATGAAGGTTCGCTTCAGAAATCAGAATGAAGGCCTCTTCTTAAATAGAAACAATGTTTTCTGCAGAAACCAAAATGGTCAGACTTGACTTTCGTTGCTATGTTGTTTTCGTACTGTCGCTGGGCCTCCCTCCTTATCTGTACATACTCGTTTCTGGCTCTTGGAGTAATCTCCTATTTTCCTGGGTCCTTTTCCTTCTGTACCTTTTCCATTCTCTAATGCACTTAGTTTTTGCCTCCCGACACCTTTGGATAAACCAAGGACTCGTTCTGGTCTTTCCATTATTTCTGTTGCCCCTAGTAGCAAACCTTTCCTCTGCCTCCTTGCATTTTGTTGTTACGTATTACATCATTTCGTTAACTGACTTTCCTACCAATTCTCTGTTCCACTGAACCTCCTATAGGACATTCCTCATACCTGTGTAGAGTCCCCTTTCATAGTTTGGATTTTCCCATTCAACTCCTGTTACCCTCTCCACTTGTAACTCTATTATGTATTCAAAGCTCAGAACCACGTGACCACTAGCTCCAAGGGGCCTCTCATATGTGATGTCCTCAATGACTGAATTGCTCAGGGTGAACACAAGGTCCAGTCTTGAAGGTTCATCCTCCCCTCTCTCTCTGGTAGTTTCCTTAACATGTTGATGCATGAGGTTTTCCAGTACCACATCCATCATCTTGGCTCCAAATATTTCAGGGCCCCCATGTGGCTCTAGGTTTTCCCAATCGATCTCCCTATGGTTGAAATCGCCCATAACCTGTAACTTTGCTCTGCTCGAGCGAGCTCTTCTTGCCACCTCGGCCAGTGTGTCCACCATTGCTCTGTTTCTCTCTTCATATTCCTCTCTTGGCCTCCTGTAGTTCTGTGGTGGGTTATACATTGCTGCAATGACTGCCTTATGTTCCCCAGACTGAACTGTACCTACTATGTAATCCCTTTCTTCAATCTCGTCCATGCCTTCCATTTCCTCAAATTTCCATCGTTTTTTTTATAAGCAATGCAGCCTCTCCTCCCCCACGGCTCCTTCCAACTTTCTTCAGGATCTGATATCCCGGTGGGAAGATTGTGTCTTTTATTGTGTCAGTGAGTTTCGTTTCTGTGACTGCTATGATGTCTGTGGACTTCTCATTGATTCTTTCATGCCACTACTCATATTTATTCATTATTCCATCTGTGTTCGTATACCAAACCTTCAACTTCTTTTCTAAAACTGTGGTCCTGGGAGAATATTGGGGTTGGGGGAGTGCTAGCCCTGGCATCGGCCTATGGGGGGTTGTGGTGTGGGTGGGGTCTGTGATGAGGGGGTGGGGTCAGAGGGAACAGTGTGTGTGTTTTGGTTTGGAGTGTTGAGTTGCATTAGGGTTGATGTAATTGGAGTCCTTCTGCAGGTGTTTCTGGCGGGTGTGTTTGCTCTTCCACCTGGGTCTGAGTTCTGTTCATCTTCATCATTGCCTCTCATTCCTCCTTTCGTCTTTGTATCATTTCTTTCAATATCGTCCTTTCTTTTTGTGTTCTATCTCGATCGAGGTACACTCTCCAGTACTATGGTTTGTCCCTCAGTCGTGCTTTCTCCTGCAGGATCCTGGTTCGAGCCGATTCTGCCTAGAAAATTACTTTGACAGGCCGTTTTCGTCCACTTGGAAACCACCCAGTTCTCCGAAAATTTATGACCTGGGTCATACCGTTCTTACCTATTGCTCTTATGATGCCTTCAATCGTTGTTTTCTCCTCCTGTTTTCTTTTATCATAGGTTTCCCTCTCGACTTCCTGGAGCCCATAGACAAAACCTGACCACTTCCTCTGTGTGTGTGTGTGTGTGTGTATGTCATGGCGAATATGTAAAACAGGTCAATTAGCAAGACCTTATTTAAAATTAAGTCCTTTCTAAAATTTTGTCTTATTCGTATAAAGATATATATTTTTTCATTTATGTTAATGTAAAAATTAATAATTTTGTGCCAAAACAGCCTTAGAAAACTTACCTAAGCTTATTACAACAAGAGCAATTTAATTTAGACTAATTCACCTAAATATATTTTAGCTAAGTTTACAATAATTTGATAAACAAACACAATGAAAAAATTTTTTTCGATAGGTTCAGAATGATTTTTGCGAAATTATTTCATACACAAATTTTCGCTTGCCTTATTCAGCTGAAGGCACAGTTTATATGTTTATGACTCTTAAAGTATCTTTTGGTGCGTTGTCAGCAATTATACAAATAATACCAATATATACAAATGTGTATGTGAATGTGTGTATGTGATCAGAGCAGTCCGCTATGTCTCAAGCTTCGACTCGATTTAAACAGCGCCTGACTAAACGTCCTCAAATAAACTATCTCTTGACCAATCTGGCAATCAGAATAGCTTGCTTGAACAGTACGGCGAACAATTCGTTAAACAACAATAATGTCACAATCAGCAGCAGCACGGAGTCAGTAACAAGGAGACAACATAACGACCCTAACTGGAGACCTTCAGCAGATCCTCCATGTAAGATATGTTCCTTCAGCAGATCCTCCATATAAGATATGTTCCTTCAGCAGATCCTCCATATAAGATATGTTCCTTCAGCAGATCCTCCATGTAAGATATGTTCCTTCAGCAGATCCTCCATATAAGATATGTTCCTTCAGCAGTATAATGGGCTTTGTTTGGTTACTGGTAGCGGGCGGGTATGAATGATATACTTCTTCGGAGGCTTCTTAGTTTATTGATAAGTAGTGGTGGGTTACACAGGCTTGTGTGTTTGTGCCCATGGCCCGGGCAGGGCCATGCCCACGAGAGAGAGCTGGGAGTACTTGTGTCTTGATGCCAGGCCGCTGTGAGAGTGAGAGCGAGGCAAGTCTGGGCATACTGAAGTGGCAAGGCCTATAGATGGCAGCACTTGAGTGGCGCGAAATATGAACTAAGCTGGCAGACAGCATGGGCTGTCTGTGCAGACAGTACAGGCTGTCTACATACGCTCGGCCACCTACCGCGCGTCGTCCCGACGCGACAATACTGGTAGTAAAAGAAACTCGGTCTCTCTCTCGTAGGAACACGGCACAGAACACAAAATGAAAACATATATATACATATGGACATGGAAAAAAAAACTTCCTACAGGGAGGGAAGAAAAAACATGTGGGGTGTGCTAAACATCGTGGTCAAAGGCATTGAGCGTCGAAGGGCATCACTGCACGCCTTCCTGCGTCTGGACAGATACTGCAACAGATACTGCAACACGGGAGACATCGCTGCGGCTGAGCTGTGACATAACAGGGTACGGTCTCCTCTGGAACGGTGAAGCAGACATCGTAGGAGTCGCTGCAGGTTTTCACTCAACCTGGGGCACGACATGCTGGTGCCCTCGAGTGAGGCGTCGACAAAACTCGGCAACTGGGCAGGACTTCTGGCAAGCGACTCAGGAGGACACTTCTCGACTGGTACTGTCGCTGGGCTGTCACTGCCGGCGAGCGTGGAGCGAGTTGTGGAGCGAGTCGTGGCAGAGACGACTGGGCGAAACATCTGGGAGTCGTAACATCATACACCAGACTGCAGTGAGAGAGCTAGCAGTCAAAGTGACGACATCTTTGTGCAGGCTGCTCACTGAAGCTTGTGACACGAGGCTGACACAGCGCCTGCCGACAGGCCTGGCTGCGGCTTGACGAGTATCATCTCTCGACAGTTGGAGTTATAGCAGAGGTTAGCCTAAGCGTCCCCAGACTTGTTTCTCTACATATAACTGCACTCTGACGGTCTGGAGGTGAAGTGAAACAAATCTCGATGGGAATCGTAGCAGGTACGATTCTGCAGAACATCACGAGCGACGAGCATAAAAGCTTTCTGTACAAGGGGGCTCATACGCTCAGGGCTGAGAAATCAGCTGTCAAACACTGGTCAGGCGGGTGACTAAGTGGTACAATTCAAGGGTCTGACCACAGACCTCACTGGACACACGGAAAACTTACAAACACACCGCTGTACATACGGTACAACATGGCTTAACTAGCAAAAGATGCTTTTCTGCGCATAAAACTGACTAAGACATACTAAAATGTGAGAACACTGACTGAGAGGAATTAATTAACACACGACATATATCTTCTCTCAATCTTCTCGACAATACTGAAATAATTACTAGAACACTCGATGTGACATCATGTGATGTCAGGCGTGATGTCGCAAGGTGACGTCAGCAGCACTGTGACGTCAGCAGACATCTCGAGGTGACGTCAGGCAGACATCGTGAGGTGACGTCAGCAGACATCGTGAGGTCAGCAGACATCGTGTGACGTCAGCATCTCGAGGTGACGTCAGGCAGACATCGTGAGGTGACGTCAGCAGACATCGTGAGGTGACGTCAGCAGACATCTCGAGGTGCAGACATCGTGAGGTGACGTCAGCAGACATCTCGAGGTACGTCAGCAGACATCGTGAGGTGACGTCAGCAGACATCGTGACGTCATGAAGTCGGGCAGCATCGTGGGTGGCGTCGTCGATGTGATGCGGGCAGCAGACCACAGCATGAGGCCTGGGGACATATGGTAACTCACGTGGCTTTGTAGGTCTACGTGATCGCCCACACCCACGTGACGTCGTAATCCACGTAGCTTCGAGTGGCCTCGGGCACTCGGATACACAGCACTGGCAATGAATTCATACGAAAAACAGCAGAAAACACAGCAGAGGGAGTGGGCAGTGGTGAGTGGTATATGGTAGGCTAGCGGCGAGGAGCGTGCGTGTGTATGGCAGGGCGGGCATGGGCAAGGTGAGGAACAGCCACTTCCTCTTCCTCCTCCTCCACCCACAAACACGTGGAGAAGCTCACACTGGACGCAGAAATCACCACAAAACTCACCTCTGGCTTGCTGAAACAGCTGTGCTGAGCTGAACAACAACAGCAACATACAAGTGACGCTGAACACGTGACTTGAGAAACAGCGTGGGGTCACTGGGACGCTGTAGCGTGGGGTCACTGTGACGCCACTCACAATTCTCGGAGAATTTCTACAAATTTCGGCTGGATCCTGCTTGTACCTGTGTCTGGATGCTCAAACGTGCAGACACGACATCAGGATAACTCGTTGAGAGACGGATGCTTCTTGTGTAGGGTGATGAAGTGAAGGTGACTTCATACCTCTCCTTCCTTCTCTCCAGGCAAACACAACGCTGCGACCACCGCTGTCACCATTTATAATGGGCTTTGTTTGGTTACTGGTAGCGGGCGGGTATGAATGATATACTTCTTCGGAGGCTTCTTAGTTTATTGATAAGTAGTGGTGGGTTACACAGGCTTGTGTGTTTGTGCCCATGGCCCGGGCAGGGCCATGCCCACGAGAGAGAGCTGGGAGTACTTGTGTCTTGATGCCAGGCCGCTGTGAGAGTGAGAGCGAGGCAAGTCTGGGCATACTGAAGTGGCAAGGCCTATAGATGGCAGCACTTGAGTGGCGCGAAATATGAACTAAGCTGGCAGACAGCATGGGCTGTCTGTGCAGACAGTACAGGCTGTCTACAGCAGATCCTCCATATAAGATATGTTCCTTCAGCAGATCCTCCATATAAGATATGTTCCTTCAGCAGATCCTCCATGTAAGATATGTTCCTTCAGCAGATCCTCCATATAAGATATGTTCCTTCAGCAGATCCTCCATGTAAGATATGTTCCTTCAGCAGATCCTCCATATAAGATATGTTCCTTCAGCAGATCCTCCATATAAGATATGTTCCTTCAGCAGATCCTCCATATAAGATATGTTCCTTCAGCAGATCCTCCATATAAGATATGTTCCTTCAGCAGATCCTCCATATAAGATATGTTCCTTCAGCAGATCCTCCATGTAAGATATGTTCCTTCAGCAGATCCTCCATATAAGATATGTTCCTTCAGCAGATCCTCCATGTAAGATATGTTCCTTCAGCAGATCCTCCATATAAGATATGTTCCTTCAGCAGATCCTCCATATAAGATATGTTCCTTCAGCAGATCCTCCATATAAGATATGTTCCTTCAGCAGATCCTCCATATAAGATATGTTCCTTCAGCAGATCCTCCATGTAAGATATGTTCCTTCAGCAGATCCTCCATGTAAGATATGTTCCTTCAGCAGATCCTCCATATAAGATATGTTCCAGCGATGGACAAATTATTGTCGACTAACCTAACAGATATGCGAATATTTTATGGTTCAGTATCTTCAATAATCATCAAGTCCAGGTAGAAGCTATGCGAGGATTTAGTAATGAAATAACTACTGTCATCGACCTCTTAAAGACAAGTTCTTCCAACCATAAATACTTAGATGCTAATTTTGTTGCAATGTGTTTAGAGGTACATTGTCTACCATCTTCCTCTGACGTGACAACAACAACAACAACAACAACAACAACAACAACAACAACAACAACAACAACAACAACAACAACAACAACAACAACAACAACAACGACAACAACAACAACAACAACAACAATATAACAGTAATAGTCGATAAGGGCTTCAGTGGCACTTGAAGGTCGTCTTTTGTGGCACTTGAAGGTCGTTTTTAGTGGTACTTGAAGGTCGTCTTTAGTGGTACTTGAAGGTCGTCTTTAGTGGTACTTGAAAGTCGTCTTTAGTGGTACTTGAAGGTCGTCTTTAGTGGTACTTGAAAGTCGTCTTTAGTGGCACTTGAAGGTCGTCTTTAGTGGCACTTGAAGGTCGTTTTTAGTGGTACTTGAAGGTCGTCTTTAGTGGCACTTGAAGGTCGTCTTTAGTGGTACTTGAAGGTCGTCTTTAGTGGTACTTGAAAGTCGTCTTTAGTGGTACTTGAAGGTCGTCTTTAGTGGCACTTGAAGGTCGTTTTTAGTGGTACTTGAAGGTCGTCTTTAGTGGTACTTGAAGGTCGTCTTTTGTGGCACTTGAAGGTCGTCTTTAGTGGTACTTGAAGGTCGTCTTTAGTGGTACTTGAAAGTCGTCTTTAGTGGCACTTGAAGGTCGTCTTTAGTGGCACTTGAAGGTCGTTTTTAGTGGTACTTGAAGGTCGTCTTTAGTGGCACTTGAAGGTCGTTTTTAGTGGTACTTGAAGGTCGTCTTTAGTGGTACTTGAAGGTCGTCTTTTGTGGCACTTGAAGGTCGTCTTTAGTGGTACTTGAAGGTCGTCTTTAGTGGTACTTGAAAGTCGTCTTTAGTGGCACTTGAAGGTCGTCTTTTGTGGCACTTGAAGGTCGTTTTTAGTGGTACTTGAAGGTCGTCTTTAGTGGTACTTGAAGGTCGTCTTTAGTGCTACTTGAAGGTCGTCTTTAGTGGTACTTGAAGGTCGTCTTCAGTGCTACTTGAACGTCGTCTTTAGTGACACTTGAAGGTCGTCTTTAGTGGCACTTGAAGGTCGTCTTTAGTGGTACTTGAAGGTCGTCTTTAGTGGTACTTGAAGGTCGTCATCGGTGGTACTTGAAGGTCGTCTTCGGTGGTACTTGAAAGTCGTCTTCGGTGGTACTTGAAGGTTGTCCTCGGTGGTACTTGAAGGTCGTCCTCGGTGGCACTTGAAGGTCGTCCTCGGTGGTACTTGAAGGTCGTCCTGGGTGATCAGCACTCACACAGTACCAATCACAAATTGATACCAAAGGGTTGATGTTATCACTAATGTTCTTGTATCACTATCTTCCCAAATTGCTTTCACTCTTTTCCTGTCTAAAAAATAAATAAAATATGTTTCAATACCATTTCTCGTTGTATCGTTGTAGTGTTGAATAAGAAGACTGGAACGGGGGAAACATACTGCGGGTTTTGTCCTGCACACTGGGTCTTATCACCTCATCTTTGTCGTCGATGCTGTCTCTGAGTAATTGAAGAGTCGTGAAAGAACTACCTTAAGGTAGCAAGTAAGTAAACAAGCAAACAAGTAACTAAGTCTTTGTGACTCGTAAAATCGTACATATCACGACTGCAGAAATCTTGGGTAAAGGATGGGAAATCTCCCAACTGCAGAGCCGGCAGTAAATGCCAGCCACCTCCAACAATTAGTATATTGCGGCGTTGAGTGGGATTCACTGGAGAGGGGCAGCCTCGTCAGGGGGTAACACCCACCAGGTGTTTTACGCAGTAAATCTTCTCTGCTCAGTTGTAATCGTAATTTGAGTGTTTTACTGGCGCTTGAGTCATCAGTGTCATTAGTGGAGGTCCCGCATGGATCAGCGTAGAGCGTTTATCAAGCCTTGGCTTCACAAAAGCTGTATGCTGTCACGTGAAGCTTTGGGGTAAGCCATAATGCTTTATATAGTCACGTTGAAGCTCTGCACAGTCACGATGTATGTAAGTATACATATTTATGCATATATGTTTCCGTCACCACCAGTGCCAGATTTACATGAAGAGGCCTTAGATGGAATTAGACCCCCAAGGCCAGCCAGTGCTGAAATAACTAGAGCTTTCGACTAGAGGAAGAGGAAGATGGTAGACTGTTGCACCTCCCAGTCCCTCGCCAATAGAGGAAAATTAAAGAGTGGTGCGGCTCACAGTCACTCATCCTCGCCACTAAAGGAAGAGGGAAGAGTGTTGAGCCACACAGTCACCCACCCTCACCACTAGAGGAAGATGGAAGAGTATTGCACCTCACAGTCCCCCACCCTCACCACTAGAGGAAGATGGTAGAGTGTTGCACCTCACAGTCCCCCACCCTCACCACTAGAGGATGATGGAAGAGTGTTGCACCTCAGAGTCACCCACCCTCACCACTAGAGGAAGATGGTAGAGTGTTGCACCTCACAGTCCCCCACCCTCACCACTACAGGAAGATGGAACAGTGTTGCACCTCACAGTACCCCACCCTCACCACTAAAGGAAGATGGTAGAGTGTTGCACCTCACAGTCCCCTACCCACTTTGCAAAAGCATTTGACAAATGCGATCATGGTGTAATAGCCCATAAAATAAGTGCTAAAGGAATAACTGTGAACGTGGAGAGATGGATCTTCAACTTCCTAACAAATCGAACACAAAGAGTAGTGGTCAACAGAGTTAAATCGGAGGATGCCATAGTGAAGAGCTCTGTTCCACAAGGCACAGTATTCGCCCCCATTTTATTCCTTATCCTCATATCAGACATAGACAGAGATATACATCACAGCACCGTATCATCCTTTGCGGATGATACTAGGATCTGCATGAGGCTGTCATCTGCTGAGGAAACGGTTAACCTCCAAGAAGATATAAACAAAGTTTTCCAGTGGGCAACGGAAAACAATATGATGTTCAATGAGGACAAATTCCAACTACTCCGTTATGGAAAAATGGAGGAGATAATAACTAGAACAGAGTATACTACAGACTCTGGCCATACAATAGAGCGGAAAAATAATGTAAGGGACCTGTGAGTAGTAATGTCTGAGGATCTCACTTTCAAGGATCACAACAGTGCCACGATCGCACGTGCAAAGAAAATGATAGGATGGATAATGAGAACGTTCAAAACGAGAGATGCCAAGCCAATGATGATCCTTTGCAAATCACTTGTTCTCTCTAGGCTGGAATACTGCTGTACATTAACATCTCCATTCAAAGCAGGTGAAATCGCAGATCTAGAGTGTACAGAGATCCTTTACTGCACGTATAAGTTCTGTCAAGCACCTTAACTACTGGGAACGCTTGGAAGCACTTGACTTGTACTCGTTGGAACGCAGGAGGGAGAGATATATCATAATCTACACTTGGAAAATCTTGGAAGGAATGGTCCCAAATCTGCACACAGAAATCACTCCCTACGAAAGTAAAAGACTGGGCAGGCGATGCAAAATGCCCCCAATAAAAAGTAGGGGCGCCATTGGTACACTAAGGGAAAATACCATAAGTGTCAGGGGCCCAAGACTGTTCAACAGCCTCCCATCAAGCATTAGGGGAATTGCCAATAAACCCCTGGCTGCCTTAAAAAGAGAGCTGGACAGATACCTAAAGTCAGTGCCGGATCAGCCGGGCTGTGGCTCGTACGTTGGACTGCGTGAGGCCAGCAGTAACAGCCTAGTTGATCAGGCCCTGATTCATCAGGAGGCCTGGCCATGGACCGGGCCACGGGGGCGTTGATCCCCGGAATAACCTCCAGGTAACCTCCAGGTAACCCACACCACTAGAGGAAGATGGTAGAGTGTTGCACCTCACAGTCACCCACCCTCACCACTAGAGGAACATGAAAGAGTATTGAACCTCACAGTACCTCACCCTCACCACTAGAGGAACATGGAGGAGTGTTGCACCTCACAGTCACCCACCCTCACCACTAGAGGTGTCAGCGTAGTTGCTGATCCCCCTGTATATGTATACGTTATCTGGGTATATAGTATCATCCATATGTTTTACATAGTTGACCCCTTGCTAGACTCAGTGACTAGCATATGTGATGTCATGTGTGACGTCACATGATGCCGCATGTGAGTGCTGGGCTCCCAGCCTCTCTCTCACTTCATGCTTAAGTCTAAGAACAGGCAACACGGCAGGCTGGGCTCCTCCTCTTCACACTCTGCTAATATAAGTGTTACCATCCAACAAGTGTGTTTACTTACAACCATCACATCTCCACGAACCCTTTCAACAAATGGTGCCAGCAGTGAGTGCATAAATTTTATATTTATGCAGATGTATGGAGATTAATTTCTATCAGCTGTGGACTTTGTGTGTCGACCGCATGGGAGCCTAGGAGCCAGCTACCCCAGTCAAGCGTCCACCAGCCTGCTCGCTTCCTGCTTCCTGGTCAGTCTTTGTGCCCTAGTGTTTTATTTGCTTATTTGTATTACTTCCGAGGGGTTACCCGGGTTTGCAAATTAAGCCAAGCCGCCAAGCCTGTCTGATGGGAGTCAATCCCTACACCATCCAGCCTGTCTTAAGTACCAGCCTTGCCTGCTAGCCAGCTTTCCACCCCTGCTGTGCTCATCGTTACAAGTTCTCAAGCCAGTCTGTGTGATGGGTTAAGCCAAGCCAGCCAGCCAACTAACCCAGGTGACTAACCCAGTACTCAAGCAAGCCACGTGAGTTCCAGCCTTTACCATTGTGCTCTCAGTTCTAAGTCATTCTGAGTACTTATACCATTCTAAATATTCTAAGCCAGCCTGGCTTAGAATATTTTCGTGCCTAGTGTGGGTGTACCCAAAGCACATGGGTTATGCCGCTTATCCAGTAGGCCTAGCCACCACGCAGTGTCCCAGCGTGCTGCCTCACTCACCCACACCTTCCCACCACCATTATTTGTTTTTCATCCTTATATCGGGTCCTAGCACCTTATTTTACGGCTCACATAGCGGGTCAAGACACAAGATTGTTTTATCGTACCTGAGCGCCAATGAGAAAAGCCTTTTATGTGAGTTCTTCGAGCTTAAGCGCAAATTCTTCGAGAAATTGTCGAGTGGAGCCGCCGCCAGTTACAACCACCCTCATCCTTCTCTGACGTTGCTCCAGTGATAATAATCTTTTTATAGAGACATTTGCGAGTGTTGAGACATTTCTTTTCAGTGATTTCTTAGTGATATTCAGTGACTTGATTAGACTGTGTTCATTACATCCTGTTTGCAATATTTTTTTTTCTCTCTTCAGTGTTTAAATTTTCGTGCCTTATTTTTCATGTCTGTTGTGTTGTGTTCCTTTTTTTGTCTTGAAGTAAGTACTTTTCTGTTTTTCCCTGTTGTGCACAATATATAATTAGTATAAACTTGTGTTTACACTTCACAATTATCGTGTGTTCACAGTACTGTGTTCCTTGTCCAGTAAGTTATGAAGTAAAGTAATTCAGTAACTGTTATCTTATATTCTGCGTCACAACTCAGTGTTGTCTCAGTTATTTTTTTTCCCAGCATTTGTGTATTCTTGCTGATTTTATATTAATTTTTTCCCATTTTACTGTGTGTTGAATATTGTTTTGTGTTAATTCTTTTTATTTAGCCAGTGTCTAATTTGTCCTGTCTCCACAGACAATAGTGCCATTATTTTGTTGAAGCAAGAGAATTTTTTCCAATTTTTGTCACCCCAAGACCTTATTGAAACAAAATTATCATAGTATTGTGCATATATTGATGTGTTGTGTTTCTGCCTCATTGTAAGTGTTAACCTTTCTCTATTTTGCATTTTATGCCTCTATTATTCTGCATATTTCATTGAACAAATTCGCTCTTAGTGCAACTTTTAACTCCTATTTTAAAAGTAAATCATTCTTTTGCTTGTTCAATAAGTGTTGTTTAAGCTGCAATTAAGAGTTAAAATGTTCAATCAGTTCATTCCTTGATAATTTCTTTTATTGTTTTTTGTAAACTGCATTTTCTTGTGTGTGCAATTATTTTTATTATTGCAATATTGACTCATTCTGCAATGACTCTTGTGCGAGTATTGTGCTGCCATTAATTCTTTCTTTCAGAATTTTTTTTTATGTAGTGTTGTGTTGTGCAGTAATTTTTGATTAGTAATTGTTATTTGTAATATTGCTACAGTTATTTCAGTGTAATATTCTGTGATTTCAGTTTCACATTCCTTGTTCTGTACATAATATTTTATTCTTTGTGTGTCACTTTATTTTAATTTTTTTTTAAAGAATTACTTTCCCAGTCCATTTTAATTTTGCACAAGATTTATTGATTCCATTTTATAATTTTTGATTGACTTATCATTTATTGTTAAATTTCTTTATTGAATTGAGGATAAAGACAACCCACTCTGCCATTAATTTAAATTAAAGTAAATTTTAGAATATTTGATCTGAGTAAAGTATACTTTCTCTTGATTATCAAAGTGTTGCTCACCCAGTTGAGTGTTTTACGTGAGTTTTCCTTGATCTACAGTGTGACTTGTCATTTTTTCTTTACTTATGCAAAATAGTTAATCATTTTCTTCCCATTTAAGTTTACTGTGTCGTGTGTTCCTCTTTTTTTGCTTTTTTTAAATTCTTGTTTCACATTTTGCAATCATGTCTCAAGTCCTTTCAAGCGATGCCTCAGTACATTCTGCTAGTCCAAGCAATAATAAGTCAGTCCACAATTTGAGTAGTTCTTTATCGAACGACAGACACACTCAGACCTCGCGACTCCGGAATTTTAGCCGTGACCCTTATGATGTGGGGATCCAGACAACCTGGAAGCTTGATTTATTGCTGTCCATGCTAGAGCAGATGCCTCAGTGGATGGTCCTCCATCTGAGAGTTGTATTATTAGTATTGGAAAGGAGAGTTTAGCTCGTTCACCAGCTGCCTCAAATGTCTTTAACTTGATCTGGATGAAGGGCTTTCAGGGTTTCACCGTGTGGAAAGATTATGAGCAGTTAATACATAACTATCTTGACCCAGTGAGAGTGACTGATCCATTCGTTGTCCTTAAGGAACTAGTGTGCACAGCGCCTAGGCCAGAGGAATCATTAGATTCGTTTAAATAACCTCATGAACTCATTCGTTAGGGCCGGTCAAAATTCTAACTACCTTGCAGATGATGATAAACGAGCTCTTGAGGAGTTTGCCAAATTAGCGGCTTTTGGAGTTATTAAACAGTTAATGCCGCCTACTTCGATGTATGTGTATAACTCCAGTCCCCTAACTGCCACAATGGGACCGCTTACAGCCCTCATCCATGTGCATGACTTCTGTCCCGAGGGAACCTTTCCCTAGCAAAGGCCTACGTCAGCCGTTTTGACTAATCCTATACCGCCTCTTGTTTGTGCTACAACCAAAACTCCTGATCGAAATCACTCGCGGCCATCATCCAAAGCTAGCGTCATGAGTCATCATTCCTGTAGTGCTCTTAGTCCATGCAGTACCCATAGTCAAAGAGCCTGCTATAATTGCGGTTACCGTGGCCATATCGCGGTAAATTGTCCGGATAGCCGCCCTAAGAGACATCGTAATGCTGATGGGTACCAGTCCAATCTGCCTTACTGTACTTATCACAGAATCCATGGTCATGACACGTCTGAGTGCAATGCTCTCTACAACCTTCAGTACTCTAGATCCTTCCGTGGCCATTCCAACGCAGAGCCAGAAGTAGAAATAGAGGTTGTGGTTCTCAGACTAACCAGAACCAGCCTCATTCTTCCAATTCTGGGGAATTTGAGTGCCCCAGTCAACCCGTCCCGTGGTGACAGTAGGTGATAATGAGTATACCATCCCTGTTAGTAACTCCTTTGATGCCTTAGGTAGCCTTGAGACCACCGATCCTGTAAATGATGTTGCTTCAATCGTCTCTGATGCAGATGATTTTGGGGATGAAGTAGAGCATACCTTTTCTGATGACAATCCTCCTTTTTGTTTGCATATAACTTTCCAATGCAATGATAGGCCCTGTAGTGCAAGCATCTGTTCATAATGCACCCGTTTATGTGTTCAAGGACTCTGGTGGACAAGTCAAAATTATCAGGTCTAGTTTGTTTAAGGATAAGCAGTTATGACGTGTTCTCCTAGTAGAACCAACTACTGTAACTTCCCTTAGTGGAGTAGCTGGTTCCCTCCTGTCAGAGGTCAGACTTCTCTCACCTTTTCTATCCAAGGTAGAGACTTTACTGCTTCTTTCCTTGTTGTCGACCAGATTACTTTCCCTGGTGATCTTCTACTGGGATTTGCTTCCAATGAGAGACTTCCGTATTGTGCTCGACCCTTGCCGATGGCATGCCCAAATTGATGACTTGATCGTTCCATTTTGGGGTTACCAGCTTGGATCTGAGATCTGCCATACTGCCGCAGAGTATGATGTACGCATTAAGTCCTTACAAGCCAATGCATTCTCCAGTAGCGTACCCAAGTGGTCAGGCACTGGTAACTCTGTCACTCCCATCTGTGTTCCACCTACACCTTCAGACATGCAAGATAGTGTGCAGTTGCCTCATGTGTCCAAGGACACTCAGACTGCCTTAAGCACTCAGCCTATCCCTGCAATGTCTGCTAGTTCAAGTAGTAGTTTCTCCACAGGGGACGCCTTGTCGGAAAATGATTACTTGAAGCTAGTAATGCCATCTCTTGTTGATGTCACATGCCGTCTGCAGAAAGACGTTTCTGTGGCTGCTAGTGCCCTCACTAGAGTGTATGTTGTTGTTCCTAGTGTTCCAGATGGTGATAACGTCCTAGTTGACAGTGATTCCTGCAAAGTCAAGGGTTTATTTGTTGAGCCATCCTTACATGTTGTAAGAGATAGTAAGATCCATTTCTTCCTAGCTAACACTTCTGGTCACAGTGTTCGTCTCAGAGCAAATACCAATCTTGTTGACCTTGTTCACTATCCTTACCCTGTTCAGGTAGAGGATGAGTTGTCACCTGACCAGTGGGTCGGTGCTAGTTCTACTGGGGAGACCTCATCCACTTTAATTGATCAATCCATTCCACCAGTTGAGGAGAAAGATATAACTCCCACTGACTTCCCAGACGAGGTCAAGCGTTTGTTGACTTTGTTGAACAAACGTCATAAAGCCATTGCCTTACCAGGTGAGAAGATGGGTATAACGAACTTATTGTCCCATCATATTCCACTTCAACCTGGTACTAGACCTATCTACATACCTGCATACAGAATGCCTCATACCCAAGTTGCTGTCGCAGAAGAATTGATCAGTCAAATGCTTCATGATAGAGTTGTTGCACCTAGTAATTCACCTTGGAATGCGCCCTTGATCCTAGTACCTAAGAAGGATGGTACTTGGAGCCCAGTGATTGACTTTAGGAAGTTAAATGTGAAAACTATTCCAGATCGCTTCCCACTTCCTGTACTGGTGATCTTTTACGTAACATCGGAGATAACAAAGTCTTCTCGACCCTGGACTTGTTACAAGGGTTTTGGCAAGTCCCTCTTCAGAAGGACAGCCAAGAGCTAACCGCATTCTCCACTCCTACAGGTCATTATCACTTCCTCTGTATGGCCTTTGGGTTACGATCTTCCTCCCCCATCACATTCTCAAGGTTCATGACAAATAATTTTAGAGGTCTCATAGGTAGTGCACTTACGATGTACTTAGATGACATAATCGTTATGCCTAAAGACGTGGATACACATTTGGAAAGACTTGATGTAGTACCTGGTAAGCTTGAAGGAGCCAATATAAAGATCAAACTGTCTAAATGTCAATTTTTCAGATTAAAAATTAAGTTTCTTGATCACGTAGTCACTCCTAGAGGAGTTACGACTGACCAAAGGGAAGTAACTGCAGTACTAAATTTTCCATCTCCCAAAACTGCTGATGCCGTAAGATCCTTTGTGGGCTTAGCAGGTTTTTAAAGATCTTTCATTGCCAATTTTTCTTCCATAGCTGCTCCTCTAACTGAGTTGCTTAAGAAAGATGCTCCTTTTGTTTGGACCTTCCGTCAAGAAAGAGCATTCCTAACTCTAAAGGAAAAGCCAACATCTGCTCCAGTTTTCAAATTTCCAGATTTTTCTAAGCCCTTCTATCTGACAACTGATGCTAGTTCAATTGGCATAGGTGCCGTACTAGCTCAGAACACTGATGGCAAGTACAACACAGTTGTATTTGCTAGTAGAGTCCTTACCAAGGCTAAACGTAATTATACAGTAACTGAGCAAGAAGCTTTAGCAATAGTTACACGAAGATAGTAGAGTGTTGCACCTCACAGTCACCCACCCTCACCACTACAGGAAGATAGTAGAGTACTGCACCTCAGTCACCCACCCTCACCACTACAGGAAGATGGTAGAGTGTTGCACCTCACAGTCCCCCACCCTCACCACTACAGGAAGATAGTAGAGTACTGCACCTCAGTCACCCACCCTCACCACTACAGGAAGATGGTAGAGTGTTGCACCTCACAGTCACCCACCCTCACCACTACAGGAAGATAGTAGAGTGCTGCACCTCACAGTCACCCACCCTCACCACTACAGGAAGATGGTAGAGTGTTGCACCTCACAGTCACCCACCCTCACCACTACAGGAAGATGGTAGAGTGTTGCACCTCACAGTCACCCACCCTCACCACTACAGGAAGATGGTAGAGTGTTGCACCTCACAGTCCCCCACCCTCACCACTAGAGGACGATGGTAGAGTGTTGCACCTCACAGGAAGATAGAAGAGTGTTGCAGAGTGGTAGAGTGTTGCTCACAGTCACCCACCCTCACCACTAGAGGAAGATGGTAGAGTGTTGCACCTCACAGTCCCCACCCTCACCACTACAAGAAGATGGTAGAGTGTTGCACCTCACAGTCACCCACCCTCACCACTACAAGAAGATGGAGGAGTGTTTCACCTCACAGTCACCCACCCTCACCACTACAAGAAGATGGTAGAGTGTTGCACCTCACAGTCACCCACCCTCACCACTACAGGAAGATGGTAGAGTGTTGCACCTCACAGTCACCCACCCTCACCACTACAGGAAGATGGTAGAGTGTTGCACCTCACAGTCACCCACCCTCACCACTACAGGAAGATGGTAGAGTGTTGCACCTCACAGTCACCCACCCTCACCACTACAGGAAGATGGTAGAGTGTTGCACCTCACAGTCACCCACCCTCACCACTACAGGAAGATAGTAGAGTGTTGCACCTCACAGTCACCCACCCTCACCACTACAGGAAGATGGTAGAGTGTTGCACCTCACAGTCACCCACCCTCACACCTACAGGAAGATAGTAGAGTATTGCACCTCACAGTCACCCACCCTCACACCTACAGAAAGATGGTAGAGTGTTGCTCCTCACAGTCACCCACCCTCACACCTACAGGAAGATGGTAGAGTGTTGCACCTCACAGTCACACAGCCTCACACCTACAGGAAGATGGTAGAGTGTTGCTCCTCACAGTCACCGACCCTCACCACTACAGGAAGACCGTAGAGTGTTTCACCTCATAGTCACCCACCCTCACCACTAGAGGAAGATGGAAGAGTGTTGTACCTCACAGTCCCCCACCCTCACCACTACAGGAAGATAGAAGAGTGTTGCACCTCACAGACACCCACCCTCACCACGAGAGGAAGATGGTAGAGTGTTGCACCTCACAGTCACCCACCCTCACAACTACAGGAAGATGGTAGAGTCTTGCACCTCACAGTCACCCACTCTCACCACAAGAGGAAGATGGTAGTGTGTTGCGCCTCACAGTCACCCACCCTCATCACTACAGGAAGATGGTAGAGTGTTGCACCTCACAGTCACCCACCCTCACCACTAGAAGAAGAAGGTAGAGGGGTGCACCTCACAGTCACCCACCCTCACCACTACTGGAAGATGGTAGAGTGTTGCACCTCACAGTCACCCACCCTCACCACTAGAGGAAGATGGTAGAGTGTTGCACCTCACAGTCACCCACCCTCACCACTAGAGGAAGATGGTAGAGTGTTGCACCTCACAGTCACCCACCCTCACCACTAGAGGAAGATGGTAGAGTGTTGCACCTCACAGTCACCCACCCTCACCACTAGAGGAAGATGGTAGAGTGTTGCACCTCACAGTCACCCACCCTCACCACTAGAGGAAGATGGAAGAGTGTTGCACCTCACAGTCACCCACCCTCACCACTAGAGGAAGATGGTAGAGTGTTGCACCTCACAGTCCCCCACCCTCACCACTAGAGGAAGATGGTAGAGTGTTGCACCTCACAGTCACCCACCCTCACCACTAGAGGAAGATGGAAGAGTCACCCACCCTCACCACTACAGTTGCACCTCACAGTCACCCACCCTCACCACTAGAGGAAGATTGTAGAGTGTTGCACCTCACAGTCACCCACACTCACCACTAGAGGAAGATGGTAGAGTGTTGCACCTCACAGTCACCCCCTCACCCTCACCACCCACCCTCACCACTACTGGAAGATGGTAGAGTGTTGCACCTCACAGTCACCCACCCTCACCACTACAGGAAGATGGTAGAGTGTTGCACCTCACAGTCACCCACCCTCACCACTACAGGAAGATGGTAGAGTGTTGCACCTCACAGTCACCCACCCTCACCACTACAGGAAGATGGTAGAGTGTTGCACCTCACAGTCACCCTCCCTCACCACTAGAGGAAGATGGAAGAGTGTTGCACCTCACAGTCACCCACCCTCACCACTAGAGGAAGATGGAAGAGTGTTGCACCTCACAGTCACCCACCCTCACCACTAGAGGAAGATGGTAGAGTGTTGCACCTCACAGTCACCCACCCTCACCACTAGAGGAAGATGGTAGAGTGTTGCACCTCACAGTCACCAACCCTCACCATCACCTCACAGTCACCCACCCTCACCACAACAGGAAGATGGTAGAGTGTTGCACCTCACAGTCACCCACCCTCACCACTAGAGGAAGATGGTAGAGTGTTGCACCTCACAGTCACCCACCCTCACCACTAGAGGAAGATGGTAGAGTGTTGCACCTCACAGTCACCCACCCTCACCACAACAGGAAGATGGTAGAGTGTTGCACCTCATATTCACCCACCCTCACCACTACAGGAAGATGGTAGAGTGTTGCACCTCACAGTCACCCACCCTCACCACTAGAGGAAGATGGTAGAGTGTTGCACCTCACAGTCACCCACCCTCACCACTAGAGGAAGATGGAAGAGTGTTGCACCTCACAGTCACCCACCCTCACCACTAGAGGAAGATGGTAGAGTGTTGCACCTCACAGTCCCCCACCCTCACCACTAGAGGAAGATAGAAGAGTGTTGCACCTCACAGTCCCCCACCCTCACCACTAGAGGAAGATGGTAGAGTGTTGCACCTCACAGTCACCCACCCTCACCACTAGAGGAAGATGGTAGAGTGTTGCACCTCACAGTCACCCACCTTCACCACAAGAGGAAGATGGTTGAGTGTTGTTCCTCACAATCACCCACCCTCATCACTACAGGAAGATGGTAGAGTGTTGCACCTCACAGTCACCCACCCTCACCACTAGAAGAAGAAGGTAGAGGGGTGCACCTCACAGTCACCCACCCTCACCACTACAGGAAGATGGTAGAGTGTCGCACCTTAGAGTCACCCACCCTCACCACTACAGGAAGATGGTAGAGTGTTGCACCTCACAGTCACCCACCCTCACCACTACAGGAAGATGGTAGAGTGTTGCACCTCACAGTCACCCACCCTCACAACTACAGGAAGATGGTAGAGTGTTGCACCTCATAATCACCAACCCTCACCATTACAGGAAGATGGTAGAGTGTTGCACCTCACAGTCACCACCCTCACCACTACAGGAAGATGGCAGAGTGTTGCACCTCACAGTCACCCACACTCACCAATACAGGAAGATGGTACAGTGTTGCACCTCATAGTCCCCCACCCTCACTACTAGAGGAAGATGGCAGAGTGTTGCACCTCACAGTCACCCACCCTCACAACTACAGGAAGATGGTAGAGTGTTGCACCTCACAGTCACCACCCTCACCACCACAGGAAGGTGGTGGAGTGTTACATAACATAAGAACATAAGAAAGGAGGAACGCTGCAGGAGGCCTGTTGGCCCATACTAGGCAGGTCCTTTACAATTCATCCCACTAACAAAACATTTGCCCAACCCAATTTTCAATGCCACCCAAGAAACAAGCTCTGATGTGAAAGTCCCACTCAAATCCAACCCCTCCCACTCATGTACTTATCCAACCTAAATTTGAAACTACCCAAAGTCCTAGCCTCAATAACCCAACTAGGTAGACTGTTCCACTCATCAACTACCCTATTTCCAAACCAATACTTTCCTATGTCCTTTCTAAATCTAAACTTATCTAATTTAAATCCATTACTGCGGGTTCTCTCTTGGAGAGACATCCTCAAGACCTTGTTAATATCCCCTTTATTAATACCTATCTTCCACTTATACACTTCGATCAGGTCTCCCCTCATTCTTCGTCTAACAAGTGAATGTAACTTAAGAGTCTTCAATCTTTCTTCATAAGGAAGATTTCTAATGCTATGTATTAATTTAGTCATCTTACGCTGAATGTTTTCAAACGAATTTATGTCCATTCTGTAATATAGAGACCAGAATTGAGCTGCATAATCTAGGTGAGGCCTTACTAATGATGTATAAATCTGCAGTATGACCTCTGGACTTCTGTTGCTTACACTTCTTGATGTAAATCCCAGTAATCTATTTGCTCTATTACGTACGCTTAGGCATTGCTGTCTTGGTTTAAGGTTGCTCCTCACCATAACCCCCAAGTCCTTTTCGCAATCTGTATGGCTAAGTTCTACATCATTTAACTTATAAGTACTAGGGTTATGGGCACTCCCGAGCTTCAGAACCTTGCATTTATCTACGTGTTGCACTTCATAGTCCCCCACCCTCACCACTACAGGAAGATGGTAGAGTGTTGCACCTCATAGTCCCCCACCCTCACCACTAGAGGAAGATGGTAGAGTGTTGCACCTCATAGTCACCCACCCTCACCACTACAGGAAGATGGTAGAGTGTTGCACCTCATAGTCACCCACCCTCACCACTACAGGAAGATGGTAGAGTGTTGCACCTCATAGTCACCCACCCTCACCACTACAGGAAGATGGTAGAGTGTTGCACCTCATAGTCACCCACCCTCACCACTACAGGAAGATGGTAGAGTGTTGCACCTCACAGTCACCCACCCTCACCACTACAGGAAGATGGTAGAGTGTTGCACCTCATAGTCACCCACCCTCACCACTAGAGGAAGATGGTAGAGTCTAGCACCTCACAGTCACGCACCCTCACCACTAGAAGAAGATGGTAGAGCGTTGCACCTCACAGTCCCCCACCCTCACCACTACAGGAAGATGGTAGAGTGTTGCACCTCACAGTCTCCCACCCTCACCACTAGAGGAAGATGGTAGAGTGTTGCACCTCATAGTCCCCCACCCTCACCACTAGAGGAAGATGGTAGAGTGTTGCACCTCATAGTCCCCCACCCTCACCACTAGAGGAAGATGGTAGAGTGTAGCACCTCATAGTCCACCACCCTCACCACTAGAGGAAGATGGTAGAGCGCTGCACCTCACAGTCCCCCACTCTCACCACTAGAGGAAGATGGTAGAGTGTTGCACCTCATAGTCACCCACCCTCACCACTACAGGAAGATGGTAGAGTGTTGCACCTCATAGTCCCCCACCCTCACCACTAGAGGAAGATGGTAGAGTGTTGCACCTCATAGTCACCAATCCTCACCACTACAGGAAGATGGTAGAGTGTTGCACCTCATAGTCCCCCACCCTCACCACTAGAGGAAGATGGTAGAGTGTTGCACCTCATAGTCACCCACCATCACCACTACAGGAAGATGGTAGAGTGTTGCACCTCATAGTCACCCACCCTCACCACTACAGGAAGACGGTAGTGTTGCACCTCATAGTCACCCACCCTCACCACTACAAGAAGATGGTAGAGTGTTGCACCTCATAGTCACCAACCCTCACCACTAGAGGAAGATGGTAGAGTGTTGCACCTCATAGTCCCCCACCCTCACCACTAGAGGAAGATGGTAGAGTGTTGCACCTCATAGTCCCCCACCCTCACCACTAGAGGAAGATGGTAGAGTGTTGCACCTCATAGTCACCCACCCTCACCACTAGAGGAAGATGGTAGAGTGCTGCACCTCACAGTCCCCCACTCTCACCACTAGAGGAAGATGGTAGAGTGTTGCACCTCATAGTCACCCACACTCACCACTAGAGGAAGATGGTAGAGTGTAGCACCTCATAGTCCACCACCCTCACCACTAGAGGAAGATGGTAGAGTGCTGCACCTCACAGTCACCCACCCTCACCACTACAAGAAGATGGTAGAGTGTTGCACCTCACAGTCACCCACCCTCACCACTACAGGAAGATGGTAGAGTGTTGCACCTCATAGTCACCCACCCTCACCACTAGAGGAAGATGGTAGAGTGTTGCACCTCACAGTCCCCCACCCTCACCACTAGAGGAAGATGGTAGAGTGTTGCACCTCACAGTCACCCACCCTCACCACTAGAGGAAGATGGTAGAGTGTTGCACCTCACAGTCACCCACCCTCACCACTAGAGGAAGATGGTAGAGTGTTGCACCTCACAGTCCCCCCACTCTCACCACCACAGGAAGATGGTAGAGTGATGCTCCTCACAGTCACCCACCCTCACCACTAGAGGAAGATGGTAGAGTGTTGCACCTCATGGTCACCCACCGTCAGCACTAGAGGAAGATGGTAGAGTGTTGCTCCTCACAGTCACCCACCCTCACCACTAGAGAAAGATGGTAGACTGTTGCACCTCACAGTCCCCCCACTCTCACCACCACAGGAAGATGGTAGAGTGTTGCTCCTCACAGTCACCCACCCTCAACACTAGAGGAAGATGGTAGAGTGTTGCACCTAACAGTCACCCACCCTCACCACTAGAGGAAGATGGTAGAGTGTTGTACCTCACAGTCACCCACCCTCACCACTAGAGGAAGATGGTAGAGTGTCGCACCTCACAGTCACCCACCCTCACTACTACAAGAAGATGGTAGAGTGTTGCACCTCACAGTCACCCACCCTCACCACTACAGGAAGATGGTAGAGTGTTGCACCTCACAGTCACCCACCCTCACCACTAGAGGAAGATGGTAGAGTGTTGCACCTCACAGTCACCCACCCTCACCACTACAGGAAGATGGTAGAGTGTTGCACCTCACAGTCACCCACCCTCACCACTACAGGAAGATGGTAGAGTGTTGCACCTCACAGTCACCCACCCTCACCACTAGAGGAAGATGGTAGAGTGTTGCACCTCACAGTCACCCACCCTCACCACTAGAGGAAGATGGTAGAGTGTTGCACCTCACAGTCACCCACCCTCACCACTACAGGAAGATGGTAGAGTGTTGCACCTCACAGTCACCCACCCTCACCACTACAGGAAGATGGTAGAGTGTTGCACCTCACAGTCACCCACCCTCACCACTACAGGAAGATGGTAGAGTGTTGCACCTCACAGTCACCCACCCTCACCACTAGAGGAAGATGGTAGAGTGTTGCACCTCACAGTCACCCACCCTCACCACTAGAGGAAGATGGTAGAGTGTTGCACCTCATAGTCACCCACCCTCACCACTACAGGAAGATGGTAGAGTGTTGCACCTCACAGTCACCCACCCTCACCACTACAGGAAGATGGTAGAGTGTTGCACCTCACAGTCACCCACCCTCACCACTACAGGAAGATGGTAGAGTGTTGCACCTCACAGTCACCCACCCTCACCACTACAGGAAGATGGTAGAGTGTTGCACCTCACAGTCACCCACCCTCATCACTACAGGAAGATGGCAGAGTGTTGCACCTCAAAGTCACCAACCCTCAACACTAGAGGAAGATGGTAGAGTGTTGCACCTCACAGAACCCCACCCTCACCACTAGAGGAAGACCCTCACCACTACAGTCACGCACCACTACTCACCACTAAAGGAAGATGGTAGAGTGTTGCACCTCACAGTCCCCCACCCTCACCACTGCAGGAAGATGGTAGAGTGTTGCACCTCACAGTCCCCTACCCGCAATACTAGAGGAAGATCGAAGAGTGTTGCAATTCACCGTCACACACCCTCACCACTACAGAAATATGGTAGAGTGTAGCACCTCACAGTCCCCCACCCTCACCACTGCAGGAAGATGGTAGAGTGTTGCACCTCACAGTCCCCCACCCTCACCACTACAGGAAGATGGTTGAGTGTTGCACCTCACAGCCCCCGACCCTCACCACTACAGAAAGATGGAAGAGTGTTCAACCTCACAGTCACCCACCCTCACCACTAGAGGAAGATGGTAGAGTGTTGCACCTCACAGTCCCCCACCCTCACCACTAGAGGAAGATGGAAGAGTGTTGCACCTCACAGTCACCCACCCTCACCACTAGAGGAAGATGGAAGAGTGTTGCACCTCACAGTCCCCCACCCTCACCACTAGAGGAAGATGGAAGAGTGTTGCACCTCACAGTCACCCACCCTCACCACTAGAGGAAGATGGTAGAGTGTTGCACCTCACAGTCCCCCACCCTCACCACTAGAGGAAGATGGTAGAGTGTTGCACCTCACAGTCACCCACCCTCACCACTAGAGGAAGATGGTAGAGTGTTGCACCTCACAGTCACCCACCCTCACCACTACAGGAAGATGGTAGAGTGTTGCACCTCACAGTCACCCACCCTCACCACTACAGGAAGATGGTAGAGTGTTGCACCTCACAGTCACCCACCCTCACCACTACAGGAAGATGGTAGAGTGTTGCACCTCACAGTCACCCACCCTCACCACTACAGGAAGATGGTAGAGTGTTGCACCTCACAGTCCCCCACCCTCACCACTACAGGAAGATGGTAGAGTGTTGCACCTCACAGTCACCCACCCTCACCACTAGAGGAAGATGGTAGAGTGTTGCACCTCACAGTCACCCACCCTCACCACTAGAGGAAGATGGTAGAGTGTTGCACCTCACAGTCACCCACCCTCACCACTACAGGAAGATGGTAGAGTGTTGCACCTCACAGTCACCCACCCTCACCACTAGAGGAAGATGGTAGAGTGTTGCACCTCACAGTCACCCACCCTCACCACTAGAGGAAGATGGTAGAGTGTTGCACCTCACAGTCACCCACCCTCACCACTAGAGGAAGATGGTAGAGTGTTGCACCTCACAGTCACCCACCCTCACCACTAGAGGAAGATGGTAGAGTGTTGCACCTCACAGTCACCCACCCTCACCACTAGAGGAAGATGGTAGAGTGTTGCACCTCACAGTCACCCACCCTCACCACTACAGGAAGATGGTAGAGTGTTGCACCTCACAGTCACCATCCTCACCACTACAGGAAGATGGTAGAGTGTTGCACCTCACAGTCACCACCCTCACCACTACAGGAAGATGGTAGAGTGTTGCACCTCACAGTCACCACCCTCACCACTAGAGGAAGATGGTAGAGTGTTGCACCTCACAGTCACCCACCCTCACCACTAGAGGAAGATGGTAGAGTGTTGCACCTCACAGTCACCCACCCTCACCACTAGAGGAAGATGGTAGAGTGTTGCACCTCACAGTCACCCACCCTCACCACTACAGGAAGATGGTAGAGTGTTGCACCTCACAGTCAGTCACCTCACAGTCCTCACCACTAGAGGAAGATGGTAGAGTGTTGCACCTCACAGTCACCCACCCTCACCACTAGAGGAAGATGGTAGAGTGTTGCACCTCACAGTCACCCACCCTCACCACTAGAGGAAGATGTTGTTGCACCTCACAGTCACCCACCCTCACCACTAGAGGAAGATGGTAGAGTGTTGCACCTCACAGTCACCCACCCTCACCACTAGAGGAAGATGGTAGAGTGTTGCACCTCACAGTCCACCACTCTCACCACTAGAGGAAGATGGTAGAGTGTTGCACCTCACAGTCACCCACCCTCACCACTAGAGGAAGATGGTAGAGTGTTGCACCTCACAGTCACCCACCCTCACCACTAGAGGAAGATGGTAGAGTGTTGCACCTCACAGTCACCCACCCTCACCACTAGAGGAAGATGGTAGAGTGTTGCACCTCACAGTCACCCACCCTCACCACTACAGGAAGATGGTAGAGTGTTGCACCTCACAGTCACCCACCCTCACCACTAGAGGAAGATGGTAGAGTGTTGCACCTCACAGTCACCCACCTTCACCACTAGAGGAAGATGGTAGAGTGTTGCACCTCACAGTCACCCACCTTCACCACTACAGGAAGATGGTTGAGTGTTCCACCTCACATTCACCCACCCTCACCACTACAGGAAGATGGTAGAGTGTTGCACCTCACAGTCACCCACCCTCACCACTAAAGGAAGATGGTAGAGTGTTGCACCTCACAGTCACCCACCTCACAGTCCCTCACCACTAGAGGAAGATGGTAGAGCGCTGCACCTCACAGTCCCCCACTCTCACCACTAGAGGAAGATGGTAGAGTTTTGCACCTCACTGTCACCCACCCTCACCACTACAGGAAGATGGTAGAGTGTTGCACCTCACAGTCACCCACCCTCACCACTACAGGAAGATGGTAGAGTGTTGCACCTCACAGTCCCCCACCCTCACCACTACAGGAAGATGGTAGAGTGTTGCACCTCACAGTCACCCACCCTCACCACTACAGGAAGATAGTAGAGTGTTGCACCTCACAGTCCCCCCACTCTCACCACCACAGGACGACGGTAGAGTGTTTCTCCTCACAGTCACCCACCCTCACCACTAGAGGAAGATAGTAGAGTGTCGCACCTCACAGTCCCCCACCCTCACCACTACAGGAAGATGGTAGAGTGTTGCACCTCACAGTCACCACCCTCACCACTACAGGAAGATGGTAGAGTGTTGCACCTCACAGTCACCCACCCTCACCACTACAGGAAGATGGTAGAGTGTTGCACCTCACAGTCACCATCCTCACCACTACAGGAAGATGGTAGAGTGTTGCACCTCACAGTCACCCACCCTCACCACTACAGGAAGATAGTAGAGTGTTGCACCTCACAGTCACCCACCCTCACCACTACAGGAAGATGGTAGAGTGTTGCACCTCACAGTCACCCACCCTCACCACTACAGGAAGATGGTAGAGTGTTGCACCTCACAGTCACCCACCCTCACCACTACAGGAAGATGGTAGAGTGTTGCACCTCACAGTCCCCCACCCTCACCACTACAGGAAGATAGTAGAGTGTTGCACCTCACAGTCCCCCACCCTCACCACTACAGGAAGATAGTAGAGTGTTGCACCTCACAGTCACCCACCCTCACCACTACAGGAAGATAGTAGAGTGTTGCACCTCACAGTCACCCACCCTCACCACTACAGGAAGATAGTAGAGTGTTGCACCTCACAGTCACCCACTCTCACCACTAGAGGAAGATTGTAGAGTGTTGCACCTCTCAGTCCACCACCCTCACCACTAGAGGAAGATAGTAGAGTGTTGCACCTCACAGTCCCCCACCCTCACCACTAGAGGAAGATAGTAGAGTGTTGCACCTCACAGTCACCCACCCTCACCACTAGAGGAAGATAGTAGAGTGTTGCACCTCACAGTCACCCACCCTCACCACTAGAGGAAGATAGTAGAGTGTTGCACCTCACAGTCACCCTCACCACTAGAGGAAGATAGAAGAGTGTTGCACCACTACCCACCCTCACCACTAGAGGAAGATGGTAGAGTGTTGCACCTCACAGTCACCCACCCTCACCACTACAGGAAGATAGTAGAGTGTTGCACCTCACAGTCACCCACCCTCACCACTACAGGAAGATAGTAGAGTGTTGCACCTCACAGTCACCCACCCTCACCACTACAGGAAGATGGTAGAGTGTTGCACCTCACAGTCCCCCACCCTCACCACTACAGGAAGATGGTAGAGTGTTGCACCTCACAGTCACCCACCCTCACCACTACAGGAAGATAGTAGAGTGTTGCACCTCACAGTCACCCACCCTCACCACTACAGGAAGATGGTAGAGTGTTGCACCTCACAGTCACCCACCCTCACCACTACAGGAAGATAGTAGAGTGTTGCACCTCACAGTCACCCACCCTCACCACTACAGGAAGATAGTAGAGTGTTGCACCTCACAGTCACCCACCCTCACCACTACAGGAAGATAGTAGAGTGTTGCACCTCACAGTCACCCACCCTCACCACTACAGGAAGATAGTAGAGTGTTGCACCTCACAGTCACCCACCCTCACCACTACAGGAAGATGGTAGAGTGTTGCACCTCACAGTCCCCCACCCTCACCACTACAGGAAGATAGTAGAGTGTTGCACCTCACAGTCACCCACCCTCACCACTACAGGAAGATGGTAGAGTGTTGCACCTCACAGTCACCCACCCTCACCACTACAGGAAGATAGTAGAGTGTTGCACCTCACAGTCACCCACCCTCACCACTACAGGAAGATAGTAGAGTGTTGCACCTCACAGTCACCCACCCTCACCACTACAGGAAGATAGTAGAGTGTTGCACCTCACAGTCACCCACCCTCACCACTACAGGAAGATAGTAGAGTGTTGCACCTCACAGTCACCCACCCTCACCACTACAGGAAGATAGTAGAGTGTTGCACCTCACAGTCCCCCACCCTCACCACTACAGGAAGATGATAGAGTGTTGCACCTCACAGTCCCCCACCCTCACCTCCTCTAAAGGACATAAGATGTTACTGTTAAACACAACTGTGACTGATCAAAAGTATTAATGTTAAAATTTACGCTGTGACAAACTTATGCATTAACCGATGTTTCTAAACATTTTGTGGAATAAGCAGGAATTTTTAATAAAATAAAATTGTAAGTTTACTGTTATATTCTTTAAAATACATATTAAAAAATAAAGAAACTACAATGGTCAAATACACTAAGACTGAAAAAAAAAATTTTATTCCGTTTCCTGGTGGCAAACGCTCTCAGTTTACACGGGAGGTTCCTTGTTCGATTCTCGAGAAAGTTAAAACATTTTGAGTGTTTCCTTACAACGGTTGTCTGTGTTCTCACATCAGTATAATTTGGGCACCTGGGTGTTAGTTGAGTGGTGTGGGTCGCATCCTGGGACAAAACTGACCTAATTTGCCCAAAATACTCTGCATAACAAGCGGCTTTCTATATAGTAGTATGTCACTGATGTCAGCTAGGACTGTATACCTGGAGTTTACCTGGAGAGAGTTCCGGGGGTCAACGCCTCAGCGGCCCGGTCTGTGACCAGGCCTCCTGGTGGATCAGAGCCTGATCAACCAGGCTGTTGCTGCTGGCTGCACGCAAACCAACGTACGAGCCACAGCCCGGCTGGTCAGGAACTGACTTTAGGTGCTTGTCCAGTGCCAGCTTGAAGACTGCCAGGGGTCTGTTGGTAATCCCCCTTATGTATGCTGGGAGGCAGTTGAACAGTCTCGGGCCCCTGACACTTATTGTATGGTCTCTTAACGTGCTAGTGACACCCCTGCTTTTCATTGGGGGATGTTGCATCGTCTGCCAAGTCTTTTGCTTTCGTAGTGAGTGATTTCGTGTGCAAGTTCGGTACTATTCCCTCTAGGATTTTCCAGGTGTATATAATCATGTATCTCTCCCTCCTGCGTTCCAGGAAATACAGGTTTAGGAACCTCAAGCGCTCCCAGTAATTGAGGTGTTTTATCTCAGTTATGCGCGCCGTGAAAGTTCTCTGTACATTTTCTAGGTCGGCAATTTCACCTGCCTTGAAAGGTGCTGTTAGTGTGCAGCAATATTCCAGCCTAGATAGAACAAGTGACCTGAAGAGTGTCATCATGGGCTTGGCCTCCCTAGTTTTGAAGGTTCTCATTATCCATCCTGTCATTTTTCTAGCAGATGCGATTGATACACTGTTATGGTCCTTGAAGGTGAGATCCTCCGACATGATCACTCCCAGGTCTTTGACGTTGGTGTTTCGCTCTATTTTGTGGCCACAATTTGTTTTGTACTCTGATGAAGATTTAATTTCCTCATGTTTACCATATCTGAGTAATTGAAATTTCTCATCGTTGAACTTCATATTGTTTTCTGCAGCCCACTGAAAGATTTGGTTGATGTCCGCCTGGAGCTTTGCAGTGTCTGCAATGGAAGACACTGTCATGCAGATTCGGGTGTCATCTGCAAAGGAAGACACGGTGCTGTGGCTGACATCCTTGTCTATGTCGGATACGAGGATGAGGAACAAGATGGGAGCGAGTACTGTGCCTTGTGGAACAGAGCTTTTCACCGTAGCTGCCTCGGACTTTACTCTGTTGACGACTACTCTCTGTGTTCTGTTAGTGAGGAAATTATAGATCCATCGACCGACTTTTCCTGTTATTCCTTTAGCACGCATTTTGTGCGCTATTACGCCATGGTCACACTTGTCGAAGGCTTTTGCAAAGTCTGTACATATTGCATCTGCATTCTTTTTGTCTTCTAGTGCATTTAGGACCTTGTCGTAGTGATCCAATGGTTGAGACAGACAGGAGCGACCTGTTCTAAACCCATGTTGCCCTGGGTTGTGTAACTGATGGGTTTCTAGATGGGTGGTGATCTTGCTTCTTAGGACCCTTTCAAAGATTTTTATGATATGGGATGTTAGTGTTATCGGTCTGTAGTTCTTTGCTGTTGCTTTACTGCCCCCTTTGTGGAGTGGGGCTGTCTGTTGTTTTTAGTAAATGTGGGACGACCCCCGTGTCCATGCTCCCTCTCCATAGGATGGAAAAGGCTCGTGATAGGGGCTTCTTGCAGTTCTTGATGAACACGGAGTTCCATGAGTCTGACCCTGGGGCAGAGTGCATGGGCATGTCATTTATCGCCTGTTCGAAGTCATTTGGCGTTAGGATAACATCGGATAGGCTTGTGTTAATCAAATTTTGTGGCTCTCTCATAAAAAATTCATTTTGATCTTCGACTCTCGGTCTGGTTAGCGGCTTGCTAAAAACTGAGTCATATTGGGACTTGAGTAGCTCACTCATTTCCTTGCTGTCATCTGTGTAGGACCCATCTTGTTTAAGTAGGGGCCCAATACTGGACGTTGTTCTCGATTTTGATTTGGCATAGGAGAAGAAATACTTTGGGTTTCTTTCGATTTCATTTATGGCTTTTAGTTCTTCCCGCGATTCCTGACTCCTAAAGGATTCTTTTAGCTTAAGTTCGATGCTTGCTATTTCTCTGACCAGTGTCTCCCTACGCATTTCAGTTATATCGACCTCTTTTAGCCGCTCTGTTATTCTTTTCCGTCGCCTGTAAAGGGAGCGCCTGTCTCTTTCTATTTTACATCTACTCCTCCTTTTTCTTAGAGGAATAAGCCTTGTGCATACATCGAGTGCCACAGAGTTAATCTGTTCTAGGCATAAGTTGGGGTCTGTGTTGCTTAGTATATCTTCCCAGCTTATATCGTTTAGGACTTGGTTAACTTGGTCCCACTTTATGTTTTTGTTATTGAAGTTGAATTTGGTGAATGCTCCCTCGTGACTAGTCTCATTATGTCGGTCTGGGGCTCCACGCATACATGTCTGAACCTCAATTATGTTGTGATCTGAGTATATTGTTTTTGATATGGTGACATTTCTTATCAGATCATCATTGTTAGTGAAGATGAGGTCTAGTGTATTCTCCAGTCTAGTAGGCTCTATTATTTGCTGGTTTAAATTGAATTTTGTGCAGAGATTTAAAAGCTCGTGTGAGTGTGAGTTTTCATCAGAGCTGCCTCCTGGTGTTATTACTGCAACAATATTATTTGCTATATTCCTCCATTTTAGGTGCCTTAAGTTGAAATCCCCCAGAAGCAAGATGTTGGGTGCAGGAGCTGGAAGATTTTCCAGACAGTGGTCAATTTTTAACAGCTGTTCCTGGAATTGCTGGGATGTTGCATCCGGGGGCTTGTAAACTACCACAATGACTAGGTTTTGGTTCTCGACCTTTACTGCTAAAACTTCCACTACATCATTTGAGGCATTAAGCAATTCTGTGCAAACAAGTGACTCTGCAATGTACAGGCCAACCCCCCCCCCCTTTTGCCTGTTCACTCTGTCACATCTGTATAGGTTGTAACCTGGGATCCATATTTCGTTGTCCAAGTGATCCTTTATGTGGGTCTCAGTGAAAGCCGCGAACATTGCCTTTGCCTCTGCAAGCAGTCCACGGATGAAAGGTATTTTGTTGTTTGTTGCTGGCTTTAGACCCTGTATATTTGCAAAGAAGAATGTTATCGGACTGGTGGTATTGTTGGTACTGGGGGGGGATTTTTTTTCCGGCATTAGTATCTGTATCTGTTGGTTTGGAGTGGAGGCCATCGACTGTGGTTCCACTCCAGGAATGACTGGATTTGGTGTACGATTTCTGCCATTTCCTGCCAGTTTTTTTTCCTTCCTGGCACTAAAAAACCTCTCCCTCTTGAGTGGCTGTGGCTACCCAGGTTTTCCCATGGCCTGGATGTTTTGTATCTTTTTGTCCCCTTTAGATGGTATGCCTGGCAATTTAAGTTATAACACAGTCTTTCCTGTACTGAAGAGGTACACAGTTCAGGGTGAAAAACCTTACAGGAAGGGAGTTTGCATTTTCCTGTTATATGGGCATGGCATTTTTTAGGGTGGTCATAGTTGCACGTCCCATCTGTTTTTCCAGATTTCCCATGCCAGCAGATACCAAGCGCATAGTATGTGCACAGGCTTGGTTTCCGTTTGCCTTGGGTTTCTGTGACTGTATTCCCTGTTGGTGCATGTTTCCGTGTCTTACTTCTATCCTCCCTAGCACCAACAATGGAGCTCCCACCAGTTGTTTTTGGTAATATATCCTCACTATTGCTAGTGGAGTCCTCTTGTTTGCTATTTCCTGCGGTATTTCTAGTTTGCAATATTGGTTTTATCTTATCTTTGACTACACTTGTTTCCCTACTATGGCTCCTGTCCCCTATGAGGTCATTTATATGTATTCCTTCCTGCGTATAATTCCCGACTACCTGGACAAAATCTCCAGCTTCACCATTACTGTCTCCCAGGACAGCATCTCCAGCTTCACCATTACTGTCTCCCAGGACAGCACCTCCAGCTTCACCATTACTGTCTCCCAGGACAGCACCTCCAGCTTCACCATTTCTGTCTCCCAGGACAGCATCTCCAGCTTCACCATTACTGTCTCCCAGGACAGCACCTCCAGCTTCACCATTACTGTCTCCCAGGACAGCACCTCCAGCTTCACCATTACTGTCTCCCAGGACAGCACTATCAGCCCCACATTTACTGACTACCAGGACTTCATCTCCAGCCTTACAGTTTCTGACTACATGGCCAGTATCAAGGGCAGTACCATTCAGCCCAGACTTTTTATGTTCCCATCTGTTGTAGAAAGCTTCCAGGTTGTCTATGAAAGCAGCTTTGATGTTGTCCTCTTTTAATACCCTTGTAATTTTAGTCCACAGATTTATCTCATTTGGGCATACCCAAAAACACTTCCCTGTTTTAATACTGCTTGTAGCTAGTTCTTGGATATCTGCACAAGGGGCGTGACACCAATTTCCACAAAAATGACAATTTACCCATGTGGAAGCCCGTTTGTTTGATTGACCACAGACTACACACAGCTTCATAATGATTTGAATGGTTGATTTACTGCAATTCTACTAGCAACCTCTTGAATATTCTATTAATAACCTCCTTAAATGAAGCTCTAGCTATTTGTATTTCTGTTTCTAACTGTTTTTGTATATTGGACAGCTTACCGTGCACGTTCCTGATTTATATTTAATGTTTGTGTTTATAAGGGCGCCTACAACCCCATCCGTTTACAGTCTGCTTTATTGTCCAACGAAACCGTTTGAAACCAGTCAAGGGTTCGGACCAGTCAAGGGTTCGGACCAGTCAAGGGTTCGGACCAGTCAAGGGTTCGGAACCAGTCTGATCTGATCATTGGGTCACTTATTTAAAACATACTGGTCGGTGATTTGAGCTAACACATGAAGGATCTACTGGAAATTATCTACCCGAGTAATATGTGATTTGATTGATACAAAAGTATAACTTGCGTGTTGAAGAAACCGGTGACAGCTGGCAACTCCTACAATGACGAACGGTCGACCTCAACCCTTGTTTATCAATCGCTGTATCTAGCTTTTCTATTTTTTTTTTCCGTCTCCACCACAATAAATGCTATATTATCACTATAGTTGACTGGTGGAAATTTTGGAGGAAAGACGCTTTTTCTGTAGTAATAATTGCTTCTCGTTGTGTATATTGCGACCGCTGGTAACTACAGGTTATATGAAATTCACAGTAACGTCTGGTATTTCAAGAAAAAAGAAACTAATGAAAGTCACTCCACTCCACTAAGTACCATTATAATACTGGTTAGTTGCTACTACAACACTGTATTCTGCTATTCACTGGTATCACTAGATTATATGCGAGTACACTAGCAAGCCAGGAAGATTATTAAAACAGCTGACCTGTGGTAAGTTTCTGGCGACTTCTGGCACCTGCCTCTATAGGCTTATTACTTCATTTACAAATTCACCTGTTTTCAAATGACACTTTAGCCTTTATCATCAATATACTAGGGAGCCACTGTAGTATACACTATACACTATGTATACTCATTGTAATCAGGGAGACTTTCTTTCAATAAATAACAAAAAGGCACAATACCGTGACTGGAACAATACACAAATAACTCTGGACTACAAATTCGTAAAGCTCTCAAAAACATTGATGAGAAAACAGACAGTTTGACTCTATCAAATTTATGAAATAGGTAATGATTTAAAATACCCAAGAAATGTAATTGATAAATTTTTTAAAGTTGCTAGAAACACTTTTTATAATCCAAAAAGGGGCAACCAGCCTTATTCAACTAAAAATATGTTGGTTCTCCCTTACCATGAAAACTTGGTTGATATGCCTTCTCTTCTTAAGACTTTTAATATTAAAGTTGTATTCAAAATCTTGATACAGTAAAAAAACTTTTGATAAAGAATTCCCCCCAAAATGCTGATGGACGTGTCTATAAGATTCCTTGTAAAATTTGCGATAAAGATTATTACGGTCAAACTGGTAAAAATCTCGAACTAAGATTAAAACAACATAAATATAGCATTAGAACTGGACAAGATTCCAATGCTCTATTTATTCATGTAAGAGATTTTAACCATCCAATTGATTTTCAAAAAGTTGAGAAAGTTGTATCAAGCAAGTCCATGGTCGACAGGAATATAATTGAATCTTGTTTCATAAAAAGCAGTTTTGACAATAATATGAATATTTCCTTTGGTTTATATAAATTAGATCCATTTATAATTAATAGAATTTGGGAAGAATTTAATAATATACTGGACAAATAATTTTTAAATTTTCTTGGGTAGAATAGCTTGGGGGTGAGTTGTGCAAAGGACCTATCCAAGTTGGCTCACCGCGCGTCACGTGTTTAACCGTTGTGGGATCAGATAGTGAGGTGCTGGCCGGACCCCTTATATAGCTTCCTTGGATGCTTCACTTTCATAGTTCCTTGATAATGTGAGTAGTCACGAAAGCGCTTGGAATTTCTCTATTCTTTCAGAGTGGTTGTTTTGCATATTTTGAAATCACCTGTTCACTGTGATCTTATTGCATATATATATATATATATATATATATATATATATATATATATATATATATATATATATATATATGTGGAAAATTTTTGATTTTCCGAAACTATAGTGCCTAATAGGTGTTTAATGTGTCTATATGGGTCAAAAATGTATTTGAAAATAGAGTAGAACCAAGAGTTCCCTTTGCGCATGCGCGGATGTGCAGGGGAGAGGCTGGCGGGTTTGTTTTGAATGTGGTGAGGAGGCTGGAAAGCATGGAACCACGAAATTGGCATTCACGGCGGCCTAAAGATTAATATAGGCCTCATTTCATAATAGGAAGTGTCGTAACTGTTCCTGGTGGAGAGTGAGGGAACGTGATTTACGGGACCACGGTAATAAAGTGGAAAAAGGAGTGAATAAGGGTAGGACCGGGTGACTGGCGCGTCACTATGGACTGTGTCCTGGGAAAAATTATCCTTGGTTTGATCATCACTCATCGGTCTCAGATCTTAATGGAGTGATCTCTAATGTGTATAATAATTATGAGAGGTTAAATCGTCTTGTGAATAGTAATGTAATTAGTGATAATAACATTGAGTTAAGAGAATGCGTGAAGTGAAATAAGTCGTTTTGCTCCGAGTGAACACGTTAGACCTCGTTGTTCCCGAGACGAGGAAAGTGAAGCTCCTTGAGTCACGACTTTTAAAGCGGGACAAACCAACGGATACCTCGTCCTGCTGGAATGAGAACCGTGTCGGTGTAGCAGGACATCGAAAATGAGATGGTGAATGGAGGAAATAAGGAGTATCAATCACCCACAGTTAAGTAACCCTTCTAGTTATAACAAACTTATGCTGGCCAGTTGTGTTATGTTGTAATTAGATAGGTTACGAGTGATCCAGCTACATCAAGTGACCACCAGAGAACATCTGGTAAGTGGTGGGATTATGTACAAATGTTTTCCTTGATGGATGTATCCAGGTGTATCCTACCCCCCCCCCCTTCATTCAGCTAAACTAATATAATATATACAGTCCACAATTAATTAGTAGCACCGTACTTGTGGGTGCTATCCAATCCATACTGGTCTCGGATAGATATGGATAAGATTGTGAGGTCGAGGGGACCACTTGCCGCGACCAGGGGTGGTTAAGTTTTCTCACATGTCTACACGGGGTGACTACGGTAAACAATATGATTGTCTCCCAATGAGATTACTGGTATGTATATAATGTTGAGGTACATACAGGTAAGCACCCTAGAAAATTTTCCATATCTGCCCGCTGGTCCTTCGTGAACCGGATGCAATCAGTGAAAAAATTAATTGAATTAATTACTAAATAATTAAGTGACTGATTGAAGGAAGTGGATGTAGGGTGCACAAGTTTAATCGATCATGTGATGGATGATAATTAGCCCAATTAATTGCTAGCACATGTGTGGCTAGGATTTATACAAGAGTAAAGTGCAAGAATTACTCTTATAAGGCGCCTACTTAAGTTGTATAATCAGTGATTAATAATTCCCTAACCATGACTGGATCTAATGGAGTTAATGTGGCTGACAAGTCCGTGAATTTTAGAGTAATGAAAGCATCATTACAGGCTATTAAAAGCCATGTGACGAAGGCATTTGATTTAGTGAATCAAAGAACCGTGAACCCTGATGAATTAAAGTTATATTTAGATGCTTTAGAGAGTAGATTTGATTGGTACAAATTGTGGTTTAAAGACTGTGAAAGAGATCTGCTAGAGAATTGTGCAGATGGAATGGAAATGAATGTTTTAATTAATCAACATTACGAATTGGAAGAAAAACTGTCTTGTAAAAGTAAGGCTTTGAATAAATTAAAGGGTGTAAGCCAGGCAGTTGATCAACCTATTAAGGCAAAGGGTGGGTTTGCCAAAACCTCCATAGTACGGTCTGGAGGAAATCAGACTAGGTCGGCAGGAATTAATTGTTCAATTGCAGACCAGTCAGCCAAACAGTTCTAAGGATATAACACATAATGACTCTGAAGTATCTGTCAAGTCTCAAAAGGGAAAAATAATCCCAGTGGTAATAATCATAGTTAAGAGTTAAATAGGCACATATCAAGTGACAGGAATCAGTAATAGTGGTTCCTCACATCAAGGTAAGAGGAATAAGTACCTCAGTAAAGGTAACCCAGTTAATAAGAGGTCAGGCAAGGAAAAGAGAGACTGTCTCTTCTGCCAGGGTACTCATTTCACTAAAAATTGTAATGCCTGTAATTCATGGGATATTAAAGTGGAAAGAATGAAAGAACTTGACAGATTTATCAGATGTCTAGACAATCATAATGTAAAGGATTGTCATACCAAATTGAACAGTTGCTATCAATGCAACAAGGGAAAGCACCATACAGTTATGTGCAGGGTTGTATGTGATTCTTATAATAATGGTGACAATAATGATAATGTTAATAACCCTGACACTACAGTGACTGATGTAAAGGTTGCAGCTAATGGCAATAATGATGGCCTAGCTGAGGTAGCCTTGCCGGCGTTGGATGTAAAAATTCAGGATAAAGGGCATAAATCCAAAACCATGCGGCGTCACTCTCCTCAACACTGGTAAGGGCCATGTAATATATGGCAAACTACCGCCTAGTAATAATGACTAGAGGAAGTAGTGAATACAGTCATGGTGTCTTACTCATAAAAGGTCAACCCAGTACAAGTATTCTTCTATCGAGAATGATGTTGAACCAGTCTAATTTGTGGGAGCTGGACAGCATAGGGATTAATATAAATGAGGAAAGTCCAAATGATTCCTTTACTCAGGAACAATACCTGAAGGATGTTAAATGTGAATCTGGACATTACTGGGTGCGACTTCCGTGGAAGCTAAACCGTCCAGAATTACCTACTAATTATAGGATGGCGTATGGACAGTTAAAGGGCCCAGCTCTGTGAACTGAGCAAGACACCAAAATTGTTGACTGCTTATAATGATATAATTAATAAACAGTTAAATAATAAATTGTTCTTACTTCAGGCGACGATAAATGCACATCTTAAGTGCACAGGTGGTCCACTGAGCGAAGTAATTGGGTAAATAATCTTATGTGGACAATTTCCGTGTGTGACGTCAACTGAAGAGGAACTAATGAGGATATGTGAAGGGGTTAATGAAATAATGCAGTAAGGTGCTGGGGCTGACTTGGGATACTGAGAGAGACTTGTTATTGTTAAAGTCTCATAATTCCAGTATGCCCAATAAATTAATCCAGGGAGCATAGGCTTATGCCCTGAGAGAATGGAACACTAATTAGTCCATTTTGAGGGTTCAATAAATATGGATGGCCATGGAGTTGGTGCCTATATGCAGTAATGTGCTGGGGCTGACTTGGGATACTGAGAGAGACTTGTTATTGTTAAAGTCTCATAATTCCAGTATGCCCAATAAATTAATCCAGGGAGCATAGGCTTATGCCCCTGAGAGAATGGAACACTAATTAGTCCATTTTGAGGGTTCAATAAATATGGATGGCCATGGAGGCTTGAGTGTGCTTTGGATGGAGCCCTACCTGAGGAGTTAACAGGTGGAAAGAATTAATGGGTGATTATGTAAATATCAATGTTGGAGTTCCCAAGCCAGGTGGCCAGTGAAGATGGGAAAATTGTGCTCCACATTATGTAAGTCGTCTAGCAACGACCTCCGCCCGGCCGCAGTGTGGAAAATTTTTGATTTTCCGAAACTATAGTGCCTAATAGGTGTTTAATGTGTCTATATGGGTCAAAAATGTATTTGAAAATAGAGTAGAACCAAGAGTTCCCTTTGCGCATGCGCGGATGTGCGGGGGAGAGGCTGGCGGGTTTGTTTTGAATGTGGTGAGGAGGCTGGAAAGCATGGAACCACGAAATTGGCATTCACGGCGGCCTAAAGATTAATATAGGCCTCATTTCATAATAGGAAGTGTCGTAACTGTTCCTGGTGGAGAGTGAGGGAACGTGATTTACGGGACCACGGTAATAAAGTGGAAAAAGGAGTGAATAAGGGTAGGACCGGGTGACTGGCGCGTCACTATGGACTGTGTCCTGGGAAAAATTATCCTTGGTTTGATCATCACTCATCGGTCTCAGATCTTAATGGAGTGATCTCTAATGTGTATAATAATTATGAGAGGTTAAATCGTCTTGTGAATAGTAATGTAATTAGTGATAATAACATTGAGTTAAGAGAATGCGTGAAGTGAAATAAGTCGTTTTGCTCCGAGTGAACACGTTAGACCTCGTTGTTCCCGAGACGAGGAAAGTGAAGCTCCTTGAGTCACGACTTTTAAAGCGGGACAAACCAACGGATACCTCGTCCTGCTGGAATGAGAACCGTGTCGGTGTAGCAGGACATCGAAAATGAGATGGTGAATGGAGGAAATAAGGAGTATCAATCACCCACAGTTAAGTAACCTTTCTAGTTATAACAAACTTATGCTGGCCAGTTGTGTTATGTTGTAATTAGATAGGTTACGAGTGATCCAGCTACATCAAGTGACCACCAGAGAACATCTGGTAAGTGGTGGGATTATGTACAAATGTTTTCCTTGATGGATGTATCCAGGTGTATCCTACCCCCCCCCTTTCATTCAGCTAAACTAATATAATCTATACAGTCCACAATTAATTAGTAGCACCGTACTTGTGGGTGCTATCCAATCCATACTGGTCTCGGATAGATATGGATAAGATTGTGAGGTCGAGGGGACCACTTGCCGCGACCAGGGGTGGTTAAGTTTTCTCACATGTCTACACGGGGTGACTACGGTAAACAATATGATTGTCTCCCAATGAGATTACTGGTATGTATATAATGTTGAGGTACATACAGGTAAGCACCCTAGAAAATTTTCCATAATATATATATATATATATATATATATATATATATATATATATATATATATATATATATATATATATATATATATATATATATATATATACCTTGTACATGTACTTGTAGAAATAAAAATTATTATTAATATTATTATTAATATTATTATTATTATTATTATTATTATTCCTCTTAGCAAAATTATCCTAAAGTTTATAAAAAATTTGTTTGCGTAAGTTTGTGACCTTCAGGGCACAGTATGTTCAGTGTGGACAACCTCTCTTGACACATTGTGGCCTTCAGGGCACAGTATGTTCAGTGTGGACAACCTCTCTTGACACATTGTGACCTTCAGGGCACAGTATGTTCAGTGTGGACAACCTCTCTTGACACATTGTGGCCTTCAGGGCACAGTATGTTCAGTGTGGACAACCTCTCTTGACACATTGTGACCTTCAGGGCACAGTATGTTCAGTGTGGACAACCTCTCTTGACACATTGTGGCCTTCAGGGCACAGTATGTTCAGTGTGGACAACCTCTCTTGACACATTGTGACCTTCATTCATTATAATTCTTTTGATAAAGGTCTGTATGAGACAGTGACTGCTCTTCAGTAGGTCTATGGCTTTATCTCACGTACAAGTGAAAATTCAACATGTCATCAGCAAGTTTCAGGTGAACATCTTCTAGGTTATGCTGCCATCAAGAGTTTCAGGTGAACATCTAGGTTATGCTGCCATCAACAGTTTCAGGTGAACATCTAGGTTATGCTGCCATCAACAGTTTCAGGTGAACATTTAGGTTATGCTGCCATCAACAGTTTCAGGTGAACATTTAGGTTATGCTGCCATCAACAGTTTCAGGTGAACATTTAGGTTATGCTGCCATCAACAGTTTCAGGTGAACATCTTCTAGGTTATGCTGCCATCAACAGTTTCAGGTGAACATCTTCTAGGTTATGCTGCCATCAACAGTTTCAGGTGAACATCTAGGTTGTGCTGCCATCAACAGTTTCAGGTGAACATCTTCTAGGTTATGCTGCCATCAACAGTTTCAGGTGAACATCTAGGTTGTGCTGCCATCAACAGTTTCAGGTGAACATCTAGGTTATGCTGCCATCAACAGTTTCAGGTGAACATCTAGGTTATGCTGCCATCAACAGTTTCAGGTGAACATCTAGGTTGTGCTGCCATCAACAGTTTCAGGTGAACATCTTCTAGGTTATGCTGCCATCAACAGTTTCAGGTGAACATCTAGGTTATGCTGCCAGGTTATGCTGCCATCAACAGTTTCAGGTGAACATCTAGGTTGTGCTGCCATCAACAGTTTCAGGTGAACATCTTCTAGGTTATGCTGCCATCAACAGTTTCAGGTGAACATCTAGGTTATGCTGCCATCAACAGTTTCAGGTGAACATCTAGGTTATGCTGCCATCAACAGTTTCAGGTGAACATCTAGGTTGTGCTGCCATCAACAGTTTCAGGTGAACATCTTCTAGGTTATGCTGCCATCAACAGTTTCAGGTGAACATCTAGGTTATGCTGCCATCAACAGTTTCAGGTGAACATCTAGGTTATGCTGCCATCAACAGTTTCAGGTGAACATCTAGGTTGTGCTGCCATCAACAGTTTCAGGTGAACATCTAGGTTATGCTGCCATCAACAGTTTCAGGTGAACATCTAGGTTATGCTGCCATCAACAGTTTCAGGTGAACATCTAGGTTATGCTGCCATCAACAGTTTCAGGTGAACATTTAGGTTATGCTGCCATCAACAGTTTCAGGTGAACATCTAGGTTGTGCTGCCATCAACAGTTTCAGGTGAACATCTTCTAGGTTATGCTGCCATCAACAGTTTCAGGTGAACATCTAGGTTATGCTGCCATCAACAGTTTCAGGTGAACATCTTCTAGGTTATGCTGCCATCAACAGTTTCAGGTGAACATCTAGGTTGTGCTGCCATCAACAGTTTCAGGTGAACATCTTCTAGGTTAAGCTGACATCAACAGTTCAACATCTTGCTGAAGTTATTGTTTAGATGCTGTCAGATTAGCAAGAAAGGAAAATATTTGAGCAATACCACTGTACACAGGAGCTTTTCTTTTTACATTAGTTGTAAGTGCATCTAGTATAGTAATAAAGGATTTTATCGTAAACTTATTTCTTCAAGAGAGTTCATCTGAGGCATCAGGACCAGGTGCACTTCCATCATCTTCTTGCCGTTTCTTTACTAATTGTCTCTGTGTGACAGTTCTCTAGTTAACATTTGGCAAGGTGGCTTTTACTTCTTGCTCAAGCTCATCAAAATCTTCTCTAATTTTGATTAAAAAAATCCTGAAGTGAAATGTACAAACATGTACAATAATAGTTCTAATTTCTGAATGGCTCTGCTGACCTTGTGAAAATGACCTAGTATGCGGGTCCAAAAATGCAGCATAAACACAAATTCCAGTTCTTCCATTTTGTGCAAGAGATTGTTAACTTGAAGCCTGATAACACCTTTCTCATTAACATCAGAGTACAAATGACTGAGAGCCTCAGTTAGCTTATCTATCTCACTGCTTTCCTGGAAGGACAAAATCAGTACAGAAATCAATGCTAGTGTCAATTTATCGGCTTACGACAATATTATTCTGAAATGGAGTGCAAGGAACATTACTGATGCGTTGTTTGGAGACAACAGTGCGTTATAACAGCATGTGTAAGAAAGGCCTATGACAGTGTCAAAAGTATTATACACCATGGCCAGAAACCGCCTACATTTTAAGGCCCTAGGCTTCAGCCTACCAACCCTATAAGTAAACCCAGCACCGAATTTACCACTGCCTATTAAAAACCTACATCAGTGTGTCGGTGATATCTAAAAAAAAATCAAGTCGAAGCTCTGGACAGCGATATTGCGGAAATCAGTTTCTTAATTAAATGGTCTATATAAAGTTGAACAGAGAGCACCTGTGCATGTCAATTTTTGTATGAACTTTCACATAGTAATAGTAGACCAGGCTTGAAGATGTGAAGTCGAGTCGTTAAAGCGTTCTGGAGTTATTAAATGAGATGCTGCGATGGAATGAGGAAACTGTAGCTAACAGATGGACGGCTCTGGCATCACGATGTACAGTATTTAAGGGCTCCTTCAACTCAGAAAATTTAAAACCACTAAAAAAAAGCTCTAGTTTTTAATATTTTTCAGTTTTCTATTTGCATTTGTAGAAGTTTTAAAATTCTCTACAATCATTTGGATTTTGTGTTTTATAAAGTAGTTCAATTTGATCAAAAACAATCTACGATTCCATGTTTGGTAAAAAAAAAAAAAATTGATTGCACTGACAGATTTACCTGACTGGATGTTACCCTCGCTGGAAGATGCATTAATCATTAAATATTGATGCTATGCAGAAGAGACAGACGCATTTATTTTGATCGTGCTGACCAAATGGGAATAAAAAAAAATCATACAATTTTACTCACTAAAATGGTTAGTTCTGTGCCTACACGCTTAAATTTCACTCTCTGCCGTCGTTGAATTAGGAGGCACTTTTGTCAAAAGTTTGAAGCAGTGCCGCTGCTTAAAACTTTTGGAAGTTACTGGAGTCCCGTGGCCTGGTAGGCCACACACGGTGTCCGTGGGTCGATCCCCGGCAAGGGTGGAAACACTGGGTGCACTTCCTTACATTTGTTGTCCCCATTCATCTAGCAAGTATGTACCTGGGTGTTAGTCGACTGGTGTGGATCACATTCTGGAGGACAAGACTGATGGAATCCCCATGAAAATAAGACAGACAGACAGACAGTCCCTGATGACGCACCGACTTTCTTGGGTTATCCTGGGTGGCTAACCCTCCGGGTTAAAAATCTGAACAAAATCATATCATATTCCAGGATGCTGAGAATGTGGCCGAAGTTACTCAGGCCACAGAACACCTGCACAGGCCAATAGATCCTAGAATCTGATGCTTGTTACCGTACATAAGTGTTCAAAATTCGAACACGATCAGATGAAGGGCTCTCTAGTTATGGGCGAAAAAAATCAAAAAGGAGGAGAAGGAGGAAGGAGGAAGAAAAACAATTCAGGCAACTTCTTGAAGGTTCTCCTTCGGGAACATCTAACTAAAAAAAAATAATCTACATACAAGAAGGTTGACACCAAAGTTTATACACGAGCTTACAAATAAAAAATGAAAATTCGGGAAATAAGCTTGTTGAATGAGGGCAGATACACTCATACACGTCACTAGTGACACCAGCTGATGCTGCCATTATGATCTGTTCAGACCTGAGAGCAAGATGTGCGAACAATATAAAGCATCAGCTACATTATGAAAGATATGTTCATTAAAGCAACTTAGAATAATAAACAAACAACAAGGTAAACAACAGAGGTAAACAAATGAACAAATTTTCCAATGCCGGAAAAAAAAATGATGAAAGGGCAATATAAAACAGATCACAATATTTTACAGATGGAATGGGAATAAAGAAGAGGTGATGTGGGCTACAACTATTGAAATTTAAAAACATATCATGAATTTGAGTAGACATTGGAAAGCCACGAGCAATAGGTGCTAGACTCCAGCAACCCACGAACCAAATGTAAACAAAAATATATATATTTCGAAAAAAGGTTAGGTACCGGCAACATGGCCCAGTTCCTATATTGTTCGATCATGTGTTTACAATATCGACAAGTTGATTAATAAGAGACATGATATTATACTACAGCGTCGTGAGCCAGGACAACACCATTATGACATACATAATGCCGATAGGAGACACAGTCAACAACTTCAGACGCCTCAGCGTAAATTTAAGAACATATATGACGGAAGGAGGAGAAAGGGGCTCTGACTTACGTGCGTCGATGAGGTCGTGTTGTTAGTGGTGGCCGAGTATTGGTTGAGTGGCGATGGTGGTGCAGGTGGTGATTGTGGTGGTGTGAATATGTGTATATTGTGCGATGGTGGGACTGTCCACCCTCCTGCCTGATCACCTACTGCCCCTTGGTTTATCTCAGTTATGGACCTCCACCACTCATTGATATCTGATAATGAAGTTCCCCAGATATAGCCTCTCGCCGCTCCTCCTTTTCTCATTACTCCCCCCCCCCCATCGGGGAGGAGCAGGAGAAGGCAAAGTAATGAACATATCTCCGCATTTTCACTTGCCAAGTTTCTCCTCTCCTCGATCCGTCGTTGTAGTCTCTCTCTCTCCTTCCTCATATCTTCGTCGTCTTCCCTTCCCTACCATCCCTTCGTTCCACTGCCTTGCATCACCCGTTTCCCCTTCCTCTCCCTCCCTAATCGTAGTTATCACTATCCTCTTCCCTCACAATCTAACACACACACATGCACGTCACTAGTGACACCAGCTGATGCTGGTCTAATGATCTGTCCAAATCAGAGAACAAGATGTATGGACAACATAAAGCATCAACTACATTATGCGACACGGTATTTACCAGAATCAGGTTGAGATATGATCGTCAGTGGCAGATACATGTCGATGCCTCAGGTAAGCCTCCCAACCCTGGTTATTTCATATATAAGCTCTGCGAAGCAGGCACACGACCTTCACCATTACGTAAGTGAGTGTTCGGTTATCAGTGATTCCAGGCTTAATGAAACGAAATATTTCAACCTATGTAAATACCTCAGGCACTCGTGTTTGCTGGAGGACATCCTTATTGTCCAGCACTAGCTAGTGACCCACGTCCACCCACGTCCAGCACTAGCTAGTGACCCACGTCCACCCACGTCCAGCACTAGCTAGTGACCCACGTCCACCCACGTCCAGCACTAGCTAGTGACCCACGTCCACCCACGTCCAGCACTAGCTAGTGACCCACGTCCACCCACGTCCAGCACTAGCTAGTGACCCACGTCCACCCACGTCCAGCACTAGCTAGTGACCCACGTCCACCCACGTCCAGCACTAGCTAGTGACCCACGTCCACCCACGTCCAGCACTAGCTAGTGACCCACGTCCACCCACGTCCAGCACTAGCTAGTGACCCACGTCCACCCACGTCCAGCACTAGCTAGTGACCCACGTCCACCCACGTCCAGCACTAGCTAGTGACCCACGTCCACCCACGTCCAGCACTAGCTACCCACGTCCACCCACGTCCAGCTAGCTAGTGACCCACGTCCACCCACGTCCAGCACTAGCTAGTGACCCACGTCCACCCACGTCCAGCACTAGCTAGTGACCCACGTCCACCCACGTCCAGCACTAGCTAGTGACCCACGTCCACCCACGTCCAGCACTAGCTAGTGACCCACGTCCACCCACGTCCAGCACTAGCTAGTGACCCACGTCCACCCACGTCCAGCACTAGCTACGTCCACCCACGTCCAGCACTAGCTAGTGACCCACGTCCACCCACGTCCAGCACTAGCTAGTGACCCACGTCCACCCACGTCCAGCACTAGCTAGTGACCCACGTCCACCCACGTCCAGCACTAGCTAGTGACCCACGTCCACCCACGTCCAGCACTAGCTAGTGACCCACGTCCACCCACGTCCAGCACTAGCTAGTGACCCACGTCCACCCACGTCCAGCACTAGCTAGTGACCCACGTCCACCCACGTCCAGCACTAGCTAGTGACCCACGTCCACCCTCGTCCAGCACTAGCTAGTGACCCACGTCCACCCACGTCCAGCACTAGCTAGTGACCCACGTCCACCCACGTCCAGCACTAGCTAGTGACCCACGTCCAGCACTAGCTAGTGACCCACGTCCAGTCCAGCACTAGCTAGTGACCCACGTACACCCACGTCCAGCACTAGCTAGTGACCCACGTCCACCCACGTCCAGCACTAGCTAGTGACCCACGTCCACCCACGTCCAGCACCCACGTAGCTACGTGACCCACGCTAGCTAGTGAACCACGTCCACCTACGTCCAGCACTAGCTAGTGACCCACGTCCACCCACGTCCAGAACTAGCAAGTGACCCACTTCCAGCACTAGCTAGTGACCCACGTCCACCCACGTCCAGCACTAGCTAGTGACCCACGTCCACCCACGTCCAGCACTAGCTAGTGACCCACGTCCACCCACGTCCAGCACTAGCTAGTGACCCACGTCCACCCACGTCCAGCACTAGCTAGTGACCCACGTCCACCCACGTCCAGCACTAGCTAGTGACCCACGTCCAGCACTAGCTAGTGACCCACGTCCACCCACGTCCAGCACTAGCTAGTGACCCACGTCCACCCCCGTCCAGCACTAGCTAGTGACCCACGTCCAGTCCAGCACTAGCTAGTGACCCACGTCCACCCACGTCCAGCACTAGCTAGTGACCCACGTCCACCCACGTCCAGCGCGACCTAGAGACCCACGTCCACCCACGTCCAGCACTAGCTGACCCACGTCCACCCACGTCCAGCACTAGCTACTGACCCACGTCCAGCACTAGCTAGTGACCCACGTCCACCCACGTCCAGCACTAGCTACTGACCCACGTCCAGCACTAGCTAGTGACCCACGTCCACCCACGTCCAGCACTAGCTAGTGACCCACGTCCACCCACGTCCAGCACTAGCTACTGACCCACGTCCAGCACTAGCTAGTGACCCACGTCCACCCACGTCCAGCACTAGCTACTGACCCACGTCCAGCACTAGCTACTGACCCACGTCCACCACTAGCTAGTGACCCACGTGACCCACGCCCACCCACGTCCAGCACTAGCTAGTGACCCACGTCCACCCACGTCCAGCACTAGCTAGTGACCCACGTCCACCCACGTCCAGCACTAGCTAGTGACCCACGTCCACCCACGTCCAGCACTAGCTAGTGACCCACGTCCAGCACTAGCTAGTGACCCACGTCCACCCACGTCCAGCACTAGCTAGTGACCCACGTCCACCCACGTCCAGCACTAGCTAGTGACCCACGTCCACCCACGTCCAGCACTAGCTAGTGACCCACGTCCACCCACGTCCAGCACTAGCTAGTGACCCACGTCCACCCACGTCCAGCACTAGCTACTGACCCACGTCCAGCACTAGCTAGTAACCCACGTCCACCACTAGCTAGTGACCCACGTCCAGCACTAGCTACTGACCCACATCCAGCACTAGCTAGTGACCAACGACCACCCACGTCCAGCACTTGCTACTGACCCACGTCCAGCACTAGCTACTGACCCACGTCCAGCACTAGCTAGTGACCCACGACCACCCACGTCCAGCACTAGCTACTGACCCACGTCCACCCACGTCCAGCACTAGCTAGTGACCCACGTCCACCCACGTCCAGCACTAGCTAGTGACCCACGTCCACCCACGTCCAGCACTAGCTAGTGACCCAAGTCCACCCACGTCCAGCACTAGCTAGTGACCCACGTCCACCCACGTCCAGCACTAGCTAGTGACCCACGTCCACCCACGTCCAGCACTAGCTAGTGACCCACGTCCAGCACTAGCTAGTGACGCACGTCCACCCACGTCCAGCACTAGCTAGTGACCCACGTCCAGCACTAGCTAGTGACCCACGTCCAGCACTAGCTAGTGACCCACGTCCACCCACGTCCAGCCCTAGCTAGTGACCCACGTCCACCCACGTCCAGCACTAGCTAGTGACCCACGTCCACCCACGTCCAGCACTAGCTACTGACCCACGTCCAGCACTAGCTAGTGACCCACGTCCAGCACTACCTAGTGACCCACGTCCACCCACGTCCAGCACTAGCTACTGACCCACGTCCAGCACTAGCTAGAGACCCACGTCCACCCACGTCCAGCACTAGCTACTGACCCACGTCCAGCACTAGCTAGTGACCCACGTCCAGCACTAGCTAGTGACCCACGTCCACCCACGTCCAGCACTAGCTAGTGACCCACGTCCACCCACGTCCGGCACTAGCTAGTGACCCACGTCCACCCACGTCCAGCACTAGCTAGTGACCCACGTCCACCCACGTCCAGCACTAGCTTGTGACCCACGTCCAGCACTAGCTAGTGACCCACGTCCACCCACGTCCAGCACTAGCTTGTGACCCACGTCCAGCACTAGCTAGTGACCCACGTCCACCCACGTCCAGCACTAGCTAGTGACCCACCTACAGCACTAGCGAGTGACCCACCTCCACCCACGTCCAGCACTAGCTAGTGATCCACGTCCACCCACGTCCAGCACTAGCTTGTGACCCACGTCCACCCACGTCCAGCACTAGCTAGTGACCCACGTCCAGCACTAACTAGTGACCCACGTCCACCCCCGTCCAGCACTAGCTAGTGACCCACGTCCACCCACGTCCAGCACTAGCTAGTGACCCACGTTCACCCCCGTCTAGCACTAGCTAGTGACCCACGTCCACCCACGTCCAGCACTAGCTAGTGACCCACGTCCACCCACGTCCAGCACTAGCTAGTGACCCACGTCCACCCACGTCCAGAACTAGCTAGTGACCCACGTCCTCCCCTGTCCAGCACTAGCTAGTGACCCACTTCCAGCACTAGCTAGTGACCCACGTCCACCCACGTCCAGCACTAGCTAGTGACCCACGTCCACCCACGTCTAGCACTAGCTAGTGACCCACGTCCACCCACGTCCAGCACTAGCTTGTGACCCACGTCCACCCGCGTCCAGCACTAGCTAGTGACCCACGTCCACCCACGTCCAGCACTAGCTGGTGACCCACGTCCAGCACTAGCTAGTGACCCACCTCCACCCACGTCCAGCACTAGCTAGTGATCCTCGTCCGCCCACGTCCAGCACTAGCTTGTGACCCACGTCCACCCACGTCCAGCACTAGCTAGTGACCCACGTGCACCCACGTCCAGCACTAGCTAGTGACCCACGTCCACCCACATCCAGCACTAGCTAGTGACCCACGTCCACCCACGTCCAGAACTAGCTAGTGACCCACATCCTCCCCCGTCCAGCACTAGCTAGTGACCCACGTCCACCAACGTCCAGCACTAGCTAGTGACCCACGTCCACCCCCGTCCAGCAGTAGCTAGTGACCCACTTCCTCCCACGTCCAGCACTATCTAGTGACTTGCGTCCACCCATGTCCAGCACTAGCTAGTGACCCACGTCCACCCACGTCCAGCACTAGCTAGTGACCCGTCCACCCCCGTCCAGCACTAGATAGTGACCCACGTCCACCCACGTCCAGGACTAGCTAGTGACCCACGTCCACCCCCGTCCAGCACTAGCTAGTGACCCACGTCCACCCACGTCCAGCACTAGCTAGTGACCCACGTCCACCCACGTCCAGCACTAGCTAGTGACCCACGTCCAGCACTAGCTAGTGACCCACGTCCACCCACGTCCAGCACTTGCTAGTGACCCACGTCCACCCACGTCCAGCACTCGCTAGTGACCCACGTCCACCCACGTCCAGCACTAGCTAGTGACCCACGTCCTCCCCCGTCCAGCACTAGCTAGTAACCCACGTCCACCCACGTCCAGGTCTAGCTAGTGACCCACGTTCACCTCCGTCCAGCACTAGCTAGTTACCCACGTCCACCCACGTCCAGCACTAGCAAGTGACCCACGTCCACCCACGTCCAGCACTAGCTAGTGACCCACGTCCACCCACGTCCAGAACTAGCTAGTGACACACGTCCTCCCCCGTCCAGCACTAGCTAGTGACCCACGTCCACCACTAGCTAGTGACCCACGTCCACCCACGTCCGGCACTAGCTAGTGACCCACGTCCACCCACGTCCAGCACTAGCTAGTGACCCACGTCCACCAACGTCCAGCACTAGCTTGTGACCCACGTCCACCCGCGTCCAGCACTAGCTAGTGACCCACGTCCACCCACGTCCAGCACTAGCTAGTGACCCACGTCCAGCACTAGCTAGTGACCCACCTCCCCCCACGTCCAGCACTAGCTAATGATCCACGTCCACCCACGTCCAGCACTAGCTTGTGACCCACGTCCACCCACGTCCAGCACTAGCTAGTGACCCACGTCCACCCACGTCCAGCACTAGCTAGTGACCCACGTCCACCCACGTCCAGCACTAGCTGGTGACCCACGTCGACCCACGTCCAGCACTAGCTAGTGACCCACGTCTACCCATGTCCAGCACTAGCTTGTGACCCACGTCCACCCCCGTCCAGCACTAGCTAGTGACCCACGTCCACCCTCGTCCAGCACTAGCTAGTGACCCACGTCCACCCACGTCTAGCACTACCTAGTGACCCACGTCCACTCTCGTCCAGCACTAGCTAGTGACCCACGTCCACCCACGTCCAGCACTAGCTAGTGACCCACGTCCACTCTCGTCCAGGACTAGCTAGTGACACACGTCCACCCAAGACCAGCACTAGCTATTGACCCACGTCCACCCACGTCTAACACTAGCTGGTGACCCACGTCCACCCACGTCCAGCACTAGCTAGTGACCCACGTCCACCCCCGTCCAGCACTAGCTAGTGACCCACATCCGCCCACGTCCAGCACTAGCTAGTGACCCACGTCCACCCACGTCCAGAACTAGCTAGTGACCCACATCCACCCACGTCCAGCACTAGCTAGAGACCCACGTTCACCCACGTCCAGCACTAGCTTGTGACCCACGTCCACTCACGTCCAGCACGAGCTAGTGAACCACGTCCACCTACGTCCAGCACTAGCTAGTGACACACGTCCAGCACTAGCTAGTGACCCACGTCCACCCCCGTCCAGCACTAGCTAGTGACCCACGTCCGCCCACGTCCAGCACTAGCTAGTGACCCACGTCCACCCACCTCCAGAACTAGCTAGTAACCCACGTCCACCCACGTCCAGCACTAGCTAGTGAACCACGTCCACCCACGTCCAGCACTAGCTAGTGACCCACGTCCAGCACTAGCTAGTGACCCACGTCCACCCACGTCCACCCACGTCCAGCATTAGCTAGTGACCCACGTCCACCCCCGTCCAGCACTAGCTAGTGACCCACGTCCACCAACGTCCAGCACTAGCAAGTGACCCACGTCCACCCCCGTCCAGCACTAGCTAGTGACCCACGTCCACCCACGTCCAGCAGTAGCTAGTGACCCACGTCCACCCACGTCCAGCATTAGCTAGTGATCCTCGTCCACCCACGTCCAGCACTAGCTTGTGACCCACGTCCACCCACGTCCAGCACTAGCTAGTGACCCACGTGCACCCACGTCCAGCACTAGCTAGTGACCCACGTCCACCCACATCCAGCACTAGCTAGTGACCCACGTCCACCCACGTCCAGCACTAGCTAGTGACCCACGTCCTCCCCCGTCCAGCACTAGCTAGTGACCCACGTCCAGCACTAGCTAGTGACCCACTTCCTTCCACGTCCAGCACTAGCTAGTGAAACACGTCCACCCACGTCCAGCACTAGCTAGTGACCCACGTCCACCCACGTCCAGAACTAGCTAGTGACCCACGTCCACCCACGTCCAGCACTAGGTAGTGACCCACGTCCACTCACGTCCAGCACTAGCTAGTGACCCACGTCCATCCCCGTCGAGCACTAGCTAGTGACCCACGTCCACCAACGTCCAGAACTAGCTAGTGACCCACGTCCACCCACGTCCAGCACTAGGTAGTGACCCACGTCCACCCACGTCCAGCACTAGCTAGTGACCCAGATCCACCCACGTCCAGCACTAGCTAGTGACCCACGATCCACCCCCGTCCAGCACTAGCTAGTGACCCACGTCCACCCCACCCCCGTCGTCCCAGTCACTAGCTAGTGACCCACGTCCAGCACTAGCTAGTGACCCACGTCCACCCACGTCCAGCACTAGCTAGTGACCCACATCCACCCCCGACCAGCACTAGCTAGTGACCCACGTCCACCCACGTCCAGCACTAGCTAGTGACCCATGTCCACCCCCGTCCAGCAATAACTAGTGATCCACGCCCACCCACGTCCAGCACTAGCTAGTGACCCACCTACACCCACGTCCAGCACTAGCTAGTGATCCTCGTCCACCCACGTCCAGCACTAGCTTGTGACCCACGTCCACCCAGGTCCAGCACTAGCTAGTGACTCACGTGCACCCACGTCCAGCACTAGCTAGTGACCCACATCCACCCACGTCCAGCACTAGCTAGTGACCCACGTCCTCCCCCGTCCAGCACTAGCTAGTGACCCACGTCCACCAACGTCCAGCACTAGCTAGTGACCCACGTCCACCCCCGTCCAGCACTAGCTAGTGACCCACTTCCTCCCACGTCCAGCACTAGCTAGTGACTTGCGTCCTCCCATGTCCAGCACTAGCTAGTGACCCACGTCCAGCACTAGCTAGTGACCCACGTCCACCCCCGTTCAGCACTAAATAGTGAACCACGTCCGCCCACGTCCAGCACTAGCTAGTGACCCACGTCCAGCACTAGCTAGTGACCCACGTCCACCCCCGTCCAGCACTAGCTAGTGACCCACGTCCACCCACGTCCAGCACTAGATAGTGACCCACGCCCACCCACGTCCAACACTAGCTAGTGACCCACGTCCAGCACTAGCTAGCGACCCACGTCCACCCACGTCCAGCACTAGCTAGTGACTCACGTGCACCCACGTCCAGCACTAGCTAGTGACCCACGTCCACCCACATCCAGCACTAGCTAGTGACCCACGTCCACCCACGTCCACCCACGTCCAGCACTAGCTAGTGACCCACGTCCTCCCCCGTCCAGCACTAGCTAGTGACCCACGTCCACCAACGTCCAGCACTAGCTAGTGACCCACGTCCACCCCCGTCCAGCACTAGCTAGTGACCCACTTCCTCCCACGTCCAGCACTAGCTAGTGACTTGCGTCCACCCATGTCCAACACTAGCTAGTGACCCACGTCCAGCACTAGCTAGTGACCCACGTCCAGCACTAGCTAGTGACCCACGTCCAGCACTAGCTAGTGACCCACGTCCAACCCCGTCCAGCACTAGCTAGTGACCCACGTCCACCCACGTCCAGCACTAGCTAGTGACCCACGTCCAGCACTAGCTAGTGACCCACGTCCAGTACTAGCTAGTGACCCACGTCCAGCACTAGCTAGTGACCCACGTCCAGCACTAGCTAGTGACCCACGTCCAGCACTAGCTAGTGACCCACGTCCAGCACTAGCTAGTGACCCACGTCCAGCACTAGCTAGTGACCCACGTCCACCCCCGTCCAGCACTAGCTAGTGACCCACGTCCAGCACTAGCTAGTGACCCATGTCCACCCACGTCCAGCACTAGCTAGTGACCCACGTCCACCCACGTCCAAAACTAGCTAGTGACCCACGTCCACCCGCGTCCAGCACTAGCTAGTAACCCACGTCCTCCCACGTCCAGCACTAGTGACCCACGTTCACCCACGTCAAGCACTAGCTAGTGACCCACGTCCACCCACGTCCAGCAACAGCTAGTGACCCACGTCCACCCACGTCCAGCACTAGATTGTGACCCACGTCCACCCACGTCCAGCACTAGCTAGTGACCCTCGTCCAGCACTAACTAGTGACCCACGTCCATCCCCGTCCAGCACTAGCTAGTGACCCACGTCCACCCACGTCCAGCACTAGGTAGTGACCCACGTTCACCCCCGTCTAGCACTAGCTAGTGACCCACGTCCACCCACGTCCAGATCTAGCTAGTGACCCACGTCCACAGACGTCCAGCACTAGCTAGTGACCCACGTCCACCCACGTCCAGAACTAGCTAGTGACCCACGTCCTCCCCTGTCCAGCACTAGCTAGTGACCCACTTCCAGCACTAGCTAGTGACCCACGTCAACCCACGTCCAGCACTAGCTAGTGACCTACGTCCACCCACGTCCAGCACTAGCTAGTGACCCACGTCCACCCACGTCCATCACTAGCTTGTGACCCACGTCCACCCGCGTCCAGCACTAGCTAGTGACCCACGTCCACCCACGTCCAGCACTAGCTGATGACCCACGTCCAGCACTAGCTAGTGACCCATCTACACCCACGTCCAGCACTAGCTAGTGATCCTCGTCCACCCACGTCCAGCACTAGCTTGTGACCCACGTCCACCCACGTCCAGCACTAGCTAGTGACCCACGTGCACCCACGTCCAGCACTAGCTAGTGACCCACGTCCACCCACATCCAGCACTAGCTAGTGACCCACGTCCACCCACGTCCAGCACTAGCTAGTGACCCACGTCCTCCCCCGTCCAGCACAAGCTAGTGACCCACGTCCACCCCCGTCCATCACTAGCTAGTGACCCACTTCCTCCCACGTCCAGCACTAGCTAGTGACTTGCGTCCACCCATGTCCAGCACTAGTTAGTGACCCACGTCCACCCACGTCCAGCACTAGCTAGTGACCCACGTCCAGCACTAGCTAGTGACCCACGTCCACCCACGTCCAGTACTAGCTAGTGACCCACGTCCAGCACCAGCTAGTGACCCACGTCCAGCACTAGCTAGTGACCCACGTCCAGCACTAGCTAGTGACCCACGTCCAGCACTAGCTAGTGACCCACGTCCACCCCCGTCCAGCACTAGCTAGTGACCCACGTCCAGCACTAGCTAGTGACCCACGTCCTCCCACGTCCAGCACTAGCTAGTGACCCACGTCCACCCACGTCCAAAACTAGCTAGTGACCCACGTCCACCCGAGTCCAGCACTAGCTAGTAACCCACGTCCTCACACGTCCAGCACTAGCTAGTGACCCACGTCCACCCCCGTCGAGCACTAGCTAGTGACCCACGTCCACCAACGTCCAGAACTAGCTAGTGACCCACGTCCACCCACGTCCAGCACTAGGTAGTGACCCACGTCCACCCACGTCCAGCACTAGCTAGTGACCCACGTCCACCCCCGTCCAGCACTAGCTAGTGACCCAGATCCACCCCCGTCCAGCACTAGCTAGTGACCCACGTCCACCCACGTCCAGCACTAGCTAGTGACCCACGTCCAGCACTAGCTAGTGACCCAGGTCCACCCACGTCCAGCACTAGCTAGTGACCCACGTCCACCCCCGACCAGCACTAGCTAGTGACCCACGTCCACCCACGTCCAGCACTAGCTAGTGACCCATGTCCACCCCCGTCCAGCAATAACTAGTGATCCACGCCCACCCACGTCCAGCACTAGCTAGTGACCCACCTACACCCACGTCCAGCACTGGCTAGTGATCCTCGTCCACCCACGTCCAGCACTAGCTTGTGACCCACGTCCACCCAGGTCCAGCACTAGCTAGTGACTCACGTGCACCCACGTCCAGCACTAGCTAGTGACCCACATCCACCCACGTCCAGCACTAGCTAGTGACCCACGTCCTCCCCCGTCCAGCACTAGCTAGTGACCCACGTCCACAAACGTCCAGCACTAGCTAGTGACCCACGTCCATCCCCGTCCAGCACTAGCTAGTGACCCACTTCCTCCCACGTCCAGCACTAGCTAGTGACTTGCGTCCACCCATGTCCAGCACTAGCTAGTGACCCACGTCCAGCACTAGCTAGTGACCCACGTCCAGCACTAGCTAGTGACCCACGTCCAGCACTAGCTAGTGACCCACGTCCAACCCCGTCCAGCACTAGCTAGTGACCCACGTCCACCCACGTCCAGCACTAGCTAGTGACCCACGTCCAGCACTAGCTAGTGACCCACGTCCAGTACTAGCTAGTGACCCACGTCCAGCACTAGCTAGTGACCCACGTCCAGCACTAGCTAGTGACCCACGTCCAGCACTAGCTAGTGACCCACGTCCAGCACTAGCTAGTGACCCACGTCCAGCACTAGCTAGTGACCCACGTCCACCCCCGTCCAGCACTAGCTAGTGACCCACGTCCAGCACTAGCTAGTGACCCATGTCCACCCACGTCCAGCACTAGCTAGTGACCCACGTCCACCCACGTCCAAAACTAGCTAGTGACCCACGTCCACCCGCGTCCAGCACTAGCTAGTAACCCACGTCCTCCCACGTCCAGCACTAGATAGTGACCCACGTTCACCCACGTCAAGCACTAGCTAGTGACCCACGTCCACCCACGTCCAGCAACAGCTAGTGACCCACGTCCACCCACGTCCAGCACTAGATTGTGACCCACGTCCACCCACGTCCAGCACTAGCTAGTGACCCTCGTCCAGCATTAACTAGTGACCCACGTCCATCCCCGTCCAGCACTAGCTAGTGACCCACGTCCACCCACGTCCAGCACTAGGTAGTGACCCACGTTCACCCCCGTCTAGCACTAGCTAGTGACCCACGTCCACCCACGTCCAGCACTAGCTAGTGACCCACGTCCACCCACGTCCAGCACTAGCTAGTGACCCACGTCCACCCACGTCCAGCACTAGCTAGTGACCCACGTCCACCCACGTCCAGCACTAGCTATTGACCCACGTCCACTCACGTCCAGCACTAGCTAGTGACCCACATCCACCCACGTCCAGCACTAGCTAGTGAACCACGTCCAGCACTAGCTATTGACCCACGTCCACCCACCTTCAGCACTAGCTAGTGACCTTCGTCCACCCACGTCCAGCACTAGCTTGTGACCCACGTCCACCCACGTCCAGCACTAGCTAGTGACCCACGTCCACCCACGTCCAGCACTAGCTTGTGACCCACGTCCACCCCCGTCCAGCACTAGCTAGTGATGTGTACGAATGGTATATAATACCGACAAGATGAGATTAAGACACATGTGCAATATCTGGGTATCTTTATTGTAGACGTTTCGCCATCCAGTGGCTTTATCAATACAAATTCTAGGACATAACTTGAAGACAGTAGAACTATGTACAGAAGATGAGGTAATCAGTCCCTCAACCTAGTAGGTGCGAACAGCACCATAGTCGTGGAGATTCTGAATCTCCACGACTATGGTGCTCTTCGCACCTACTCCTAGGTTGAGGGACTGATTACCTCATCTTCTGTACATAGTTCTACTGTCTTCAAGTTATGTCCTAGAATTTGTATTGATAAAGCCACTGGATGGCGAAACGTCTACAATAAATATACCCAGATATTGCACATGTGTCTTAATCTCACTAGCTAGTGATCAACGTCCACCCACGTCCATCACTAGCTAGTGACCCACGTCCACCCACGTCCAGCACTAGCTAGTGACCCACGTCCACCCACGTCCAGAACTAGCTAGTGACCCACGTGCACCCACGTCCAGCACTAGCTAGTGACCCACGTCCACCCACGTCCAGCACTAGCTAGTGACCACATCCACCCCCGTCCAGCACTAGCTAGTGACCCACGTTCACCCACGTCCAGCACTAGCTAGTGACCCACGTCCAGCACTAGCTAGTGACCCACGTCCACCCACGTCCAGCACTAGCTAGTGACCCACGTCCACCCACGTCCAGCACTAGCTAGTGACGCACGTCCACCCACGTCCAGCACTAGCTAGTGACCCACGTCCACCCCCGTCCAGCAGTTAGACAAGTAGGAATTTGGGACACCTAGGTCGCAAAAAATGTCCCCCTTCGATACCTACCACTGTCATAACCACAAGTTGCTCTGGACCTATTAATTAAATGAAATATACATACACCAGGAATACTGGTAAATATATAAATTTGTGGACTGTATATTAAAAATAATAAATGGTTATATATATACACAATTACATAACAGAAGGAAAATATATCTTAATATCACTCACTAATTTGACTGGAGATTAATGTGTATTATACCCAGAAAACTTCACTGTCTAAATTTATGAAATTACTGGCCAGAATTAAACATAAACAGACTTATCTGATGTTCCTGGAGCTGTGTTGTCCAGTCGCCTGATACTCAAATTATGCAGAAATACACATCCAACAATTTCGCCTCCTATTTGAGAGGTGTCAGCCCAATTTTAACCTCTAGAGCACGAAAAATTCTTCCCATTCACTCTAACGTTCTGTTCAATTCAAAACCAAGATGGCAAGTCCCGTCTGCACAGACGCAGGCTTTTCGTTTTCTATGACATAAATATTATTAAATACAGTATGGCCATCTATTTACATATAAATACTGAATTTCTGGAAAATATATATAGTATTTTCCACAAGTTTGTGTGGTTTCTTGAGAATCACTAATTTTATTTTCAACACTGTGTAATTCTAACGGCACTAGTTTATTTATTGTCCGCTTATTCACTACACCTTTGCTCAAAACATCAACTGTCCTGATGACTCCATTTGCATCAGGATATATGATCACAATTTTTCCAAGTGGCCATTGGGACCTTGGACCATCATTGTCAATAATCACTATGTCACCAGGTCTTAAGGACTTACGATTTTCAGGAACACCAGCTCCATGGAAGTGTTCTCTCAATGAAGTGAGATAGTCTTCTCGCCAAATTTTCTCCCATCGTTCAATCACTTTATTAAGGTGTTTGAATTTACATCTGAGTTCCTCAGGTTCGAAATAAGTAGGATCCTCTATGATTTCTTTATCATTCATGGGAGGAACAGGTTCCAGCCTTCTGCCATGGAGTAAATGAGATGGACTTAACACTTCTAAATTGTCTAGATCATTGGTAGCATAAGTTAGAGGTCTGTTGTTGACTCTATTTTCTATTTCAGTTACAACTGTACGGAATTCTTCTAAGTCTATTCTCTGACGATGAAGAGTCTTCCTTAAACAACGTTTTACAATGCTGATTGTGGAAATTATTTAATTTCCGAAGCTATAGTGTCTAATAAGTGTTTAATGTGCTGATTTGGGTCAAAATGTATTTGCATTTTTAATGAAATCAGCTGGGTTCCCGCTGCGCCTGCGCAGATGTGCAGGGGGGTGGGGGGTCGAGCTGGGGGGGGCAGGTGGCGGGAGTGTTTTGAATGGGTGAGGAGGCTGAGAAAACCGGGAATGAGGAAACTGGCGTTCACGGGGGCCTAAGGATCAATATAGGCCTCAATTCATAATAGGAAGTGTCGTGACTGTCCCTAGTGAAGAGTGAGGGAACGTGATTTACGGGACCACTGTAAAGGGGTGGTAAAATTAGTGAATAATGTTCGACCGGGTGGCAGGTGCACGGCCAGGGTGTGTGTCCAGGGGACATACCCGTGTGTTAATCCTCGCTCATCGGCCTCAGATCTTAATGGAGTGACCTCTAATTTGTATAATAGTTATGAGACGTTAAATCGTCTTGTGAATGGTAATGTAATCAGTGATAATAACATTGAGTTAAGAGAATGCGGGATGTGAAATAGAGCGCCCTGCTCCGAGTGAACGTGTGACTCTCGTACCGGGGATAATGAAGATTTATGGAATCACGACTTCTAAACCGGGACAAACCGACGGATACCTCGTCCTGCCGTAATAAGAACCGTGTCGGTGTAGCAGGACATCGAAATGAGATGGTGAATGGAGGAAATAAGGAGTATCAATCACCCACAGTTAAGTAACCCTTCTAGTTATAACAGACTCATGCTGGCCAGTTGGGTTATGTTGTAATTGGATAGGTTATGAGTGATCCAGCTACATCAAGTGACCACCAGAGAACAGCTGGTAAGTGGTGGGATTATGTACAAATGTTTTTCCTTGATGGATGTATCCATGTGTATCCTAACCCCCCCCCCCTTCATTCAGCTAAACTAATATAATATATACAGTCCACAATTAATTAGTAGCACCGTACTTGTGGGTGCTATCCAATCCATACTGGTCTCGGATAGATATGGATAAGATTGTGAGGTCGAAGGGGCCACCTGTAGTGACCAGAGGTGGTTAAGTTTTCTCACATGTCTACACGGGGTGACTACGGTAAACAATATGGTTGTCTCCCAATGAGATTACTTGTATGTATATAATGTTGAGGTACATACAGATAAGCACCCTAGAAAATTTTCCATATCTGCCCGTTGGTCCTTCCTGAACCAGATGCAATCAGTGAAAAAATTAATTGAATTAATTACTTAATAATTAAGTGACTGATTGAAGGAAGTGGGTGTAGGGTGCACGAGTTTAATCGATCGTGTGATGGATGATAATTAGCCCAATAAATTGCTAGCACATGGGTGGCTAGGATTTATACAAGAGTAAAGTGCAAGAATTACTCTTATAAGGCGTCTACTTAAGTTGTATAATGGGTGATTATTAATTCCCTAACCATGGCTGGGTCTGAGGAAGTTAGTGCGGCTGGCAAGTCCATGGATGCCAAAGCAAAGAAAGCGTCACTACAAGCTCGGAAGGGTCATGTTACTAAATCATACAAGAAGTGTATGGAGTTAATGAGACAAGAAACGGTAAACCCTGATGAATTAAAGCTACACCTAGATGCCTTAGGAAATAGACATGAGTCATATAGATTGTGGTTTAAAGACTATGAAAAAGAGCTGCTAGAGAATTGTGCAGATGATGCTGAAAGGGAGCGGCTGCTGGATCAACATTATGAAGTGGAGGACAACATTGTGTCCTGCAAAACTGAGGCTTTGGAGAAGGTAAAGGGTGTAAACAATGTTGTTGGTCAAGCTAGTAAGGAAAGTCAGAGGCGTCTACCAAAACTCCCAGAATTATGTATGCCTGTGTTTAATCCGGGAGAACACTGGGAGGAGTTTTGGTCTATCTTTAAAGCAGTCGTACATGATAGGAGTGATCTTGCAAGTGTTACCAAATTATGCTATTTAAAGGGACAAGTAAGGGGAGATGCGCATGTTCTCATACAAGCATTCCCAAATGTAGATGACTCCTATAGTGAGGCAGTTGACTTGTTGGAGGTCACTTACGGTAACTTGGAGCAAAGTAGGCTGGACCTAGTAGCTAATTTGGCTAGTTTGAAGACTCCAGATCACAACCGCAACAGCTTACAGCAATTTAGGATCAAACTAGAAAGCACTCTTAAGACCTTGAGTAATAAATATGATCTGGAGGGAGCAGAGTGGTTGTTGAGTGCCTTGATTCAGAATAAATTGAACCACAAGACCATAGAGTGGTTATCTAACAGATATCACAAGGGTTACTTCAGGTTGGAAGAAATAAGAGTGGGACTGCAAGAGCTAATTGTCCAACTGCAGACCAGCCAACCCATTATCTCTAGGAATACCACGTCTACAGACCCCAGTGCACCTGCCAAGTTCCACAAAGGGAAACCTTATCCTAATATCAATAATCCTAAGCCACCTACTACACGGGGTTACGTAGGCACGTATCAAGTGACAGGTGCCAGTTATAGTGGTTCTCCACATCCAAGCAAGAGGAGGAAGTACCACAATAAGGGTAGCCCAGTTGATAAGAGGTCAGGCAAAGAAAGGAGAGATTGTATCTTCTGCAACGGTACTCATTTCTCTAAGAACTGTAATGCCTATAATTCATGGGATGTTAAAGTGGAAAGATTGGAAGAGCTTGCTAGATGTATCAGGTGTCTAGGAAATCATAATGTAAGGGATTGCCGTGCTAACTTGCACTATTGTTATCAGTGTAACAAGGGAAGACACCACATAGCTATGTGTAAGGGCAGATCTAATCGTAATGATGGTAACAATAGTACTGATAGTGATAATAACCCGGACACAACAGTAGCCAACGTAAAGATTGCAGCTAACGTCGGTAATGATGGCCTAGCTGAGGTAGTTTTGCCTGTGTTGGATGTGGTGATTAATGATAAACGGCGTAAATCCAAAACTGTAACAGCATTACTGGATCAGGGATCACAACGTACCTTCATAAAACGTAACTGCCTTAATGGGATGAAGGTACAAATGGGAGATCCTGCTATACTCAAGCTATCTGGCTTTCTCTCGAATAAGAAGGCCCAGTCATACGACACTGTTTATGTAACTGTCAGGCTGGGCAATGAGAGAAAACGTATTAATGCCGTAATTGTGGATAGGCTCCCAGAGAAAATATCTACAATAGGGCTTGGTAACGCTACTGAAAGGCTTTCAAGTAAGGTAAATTTGGCACCTTCTGGTATAAATAATGATTCTGTGGGGCCAATAGATATTTTGATAGGTAGTGACCATTATGCCACCTTTGTAAAGGGTATGACAAAGAAATGCGGAGTCACCCTTCTAAGGACCGCAGAAGGTCACGTGATGTATGGCAGGCTTCCTCGTACTGATAATGAATGACTGGAGGAAGCCATAAATACAGTTACGGTGTGTCTTACTCATGAAGTATCACCCCAGTATAAATATACTTCAATAGAGGATGAAGTTGAACCTGTGTATAAATTATGGGAATTGGACAGCATAGGGATCAATGTAAATGAAGAAAGTCCAGATGATTCCTTTACTCAAGAACAATACCAGAAGGATGTTAAATTTGAATCTGGACAATACTGGGTGAGACTTCCGTGGAAGCTGAACCATCCAGACCTACCAACTAATTACCGGATGGCGTATGGACAATTAAAGGCTCAGCTCCACGAATTGAGCAAGACACCAGAACTGTTGACTGCTTACGATGATATAATTAATGAGCAGTTAAATAATAAATTCATAGAGGAGGTACCTCCCGAGCAAGCCCAGATTTATGGTCACTATTTGCCACACCACGGAGTGAAGAAGGATTCTAAGACCACTCCTCTGAGGATTGTGTTTAATTGTAGTGCCAGGAGTAATAAAAGTGTACCTAGTTTGAATGACTGTTTGATGACAGGTCCGTCGTTGACGGAAAAACTGGGAGACATACTATTAAACTTCAGGGTTAAGAATTATGCCTTTACGGCGGACATAAGTAAAGCTTTCCTGAGAGTGGGTCTGCAGGAGGCTGACCGGGATTGCACTAGGTTCTTATGGCCCGAGAATCCTAGTGACCCACTTAGTCCCCTGAAGACTTTTCGCTTCAGGAGTGTATTGTTTGGTGCTACCTCCAGTCCGTTCCTACTCCAGGCAACGATAAATGCACACCTTAAGCGTACGGGTGGTCCACTGAGTGGAGTAATGGGTAAACAATTTTATGTGGACAATTTCCTGGGGGTGACGTCTACTGAAGAGGAACTAATGAGCATATACGCAGGGGCTAATGAAATAATGCAAGGTGCAAATATGCCCCTGAGGGAATGGAACAGTAATTCGTCCAGTTTAAGGGTTCAAATAAATAAAGACAACCCTGGAGTTGAAGTGTCCAAATATAGTAATGTGCTGGGACTGACTTGGGACACAGAGGGAGACTTGTTATCGTTAAAGTCTAATGACTACAGCATGCCCAATAAATTAACCAAGAGAGTCTTGCTTGCAGAAGTTTCAAAATGCTTCGATCCACTAGGCTTAGTGTCCCCACTTACCATAAGAGGAAAATTGTTGATACAAGAAGCATGGAAGCTTAAGTGTGCTTGGGATGAAACCCTACCTGAGGAATTTGTTGAAAGGTGGGAAGAACTAATAGGGGAATATGTAAAATTACCAATGTTGAAGTTCCCCCGTAATGTGGCCAGTCAAGATGGAGAAAATGTACTCCACATTTTTTGCGATGCTTCGAAATTAGCATATGGAGCAGTCGCTTACCTTCAATGTAATAGTGCCATTTCTCTTGTTGTGTCTAAGGCTAAGGTGGCTCCAATCAAATCACGCACCTTACCTCAGTTGGAATTAACGGCCATTTATGTAGGTGTCAAATTAGCCAATTATATAAGAAATAAATTGCGAGAGATAAATATCAGCGACACCGTAATTTGGTCTGATAACGAGGTATCCTTACAATGGATTCGTAATGGTAACAGTAAGATTGTGTATGTACAAAACAGAGTCGCTGAAATCAATCAAATGCAGGAGAAATATAACAGTTTGGGTCAGCATATGTTAACCTTTAATCACATTCCTGGTGACGAGAATCCAGCTGACTTCTTGTCTCGAGGCTTGACTTATGAAAAATTTGTGAGTGCTTTATCGTGGTTTAAAGGGCCAAGTTGGCTGGTGGACAAAATTAACTGGCCGGTGCAAAAGGCACATATTGCTCCTGTCGAAATTACGGTGAGCACCGCTCCGGTCAGTAGTCCCTCCTTAGCCATTGATATGAATAGGTATTCTTCCTTACCTAAGCTGATTAGTGTGACAAGGTTAGTGTTTAAATTTATAAGTAAGATGAATATCTCACATAATTTTCCCCATCCCCTGAAATACTGGCTACAGAGGGTACAAGAAGAAACCTACAGGGATGAGATTAAATTCATGATGGACGGAAAAATTGTGAAAGGCTCAATAATAGAAAAGCTGGGGCTGTATTTAGAGGATGATGTAATTAGGTGCAGAGGCAGGTTACAAAATGCTGAATTGGGGGAATATGCTAAGCACCCTATCTTGCTGCCCAAAACTCATCACCTGACAACCTTGATTGTCTTTAATGCCCATAATAACGTGATGCACGGTGGGGTACAGGATACCTTAAACTGTATTCGGGAAACCTTCTGGATTCCACAAGGACGGCAAAGTGTAAAAAGGGTTATCAAGTCGTGTGTAATATGTCGCCGGGTGGATGCCAGAACCCACATGTACCCAGGTCCTCCACCATTGCCCAAGGAACGCGTGCAGTTGGTAAAACCATTTGATGTGACCGGAGTGGACTATAGTGGGCCAATCATTTTAACAGGTACTTCAGATGGTGTCCCCTTGAAGGTGTATGTATGTCTATTTACTTGTACAGCTACTAGGGCTGTTCATCTAGAAGTGGCTCAGGACTTGTCTGCAGAACAGTTCATACAGCTGTTCCGGAAATTTGCAGCTAGACGATCCTGTCCAAGATTGATGATCTCAGATAATGCCACCAATTTTGTAGCGGGTGCTCAACACTTGATGAAATTAAATAAGAGTGATGATGTACAGTCTTTGTTGACCCAGCGAGGGTGTGTCTGGAAATTTATTACTCCCAGAGCCCCTTGGCAGGGAGGACTGTACGAAAGAATGATAGGTACAGTGAAAAGATGTCTTCGTAAGGTGCTACACAGGAAGAGAATTGATTTGGAGGAATTCCGGGCAGTGTTGGTGGAGGCAGAGAATCGGGTGAACAATCACCCTCTGTCATACATGAGCGACACTCCTGATGCGGAGATACTGACTCCCTCTCACCTAATATGTGGACAAAGGTTAGAAGCTGCACCTATCTATAGAGATAATCCCGAGGGAAGTGATGAGGATTACAATAACGTGACCGTGTTGAGTGACAAGTTCAAGATGTTAAATAAGGTAATTATTCATTGGTCTGATGTGTGGCGTAAAGAATATCTTCTTACACTACGTGAACACTTTTATGGTGCGCCAGAGGCAGTAAACCGACAGAACATTCAACCAGGTGACATTGTGTTAATTGATACTGAACAACATCGAACATTGTGGCCTCTGGGCAAGGTAGTTACATTATACCCAGATGCACAAGGTGTTGTCAGAAACGTCAAAGTGTTGTGTCGTGGTCAGGAAAGTTTGCGTACCATCAATAAATTAATTCCCTTAGAATTAAATGGTGTTCAATCCAGTGCAGATGGAAACCTAAGGGAAAGTGACACGAGTGATATTGAAAACACTGACCGGGTAATGCAAGAAGAAACTGTAGTAAGACCCACTAGGAAAACAGCAGCGCAATCTAGAGAGGGCTGGAATCGTCTCCTGGAGGAAGACGCAATTTAAGTCGTCTAACAACGACTTCCGCCCGGCCGCAGTGTGGAAATTATTTAATTTCCGAAGCTATAGTGTCTAATAAGTGTTTAATGTGCTGATTTGGGTCAAAATGTATTTGCATTTTTAATGAAATCAGCTGGGTTCCCGCTGCGCCTGCGCAGATGTGCAGGGGGGTGGGGGGTCGAGCTGGGGGGGGCAGGTGGCGGGAGTGTTTTGAATGGGTGAGGAGGCTGAGAAAACCGGGAATGAGGAAACTGGCGTTCACGGGGGCCTAAGGATCAATATAGGCCTCAATTCATAATAGGAAGTGTCGTGACTGTCCCTAGTGAAGAGTGAGGGAACGTGATTTACGGGACCACTGTAAAGGGGTGGTAAAATTAGTGAATAATGTTCGACCGGGTGGCAGGTGCACGGCCAGGGTGTGTGTCCAGGGGACATACCCGTGTGTTAATCCTCGCTCATCGGCTTCAGATCTTAATGGAGTGACCTCTAATTTGTATAATAGTTATGAGACGTTAAATCGTCTTGTGAATGGTAATGTAATCAGTGATAATAACATTGAGTTAAGAGAATGCGGGATGTGAAATAGAGCGCCCTGCTCCGAGTGAACGTGTGACTCTCGTACCGGGGATAATGAAGATTTATGGAATCACGACTTCTAAACCGGGACAAACCGACGGATACCTCGTCCTGCCGTAATGAGAACCGTGTCGGTGTAGCAGGACATCGAAATGAGATGGTGAATGGAGGAAATAAGGAGTATCAATCACCCACAGTTAAGTAACCCTTCTAGTTATAACAGACTCATGCTGGCCAGTTGGGTTATGTTGTAATTGGATAGGTTATGAGTGATCCAGCTACATCAAGTGACCACCAGAGAACAGCTGGTAAGTGGTGGGATTATGTACAAATGTTTTTCCTTGATGGATGTATCCATGTGTATCCTACCCCCCCCCCCCCTTCATTCAGCTAAACTAATATAATATATACAGTCCACAATTAATTAGTAGCACCGTACTTGTGGGTGCTATCCAATCCATACTGGTCTCGGATAGATATGGATAAGATTGTGAGGTCGAAGGGGCCACCTGTAGTGACCAGAGGTGGTTAAGTTTTCTCACATGTCTACACGGGGTGACTACGGTAAACAATATGGTTGTCTCCCAATGAGATTACTTGTATGTATATAATGTTGAGGTACATACAGATAAGCACCCTAGAAAATTTTCCATACCGATCATTCTTTCATAAAATCCGCCATGCCATGGAGATTTAGGAGGAATGTATCTCCAACGACATCTGCGTTGATTCAGCATCTGTTGTACTTCTAGTTGATCAAAGATCTTGCTTATATAAGCAGCACCAGCAACAAAGTTCGTTGCATTATCTGAAATCATCAGTCTGGGACATGCCCTTCTGGCTGCAAACCTTCTGAATAATTTGATAAAGGTTTCAGCAGACATGTCAGTGGCTACTTCTAGATGTACTGCTCTAGTTGTAGCACAAGTGAACAAACAGGTGTACACCTTTATGGGAACTTTGTCAACTGTTTTGGTTAAAATTATTGGTCCAATGTAATCTACACCGGTCACCTCAAATGGAGTGATATGACAAACTCTTTCAGAAGGATATGGAGGTGGACCTGGATACTGACATACTCGCATATCATAGTGACGACAAGTAATACAGTCCCTTATTTGTTTTTTCACACTTTGTCGACCTTGAGGTATCCAGTAGGATTGTCGTATATGACAAAGTGTGTCAGCTACCCCACCATGTAACACGTTACTGTGGGCGTTTTGCACAATCAGTTTTGTTAGCCAATGATTCTTGGGGATCAATATTGGATGTATAGCTTCTTTAGGAAGTGAAGAATTATGAATTCTTCCTCGACATCTTATAATCTTTTCTGAGTCGAGATAAAGCCCTAAAGAATTAATCATGACAGGTTTCTTTGGGGATTTATCTTGTGTTTCTAGAAATTTATATTCTGTAGAGAAAACATCTTTCTGTATTAGTTTCACCCAGTATTTAATGGGTTCAAGATATTCATAATCAGGTTTTATTCCTTTAACGAATTTAAAGACAAGAGCTGTAACTCTTAAGAGTTTACCCAAAGATGAGTATTTAGATCCATCAATGACTATTTCTGTTGTGTCTGCAGTATTTACACAACTTGTTTCTGCTGTGTTCAAGCAGACTGTTTCTTCTGGCATAAAGTGAGCTTTTTGCTGAGGCCAGTTATTTTCATTAGAGAGCCAGTTCGGTCCGTGGAGCTATAATTTATTATCCACAAATTTTTTGAGTGGGACACCACGTTGACAACATGTCAGCTGGATTCTCTTGGGTAGAGACGTGGAGAAAGAGATAATTTCTCTGCATCTCTTTTATTTCTGCTACTCTGTTCTGTACATAGACCAACTTAATTTGATGAAGTTGCTTAAACTCCCTGGATATTTCATCCCATGCTTGACTCATTTCTAGAGGCAAGTTCTCACCCCATCCAATTTTGAGTTTCCATGCATCTTGCATAAGCATTTTACCTTTTATGGTAATTGGTGAGACGAGTCCTAGAGGATCAAAACATTGTGATACCTCTGACAGTAAACTACGTTTAGTGAGTGTACTGCATGATTTATTGTTTATCTTTTTGAGACTCAAAGTATCTTCCTGTGTGTTCCAATTAAGTCCCAGCATATTGTTGCAATCAGGAATTTCAGCTTAAGGGAAATCTTCTTTGATAAGTTCCCTTAATTGCTTTGAATTAGTATTCCACATCCTTAGAGGCATATTTGCTTCCTTCATCTCCTTGTTAGCTTCTCTGTATAAGGATTTCAAATCCTCCTCTTTATTCACACTACCTTGAAGATTGTCCACATAGAAACTTTTCTTTAAGATTTCTTTGAAGGGACTTTCTGATTTCTTCAAATGTGTATTTAGAGTAGCTTCTAGTAAGAATGGAGAGGATGTTGCACCAAACAATACTGATTTGAAACGATAAGTTTTCACAGGACTTTGAGGATCATGTGGATTTTCAGGCCACAAGAATCGAGTATAATCTCTATCTATTTCTTGTAGTCCTACTCTTAAGAAAGCTTTGGAAATATCAGCCGTGTAGGCATATGAGTTTGTGCGAAATTTCACAAGCACGTCTCCAAGCTTCTCAGTTAGTGAGGGTCCGGTCATCAGACAGTCATTAAGACTTGCTACATCTTTATTTGCACGTGCGCTGCAATTATATACAACACGTAGTGGAGTGGTTTCAGAATCTTTTCTGACTCCACGGTGCGGGAGATAGTGAGCTTCTGTCTTCAACTTATCTTCGACTACTTCCTCAATGAATTTATTGTCCAACTGTTCTTGTATGATATTATCATTGTCAGTAGCTCTGGATTCTTCCTGAGCTCATGTATTTGTGCATTCATTTGTCCGAAAGCCATGCGATAATTGCTAGGCAGATGTGGCGGATTTAATTTCCATGGTAACCTAACCCAATACTGTCCATCTTTATATTTGACAGTGTCCAAATATTGGTTATAAGTCTGAGACTCTTGTGGGCTTGGTTTATTTACATCAATACCTATCGCATCTAAACCCCACAACTTATCAACTGGTTCATTCATTTCTTCCAGTAATGATAATTTTTGCTGTGGTACATGATCAGCGGTTATTCTCGTAACTAGTACATTTTCCACTGAATCAATATCAGCTTCTTTCCCACTTTGAGAAGGAATGGAACCACATATCATGTGGCCTCCTGCTGTTTTCAGCAAGTGAACATCATGTTCACTTACTATATTTTGCGCAAAACAGTGATAATAATTACTTCCAATGATTAAATCAATTGGACTAATAGTGTCCGTCTGTATGTCAGGACAGGCTAACTTGACCTTAGCTGCTTTCAGTGCTGCAACTGTTTCTTTTAATCCCTGGATCTGCACAGACTTAGGCAAATCATCTACTACCACAGCTTCTACTGTCTCTTTTTCCTGTTTCCTAGACGAACAGTGATTCTGGCTAGGTCATATGTCTGTTTACCAGAATTGTGGAAAAAAACAGCTATATCTAACTGTACTTTGGCATAGGGTTGTTTATTCAGTTTCTGCAACACTGTTCTTCTTATGAAGGACCTTTGTGAACCTTGATCAAATAATGTTACCTCCCTTGTGTTCACCTAAACACTTGATGCATCTTTTCAGCTGATGAACACGTTATTAACGTGCCTCCACTGATGTGTATTGACTACAATACTGTGCCCAATGTGTTCCATCACAAAGTACACATTTTGGAGTACGTTTATGTGTGACAGTCTGTTTATTGTCTGTTGTATTCACAGCTTGATAAATGCCTATATGGGATTTCCCATTCTGTGGTTTAGTGGGAGTAGGTATACTCTTTTTATACTGAGTTGAAGGTTTATTATCCACTGGATTTGTGGATTTTTCATCTTGTCTCGTTGCTTGCATGCATGAAACTATTGTTTGTAAACCATTGCTAATTTCTTCACAAGTGAAATAGCGTTTATTGAACATAATATTTAACCGTTCAATAGTTTGTGGTGACAGCTTATCCTGTACAATACCACTGATCAACCAATCACATTGTCTTAGGTCATATTTAGCACCCAGAGATCTGAGACTATTGTCTAATGTGATCCTAAATGCCTGTAAATCTGAAAAACAATGTTTGGGTGGCTTCAAGCTTGATATTAAGACTGCATGTCTAACTCTAGCCTTGTCAGTGTCAAAGTATTTGTCTGCTAAGACACGTAAGGCTATTTGATAATTGCCTTTAACCACCAGAAATGACTTAATCAGTTCATAGGGTTCTCCTTTCACAAGACATTTAAGATAATTGAACTTAGCAATCTCATCTATGTCAGTTCGTGATTGTACTATGGACTGAAAACCACTAATGAATTCTTCATAATTATGACCTTGGAAAATAGGTAATGACAAGGTAGGTAAACTTAGTAATGGTACACTTCTTGTTGTTACAGGTGTAACAGGTGTTTGACCACTAGTTACAGTACGTCTCTGACAGAGTTTTGCGGCAGATAGCCTGTACTCCTGTCCATCTTAATTGTTGATTACTAAAAGTATCTAAAACATTTTTAAATTCATCCTCAGATGGGTCTGATTCAAGAAACTTATTTTCATAATGTGTATAGTCTGAATTAATTATTTCCAGATCATCAAAATCTATGTTTGTATCTTGAGTTAATCCTATGCAGACTGAAATTAGATTTTCTAATTGTGTAATCTTAGTCTGTAAAGACTGAAACTGAGTTTTCAAACAAGCCATTTTAATGGTATACTGAAAATTCTAGCACCACACTTAGAGTGTTTAAAAAACACTGTACTGCTATAAACAGCTGAGTTTTTGTTATGCTTAAGTCAGCAATAATCGAGTCAGACACTACTGACCTACTAAGCTTAACCTCAGGGTCAATGACCATGAAGGGTACAGAGTACATATGGCTGGTGTTTATAGCTTGAGTTTGCTGTGTCAGCCTGACAATTTATTTATTTATTTATTTAGTAATTTTAGCATACATACAGAGGTACAAAAAATGCAGGTAAGAGCAGCATGCCAAAGCCACTTATATGCATAGCATTACGGGCTGGCTTAAAATTAACTTAAGATTAACTAAGCAATGATGAAATCAGTGATAAGACATTATTGTAAACAGATAACTATAAAGCACAAATGAGTATTACAAAGACAGGTCATATGGTTGCTTGCATTGCTGTACATTCAGTCGAATGGAGTATTCTGTTAGGTAGTGTATTTAAAAAAATAATAAAGTTAGATTGGGTCCTAGGTTTAACATTTATGTGATATAATTGTGAGTAACATTTTGGATATACAATTTATAAGGTTCAGTTATTCAGTATTTATTTGGTTTTGAGTGAGTAAGTGATCTTTGAGAAGAGACTTGAATTTATAAACAGGTAGTGTTTCTTTTATATTTACAGGTAATGAATTCCAGATTTTAGGGCCTTTTATGTGCATTGAATTTTTGCATAGCGTGAGATGGACACGAGGAACATCAAAGAGTGATCTGTGCCTTGGTCATGTGTTCTGTTGAGGTTGGCAAGGAGATGTTTGAGGGGAGGGTTAATATCAGAGTTAAGTGTTCTATGTATGTAATAGGTGCAATAATAAGTATGGATGTTTTGTATGGTGAGTAGGTTGAGTGTTTTGAATATTGGTGGAGTGTGCTGCCTGTAGTGAGAATTTGTTATCATTCTAACTGTAGGCTTTTGTTGGGTAATTAGTGGTCTGAGATGGTTAATTGTTGTTGAGCCCCATGCACAAATTCCATAGGTGAGATAGGGGTAAATAAGAGAGTGATGAAGGGCCAGGAGGGCTGACTGTGGAACATAGTACCGTATCTTCGATAGTATGCCTACAGTCTTGGAAATTTTCTTAGAAATTTGTTGTATATGTGTATGAAATTTGAGTCTATTATCAAGGTGGATTCCTAAGAATTTTCCCTCTGTTAGCTTTGTGATAGGTGATCTGTTTATCGTTATGTTAAGAGGTACATCTGTAGCTCTGTTACCAAATTGAATGAAGTAGGTTTTGTCAATGTTTAGTGTAAGTTTGTTAGTCCTCATCCAGGTAGATATTTTCTGTAATTCGGTATTTACAGTATTGGCTAGCGTGACTGGGCTCGGGTGAGAGAAGACGTATGTAGTGTCATCTGCAAAAAAGTGTGGGTTTGAGTAATTGCGAAGCATTTGGTAGGTCATTTATGTATAGGAGAAAGAGAAGAGGGCCAAGAACACTTCCCTGTGGGACACCAACTGTAATTGGTTGCGCGGAAGAGTTTGCCCCATTTGTGTACACATATTGGCTTCTGTTGCTGAGGTATGACTTGAGGTAGTTGAGGGAGTGTCCTCTTATACCATAGTGTGACAATTTTACGTGGAGCAAGTCATGGTCAACTGTATCAAAAGCTTTACGTAAGTCAAAGAAGATCCCCAGTGGGACTTCTTTTTTCTCTATTGCAGTGTATATATGCAGTGTATACACTATAAATGTCACTGTATAACTGTAAATCACATGTGTATATTTCTTACACATATAAATGTCACTGTTAATATATATATATATATATATATATATATATATATATATATATATATATATATATATATATATATATATATATATATATATATATATGAAAGCTTACATTTTATATATAATTTCCTTTAATATAACAGTTAAATCTATAAGAAACTAACTTAAACACAATCTTGTCTCTTAATTTCTGTCTATAAACATTATAAACACTATGTGTATATACACTCAGACAAACTGAAGGTCATCTGGCTTGTTGATGTGGTCAGCGTTTCTCGAGCTTGAGAGCAGTGGATGATGGGTGCCACTCCCCGTTTTTTGTTAGGTGAGCCACTCAGCTCCCGTTTTCTTTGGGTAATGGGTGAAAGCCGGGTGAGCACCTGTTTTCTTTTGGCTGCCCATTCTCTGTGAACGAGTCTGGAGGGACTCATTTATACAGATTTATATTGTAAAACACTAGTTTTAAAGATTTTTTCGAAGGACCTTGGCTCGTAGGTTATTTGTACACTGTAGTACAACATATCTGGACCACAATGTGTCCTTCATCCGGTTCAAGCACGACCAAATTGTTGAGAAATGGTTTACAAGCTAAGGTTAAGTTTAAATATACGGGGAACTTATCTGATAAGACAGCTATCGCCCACATAGCCACCGCTGCAGGCGTGGTCTTGAGAAGTTGACTTGACCACGTCACACTGGGCTGAAATAAAGTATATTAGGTGTGATTATAAATTACCCCTAGGGGGTGTTACGTCAGTATATATCAGACACTGATTGCTGACGACACTTACTTGTGTGGACTCAAAAGTCTGCACCTCACTGCCGACTATAGGTTGATTACAAACTCCCTGCGACACAAGCGCAGTCCCCTGTATTACAGGGTAATTCATAACCTACCTTGCTCTTGTAACATGAGCTATGGTATTTTTTACACCTCAACAAGTATCGGTGACTTGATAGAAGCTGAAGTGTCCTTGGATGTCCACATCTTCCATAGTCTAGGAATATGCACACTGGTATGTTCCACAAGGTTTGTCTTTATTGTTCACAATCTTATCACTAAAGAAGCTGATCACACTTCCCTGTAAGTGTTTATTGTGTTTTGTGAGACACTTTGTTCACACTAATGCACGGATCAGTGTTCTTTGTTGGTTATCCTGGTGTCAGTGTGACTCCCAGTAGGGTGAAAAGTAATCTGACCTCACAGCCTCCTATGTCACTGCAATGTCCCTAAAACATAAAGGAAAAGCTGACCTAGTACTTTTTGCTTCCTTGCCACTTCTTCCATGAAGTAAACCAGAATGCTTGATTCTTGCTGTCTTAAGCATAGACAACAATGTACACCATCTTTACCATGATAATAAAGTGGGAGCAGGATTTTCCTTAATTGTCCTGCTAAGGTGAGAGATGGACTGTCTTTTATTAAACTACACTTTGCAACACTGGACTCTTGCAAGGAGCGGCGGTCGCTTGACCACGTCACATACTCGTACTGCATCTGGGATCAATTACTTGCTGTAGCAGTAAACAAGATGCTTGCCCCTTCTGAGAGGGCTGGGCCCCTCAGGGCTGAAAGGGGCTGAAGGGTCTGAAGGGGCTGAAGGGGGCTGATACCCCCCTCCTGGAGAAAATTTCTCCACAGAAGGGAAGGCCTAAAAGTGTTTCCAAAAAGTACATAGTGGCATATTTGAAGAATAAGTGCAACTCAGGATCATGGAGATAAGAGATAAGTACAGATGTGTCAGCAAATACAGTGAGTGCAGTGAACAAGTTACATGAGCTAATGACTACAGGAAGGTAGGGAAAGCAAGTTTCGCAATCAAGGAGAAGCATCGTGCAGCAGCAACTATGCTGGACAAGGTGCCGGACATAAAGTCTTATGCCTTTTTGTGGTTGTATGAGGGAGTTTGGGTCTGGCCCTGCAATACTGATAGCTGAGGGTCTTAAACCCTACTCTGGAGAGCTGAATATCATAATAGAACACTCAACACTTAGTAAGGAGGAGTAACTGGACAGGGACTTTAGCAGTGCCACACACATCAGCGAAACTTGCTGGCACATAGGCCAGGAAAAATACACCCATATTGTAAGTTAATGAAGGCATACACCAATACTGAGCATAGATTGCCATAAATAGCAGCATAGTTGTAGAGAATCTAGTGTAGAGACACTGGGAGAGCCCAAAAAGCCAGACAGTGATCTATTTTAATGCTAAATTAAGGTTGAATCCAGGAAAGGAGGCTCGGATGACAGTACAGTAATGCACACAGCGTACACGTCCATACACACACATGTGAACATAAGAGAGTCATAAATTCACACACACAAACTTGTACGTCCCTACCCTAGCACGGATACCTCTATTCCTCACTCTCCCCTCTCCTCACACACCCTTTCCCACACTCTCCCTCTCCCGCTCTCTCTCTCTCTCCTATTCCACTTTCTCTCCCTCCCCCTGCTCCTCCTCCTCCTCCTATACCTCCTCCTCCTCCTCAATCTCCTCTTCCTTCTCCTCCCTCTCCTTCTCCGATGCACAACCTATAGGCCTACAAACACTGTAAAGGCTGATCCTATCCACCTCACTTGCCAGATAGTTTTCGGTCAGAGAGCTTGGGGTGTAAATAATAGTCTTCAAAAAATCTTATTTTAATGAAGTATCTATATTGTGTCAGCGATTGTGTCAGTGTGTCAGCGTGTCAGCGTGCCTCGTTGTGCTCCCGGTTTTCTGGTGTTTTCACGGTGGCTCTTACGTGCTAGAACTTTAATTTGTGTCATCAATCCTATACGATACATCCCTCTAGCGCCTGGAACCAATCTTGGGCGGAAAACATTATATACTGAGTCAAAAAAGGAGAATTAGTGTGCACTGCGTAGCAGAGTTTACTGCCAGAGGGGAATCATAGGCCTGTCCCGTGTGAAAAAAAATAATAATAATTGAACTTTTCATGTCAGAGGAAAGAAAGTCTCCCTGATAACATTGAGTATACATAGTGTATAGTGTATACTACAGTGGCTCCCTAGTATATTGATGATAAAGGCTAAAGTGTCATTTGAAAACAGGTGAATTTGTAAATGAAGTGATAAGCCTATAGAGGCAGGTGCCAGAAGTCGCCAGAAACTTACCACAGGTTTTAATAATCTTCCTGGCCTGCTAGTGTACTCGCATATAATCTAGTGATACCAGTGAATAGCAGAATACAGTGTTGTAGTAGCAACTAACCAGTATTATAATGGTACTTAGTGGAGTGGAGTGACTTTCATTAGTTTCTTTTCTTGAAATACGAGACGTTACTGTGAATTTCATATAACCTGTAGTTACCAGCGGTCGCAATATACACAACGAGAAGCAATTATTACTACAGAAAAAGCGTCCTTCCTCCAAAATTTGCACCAGTCAACTATAGTGATAATATAGCATTTATTGTGGTGGAGACGGAAAAAAAAAAAAAAAATGGAAAAGCCAGATACAGCGATTGATAAACAAGGAGGTGACCGTTCGTCATTGTAGGAGCTGCCAGATATCACCGGCTCTTCAACACGCAAGTTATACTGTTGTATCAGTCAAATCACATATTACTCGGGTAGATATTTTCCAGTAGATCCTTCATGTGTTAGCTCAAATCACCGACCAGTATGTTTTAAATAAGTGACCCACTGATCAGAGCAGATCGACTGGTCCGGACCCTTGACTGGTCCGAACCCTTGACTGGTCCGAACCCGGGACTGGTTTCAAACAGTTTCGTTGGACAATAAAGCAGACTGTAAACGGATGGGGTTGTAGGCGCCCTTATAAACACAAACATTAAAAATCAGGAACGTGACGGTAAGCTGTCCAATATACAAAAAGAGTTAGAAACAGAAATACAAATAGCTAGAGCTTCATTTAAGGTTATTAATATAATATTCAAGAGGTTGCTAGTAGAATTGCAGTAAATCAACCATTCAAATCATTATGAAGCTGTGTGTAGTCTGTGGTCAGTCAAACAAACGGGCTTCCACATGGATAAACTGTCATTTTTGTGGAAATTGGTGTCATGCCCCTTGTGCAGATATCCCAGAACTAGCTACAAGCAGTATTAAAACAGAGAAGTGTTTCTGGGTATGCCCAAATGAGGAAAATCTGTGGACTAAAATCACAAGGGTATTAAAAGAGGACAACATCAAAGCTGCTTTCATAGAAAACCTGGAAGCTTTCTACAACAGATGGGAACATAAAAAGTCTGGGCTGAATGGTACTGCCCTTGATACTGGCCATGTAGTCACAAACTGTAAGGCTGGAGGTGATGTCCTGGGAGACAGTAATAGTAAAGCTGGAGGTGCTGTCCTGGGAGACAGTAATGGTGAAGCTGGAGGTGCTGTCCTGGGAGACAGAAATGGTGAAGCTGGAGATACTGTCCTGGGAGACAGTAATGGTGAAGCTGGAGATTTTGTCCAGGTAGTCGGGAATTATACGCAGGAAGGAATACATATAAATGACCTCATAGGGGACAGGAGCCATAGTAGGGAAACAAGTGTAGTCAAAGATAAGATAAAACCAATATTGCAAACTAGAAATTCCGCAGGAAATAGCAAACAAGAGGACTCCAATAGCAATAGTGAGGATAAATTACCAAAAACAACTGGTGGGAGCTCCATTGTTGGTGCTAGGGAGGATAGAAGTAAGACAGGGAAACATGCACCAACAGGGAATACAGTCACAGAAACCCAAGGCAAGCGGAAACCAAGCCTGTGCACATACTATGCACTTGGTATCTGCTGGCATGGGAAATCTGGAAAAACAGATGGGACGTGCAACTATGACCACCCTAGAAAATGCCATGCCCATATGACAACAGGAAAATGCAAACTCCCTTCCTGTAAGCTTTTTCACCCTGAAATGTGTACCTCTTCAGTACAGGAAAGACTGTGCTATAACTTAAATTGCCAGGCATACCATCTAAAGGGGACAAAAAGATACAAAACATCCAGGCCATGGGAAAACCTGGGTAGCCACAGCCACTCAAGAGGGAGAGGTTTTTTAGTGCCAGGAAGGAAAAAAAACTGGCAGGAAATGGCAGAAATCGTACACCAAATCCAGTCATTCCTGGAGTGGAACCACAGTCGATGGCCTCCACTCCAAACCAACAGATACAGATACTAATGCCGGAAAAAAAATCCCCCCCCAGTACCAACAATACCACCAGTCCGATAACATTCTTCTTTGCAAATATACAGGGTCTAAAGCCAGCAACAAACAACAAAATACCTTTCATCCGTGGACTGCTTGCAGAGGCAAAGGCAATGTTCGCGGCTTTCACTGAGACCCACATAAAGGATCACTTGGACAATGAAATATGGATCCCAGGTTACAACCTATACAGATGTGACAGAGTGAACAGGCAAAAGGGGGGGGGTTGGCCTGTACATTGCAGAGTCACTTGTTTGCACAGAACTGCTTAATGCCTCAAATGACGTAGTGGAAGTTTTAGCAGTAAAGGTCGAGAACCAAAACCTAGTCATTGTGGTAGTCTACAAGCCTCCGGATGCAACATCCCAGCAATTCCAGGAACAGCTGTTAAAAATTGACCACTGTCTGGAAAATCTTCCAGCTCCTGCACCCAACATCTTGCTCCTGGGGGATTTCAACTTAAGGCACCTAAAATGGAGGAATATAGCAAATAATATTGTTGCAGTAATAACACCAGGAGGCAGCTCTGATGAAAACTCACACTCACACGAGCTTTTAAATCTCTGCACAAAATTCAATTTAAACCAGCAAATAATAGAGCCTACTAGACTGGAGAATACACTAGACCTCATATTCACTAACAATGATGATCTGATAAGAAATGTCACCATATCAAAAACAATATACTCAGATCACAACATAATTGAGGTTCAGACATGTATGCGAGGGGCCCCAGACCGACAAAATGAGACTAGTCACGAGGGAGCATTCACCAAATTCAACTTCAATAACAAAAACATAAAGTGGGACCAAGTAAACCAAGTCCTAACCGATATAAGCTGGGAAGATATACTAAGCAACACAGACCCAAACTTATGCCTAGAACAGATTAACTCGGTGGCACTCGATGTATGCACAAGGCTTATTCCTCTAAGAAAAAGGAGGAGTAGATGTAAAATAGAAAGAGACAGGCGCTCCCTTTACAGGCGACGGAAAAGAATAACAGAGCGGCTAAAAGAGGTCAATATATCTGAAATGCGCAGGGAGACACTGGTCAGAGAAATAGCAAGCATCGAACTTAAGCTAAAAGAATCCTTTAGGAGTCAGGAATCGCGGGAAGAACTAAAAGCTATAAATGAAATCGAAAGAAACCCAAAGTATTTCTTCTCCTATGCCAAATCAAAATCGTTTTGCCACCGAAGTGGCTAGTTTATTGTGCACCCCATATCCATCCTGTGGACGGTAGCGCGAGAGCATGTGGATACACAAAAGGCCTAGGAACTAGGCCCCAAAGGGTTAACAGGAATACATATGGATTTATATCTACATATCTATAGTTCACTTATCTGTTACAAGCAAATTTAGGAAATTTGCTTAGTATATCTGGTATCTTATTTTCATTAATAAGATATCTTGACATGTCACATAGGTTATTATACTGTCTGTCTCTGTATTCCTCAATAAGTGGACAATTAAGCACATAGTGTTCAAGAGAGTGACCATATGCCTGATCACATAATTTACATTTAGTTTGATCATCATCTGTGTGTCTCCCAAACTGCCAGAAGTACTTGTAACCAAGCCTAAGCCTGGCCACTACAACATCAGTCAGTCTGTTCACATTGCAAGTTGCTCCATAAACATACTTATCTACGTTCATGTTATCATAGTGGGTTATAGATCTACTCAGGCTTCTAACTGCATTCCTATAACAATCATCTTCATTATTTACTTCTCTCCTAATATTATTCCTAATGCTAGACACAGTTATACCAAAGTTATATTCTACGTTCTCCTTCTGGATACTCTTCTTGGCTAACATATCAACTTTATCATGAAGGAGTAATCCAATGTGTGATGGGATCCATAGCAATTGTACATTAATTCCTTTGTCCCTAATTTTTGAGTATCTATACCTGGCTTCCCCAATGAGCATGTTGTTGGAGTCATTATATGAGCCAAGAGCCTTCAATGATGACATAGAATCAGTAATGATGATAGAGTCAAGCTCAGTGTCATAGGTTAGCTTTAGCGCCATTAGGATTGCAAACAATTCAGTTTGCAGTGTAGACGCCCAGTTGTTAATTCTTATGCCTAACTCAACAAATTTATTATCGTTCTTAACTAGGGAGGTGGCAACAAGAGCAGATGCAGCCCTGCCAGAAGACTCCTGTTTAGATCCATCAGTGTATATAACTTGTGATAACTTATTACTACCAGCTAGGCGAAAAATTTCTTCTTGAGCAGTTGCTCTAACAAGAGATTTAAGGAAGGGATTACTAGCAATGAGCTTCTTGGGAGGGACTTGTAGGTATGTGATATTAAATGAACACATCTTCCATGGAGGGGTGAAATGCTCTTGTTGCCTACAGTGATACAGTTCATGCAGGTTATAAAACTTAATGCAATTGCACGTTTTCACAATCCATTTAGATCTGTGTGTATTTACCTCTAGACACTTGGTAAGATTCACTGTGACAGTGTCTGGTTCGTTTCTCAACATTCTAATACCGAGTACAGTGTTAATTTCAACAATCCTATCACTGATACTAGAAATACCAAGCTCCTTCCTCATGTTAAGAACTTTTGTAGATCTGGGACAGCCAAGAATAGTCCTGAGAGCTTCATTTTGCATTAACTCCAAGGGTCGGAGGGAACTTTCTCTAGCTAATATCAACATGGGAGCAGCATAATCAATTAAGGACCTAACATAGGCTATGTACATCATTCTCACGATTCTCACATTAGCACCATAGTTGGGATTGTAGCCAGCAACAGCTTTGAGAGCATTTAGCCTAGCTTTGCATTTCTTGTTTAGTTGTGGTATAGTGGATTTGTTAAAGGGTACATCTACACCAAGATATCTGTAAGTTTTAACGTAGCTAATGATTTCACCCTGCAAATAGATGGGTGGGGGATGTCGTTTGCTTGTTAATATCTTTGTTTTAGAGGAAGATATTATGAGGCCTAGTCGATTACAAATTGCTTGAACTTCATTAAGAATGGTATTCATCTTCTTATGCCCTGTTGTATGGATCATGATATCATCAGCATAGCTTATAGCTATATGTTTAGGTGAGGCAGGTAGAGCATTTAGGAGAGCATTAATCAGAATATTAAATAGCATGGGACTAAGAACTCCTCCCTGCGGTGTACCTAAAGACATTTCTTTAGAATCACTTCTGAAGCCTTGGTAAAGGACAGAGGATACTCTATTTGACAGGTATCCTATTATCCAGCAGAGTAAGCTACCACCAATATTCATTTTGGCTAGTTCATGTAGTATAACTGTTCTGTTTGCAATATCAAATGCAGATTTTAGATCAAGAAAAGTGGTAAAACTAGTAGAGGTGTGTGCAGTGAGAAAGGTGGAAATACAGTTCTGCACACTTTTACCTTTCATGAACCCATAGAGGTAGGGGGAAAGTTGATGTCTGATTCTGTAGTACAATCTGTTAAGCATCATTCTTTCAAAAGTTTTGCAAAGACAACTAGTTAAGGAGATCGGCCTAAATGTATCAGGCTGTTGGGGCTTAGGGATAGGCACAATGAGACTATTGGTCCAGGAAGTAGGAAGAACGCCCTCAATGTAACTGAGATTATACAGTGCCAACAAAGGGTTATCAGGCACGTGCCTTAGAGTTCTGAGAATATCATAGGTTATACCATCCTCTCCAGGAGCAGTTGATCGACCTTTGGTTAATGCATTATCTAATTCATACTCGGTAAAGAGGCAATCACTCTCATCAATATTTTGGCTCATAAAATTAATCAGTTTCAACATTTCTTCAGAAGTACTCTCTAAATTTTTTCTAATATGAGATGGAAGGCTTTCATGCCTGGATGTTTTGGACCAGTCATTTATGAGGTCATTTGCTTTTTCAAGAGGAAAGGGATGAGCAACATTGCCAGTCTTTTTCCTGGTTATTTTATTTATACCTTTCCAAGCCAAACTCAAAGGGGTGGACCTATTTAATCCACTAACAAACTGTTCCCATTCCTGTTGCCTAAGTTCTTCCTTTCTATTCCTTGCATTTGTTAGTGCAGCTTGGAACGTTCTGAGCAGGTCTGGGGTTCTACATTCACGGTATGCTTTACCAATCCTCCTAGCTGCATGTGTTAGATTGCGCAGCTGTGGATCATTATAGTATTTACATTGGTTTTTATTGTTATTTATAGTGGAGGGTCTTTGTTTCCTATTCCTGCCCACTTGATCTGTGAGAACACTCTCAATAGTGGTAATTAAATCATCATTAAATTTTTGTGTGCCAGTGGGCTCGTAATTCTTATACCATTGATCCAAGTGGTTAATAAAGTTGTCTCTGTGTTCTGGTTTGAGAATAAGTTTCCTCCTTCTGTATTTAGCTCCTTGATTGCTGGAGATGTGATCAAGATTGACAGTTGTTAGTCTTGGGAAGTGATCAGATAGAAGATCATCAACTATGACAGAGTCATGCATCGTATATGATGTATTAAATCCAAGACACAGATCTAGTATGCCACCATATATGTGAGTAGGCTCAGTAGTGCCCACAATTCGAACATTATCATGCTCATTCAGCAATCTCACTAGTTTAGTTCCATTGGTGTTTGTAATAGACCCACCAATATTCTTATGTCTGGCATTAAAATCTCCAAGAATGATGGTAGGTTCACTATTGATGCGATCTGGTAAAGCATCAGGTCGAAGCTGGTTCGCTGGGGCATAGAGATTAAAAATGTTTATGGAAAAATCGCCTGCATATACTTTGACACCATGATACTGCATGTTAACTCGACTCTGCAAGGAAAGGAGTGAATGTGGCAAGTTCTTTCTGACATACATCACACAACAGTTGGTTGACCTTAGGTTATAAGCTGCATATCCAGGCAAGTTTGGTGGAGGTGCTCCATCTTTCAATCTACATTCCTGCAAACAGATGACATCAATATTCTTGGTTGCACTAATATGATGTAAGTCAGGCAACCGCTTCCTGATGGAAGCAATGTTCCATGAAAAGATTTGTAATGTATCCATTGTAGTGAGTTATTACAATCTCTTGCTCATAAGATGGTAAAACTATTATGCTTTGACTGCAGTGTGCAGACACTTAAGAGCAAATAGCATAGTTTGTACGTCTTTATCTTCAGAACCTTTATTTTTAAGCATTTTTCGGCATTTTGGCAGCCAGTTATAAGGCAATTTTTGAAGGCAAGAGTTATGGGCTTCTTTCTCACAAATTGCTGGAAGCTGAACGGAGATTGCTGCACTTTTGACATCATCACCATGCTCAAGAGCATCATCCTGATTACATATATTTATTAAACTTGTCAGGATCTGTTCAAGATGCTCAATTTTTTTCTGGAAATTTGTTATAATATGAGGAAGGTCAGGCGAATCCAATGCCTCTCCGGAGGATGGCACTTCTGGGTTAGTGCTTCCTTTAACACCTATCACCTTAACAGGTACCATGGTTACATTAGTGTTCTCTGTTTCATCATTCATTGCAGGTAGGTCCTGTGCATCTGACTCATCTCCAATTTCCAGGGAGGTTACCTGTGTGGTGTCCGTCTGACTGTTGTAGTTGTGTGTATTGGGAGAAATGACAAACTCATCCCCATATTCAGGTGTAGCCATAGGTATCTGTAGTGGCAGACCAGTAGTTCCATATGTGCTAGCAGGGATGGCTAGCTCCTCCACAGCTGGTGTGTGTGATGGCATTCTGGTATCACCAGAATTGTTTGCAGTGAGGTGGGGTTCTTGCACACTTTGCAGAGGTTCAGTCTCAGATCTGGCTGTGGTAGACTGGATGGCCCCATCCTCAGTTACCATTAAAGGACTGTTATCAGGTTTACCTCGAAGGTTGTTTGGGTTCTGACTGCAGTCCTTGTGGGAAACTGTAACCCCAACTTCTTTACAGTTAATACATTTAAATTTTTGGCTGTCAGGGCCTACTGTGCATTCTCTAGTGGAATGTTTCCCAGCACACTTACCACACCAAGAATGTAGTATTCCACAGTCTACTGCAACATGGCCATAGTGCTGGCATTTGTAACACCTACGTTTAGGGGGTAGGTACACTTCGATGTTTAGGAAACGTAAACCATGCACCCAGATATTCCGGGGGAGGGGCACAGGACCCACCCAACTGGCAATAATTTGGGATTTTCCTTTAAGTCTTTTAGGCTTGATGATATGCTCACTTAGAGTCAGATGGGATGGGTCCATGCAGAGAGGGTATCCAAAGATTATGATACTGACCCATTTTTTAAAGTGGTGAGTGTCTGATTGAGGTCGGAGCAGCTTAATATCCCCATAAGGTGTACTAAGTAGATCATTGATCAGCTCTTTATTCTGTTCCACAAACACAAAGTTGTGTGTGTTTTTCCTAAATTGGATCCTTGAGTTAGGATGCTTGTTTACAGCTTCCATTAGCCATGCACACTTAGCAGGCAGCGGGGTGTTGTCAGGGAAGTTCAGCTTAACACATTCTTCCTTTGAAGAAAGACTTCTTGCAGCCTCTGTGCACCAAGGACGTTTAGTATCACATTGTGTACGAGTCAAGTGAGTCTGACTACGTCGACGCTCTAGCCCTTTCTCACTTTTTCTCTTTTGTTTACTTTTAAAGGTCTGGAAGCTATCATCATTTCCATCACCTGCAGAAATAGGTTCCTCTATGACAGTTGCCATGTTTGCCAGTGATGATATCTGGTGTTCCCTTATAGCTTATGCAAGAGCAAATATTCACTACAAAGTCAGAAGTCCAAAATAGATCACAAGACACAAGTGCTCAAGTTCAATGAACACCTCCAACCATACTCAACCCAGACCACCACCACTCAATACGACACACACCCCACCAAAAACACACTCAGAGACCTCTTGTATGTGTGTTAATAATATGGTACATATAATGATATAATGGATGGTACAGGCGAGGTCTTACACCATATCACAAATTACAAAGATGAACAGAGAGAGAGAGAGAGAGAGAGAGAGAGAGAGAGAGAGAGAAAGTAGGTAATATTGAGCATAAAATTAGAATTCTGACATACATCACATTAAACATGAGGTTCAAATGATAACTTCCACTTGAGATAGTTCAGGCTACTGCCACCTAATGTACCTCACTGAAATAATAATATAGCAGACATCACAATGAATGCTGAAGACAACCTCTTATCCCAACCATAGATTGTAAACAGAATTACTAAAAAAAAAAAAAAAAAAAAAAAAAAAAAAAAAAAAAAAAAAAAAAAAAAAAAAAAAAAAAAAAAAAAAAAAAAAAAAAAACTAGGTGATGTTACAATGACAATGAGATAAATCACTCTGGTTGACTTCCTTGGTCCATCCTGGGTAACTCACACGTTACTATGTTATACATGTATGCAAGCATAAGTGTGCAGCTGTAGATAGATGAACCAGTACCTAAACAATCTCACTTACACACGCATTACTATGTATGACAAGTGTTACCAAGTACACCAAGTGTACACTTTATCACTTAGAATACACTTTTGTTGATGTAAATATAGGTGAGAGTGGTACACCGCTGGTCGTAATAAACACACTCAACTTCTCAAGGTCACACACTAGGCCCAGCTTCTGGAGTTACCAGCGTTTTAATGTGTTTATTATGTGTCAGTGCGTGTCTGCAGTCATTAAATTGGTGTATCAGAAGTTAAACACTACAATCCAGTTGATCAAATAGTCTAAAACAATTTACACAATGTATAACTAGAAGTATAATGATTGCAAATTGTTACTATTACAATTTTAACTAGGCGCTAGACCCACTAGATGAGATGGCAAGGAACATAGATGTTAACAGGCTGACTCTTGCTTAACACAGTTGAAAGGTAACCGAATTACTCAAGTAAGAAAGTATTCATGAAACTGAACATTATGCAGGAGTAAGCTTGTTCACAGTAAAAATACAAAGCATAAGTTACACACTCACACCACAGATGAACACTGCAATTTGAAATATTACTGGGAATTTAGCAGTAAAGTTTCAGTCTGAACGAGAAAATGTATTAGAAAACACAGCAATGACACTAGGACAAGCAACTTAATTATGTAACCGTATTTAATAGTTCAGTTACACTGAGCAGAGCATGTATTACACTGATTTATCAAATGTAAGGAGTCACTACACTGAAGTACACTCTGAGCCTTTTAAAGTCTTAATACAGGCTTACAAGTGACAATTAACTGTTGGGGAAAGCAGCACTTAACACTTCTAGCACACGTATGACAGATGAATGTTCACTGTGTACAAGCCAATCACCACAAGCTTACTATGTTTATAAGTGAACCTCTGGCATGTCCCACTCAAAATGTCAGCACTGCAATGCTCGTCAAATTGTTCTCAAGCCACTACAGGAAACACTGGTATGCCAGCAGCACTGCAGAACGTATACAGACATGCTGGGCCCTAGGACAGCTATTACTGCAGGCTGCCTTAGCTTGTTCTGGCTAGCTTTTAGTGCTGCCCTCAAGCTTGCTTGACTGTGCTCACCAAGCCCGCGCCAACCACCCGGACACCTGCTTGCAGCAGGCAGGCAGGCAGGCACACAGGAGACACTCGCAATACACAAATAACCCGCACATAAAAGAGAGAAGCTTACGACGACGTTTCGGTCCGACTTGGACCATTGACAAAGTCAATGGTGTATCGTTCCAGTCACGGTATTGTGCCTTTTTGTTATTTTTAGACACTCGCAAGATGAGCGGAGTGCGGCACAGAGGACACGGGCACTCAAGCACCCATGTGGTCTGGCAAAAAAAAAACCGCCTCTAGACCACAAGCAAATAGAGGCGAACGGCTGAGTTCCAAATCGAGGAAGGAGAAGGGACAAGGAAAGGATATTCACCTCGCTAGACACAGGCAATATGGGTGTAGTGGCCTGCAGGTCGCAGTGCAATTTTCAAGGTCATTCACTGGGCCCACAGTCGTCTCGAGAGTTACCAACCCTGTACTACTTGTTAACTCCAAACCTGCAGCACTTAACACATCTAGCACTCGTGTCTTGGAATGACACAAATTTTCACTACATAAGAACTAGTTCTCACAACACCGAAGGTACGGCCGGAACACTGTAGAACGTTCACAAAGGCATTCTGGGATTCAGAACAGATGTAGCCTTGGCCTTCACTGGCTGGCTTGGAGCGCTGTTTGGCCTGGATCAGCTAAACTCGCCCTTATCCCATATGTAGATAATGGCGACGAGTTAAGGGATACCGGTGAATAGGAAAGTCGAGGAAGGGACATTCACCTCACTAGACACACGCAGTATGGGTGTAAGTGGCATGCGGGTCTTATAGTGCCATTTTCAAGGTCACCCAGCAGGCCAGACATTCCTCACTCATTTTAAGCCTACGTAGGTACTGATGGTAGCACAATGTCCTAAGTCAGCGTAATCCACTCATGCAAATAGTTACAACAAATCTGCAGCACTTGCGGAACTCACATATTCGAGTACCAGTGGGGCAGCAAAATACACCTCTACACTGCACGTCGTTGATAGAGGCGAACGGCTGAGTTTAAAGGAGAGTTGGGGATACAGGAGGACAGCAGAGGTAACTGAGCACGCACATTCGCCTTTCTTCACATAGTCAATATGGGCGAAAGTCTCAGGCAGGTGATGCAGTGCCTCGCTCAAGGTCACAGGCTGAGGCAGACTTCTCAAGAGTTACCACACACTGCAATACTCGTAGAGATTGTTACTCACTCCAAGCTTGCAGAACTTCTAGCACACGTGTCTTGGAGTGAAAGACGAATTTTCAGTGTGTGGACACCTGGGTTACCAACTCACTAGGACTGCACACTCGTCGTTATTCCTCAGGTTGGTAAAGCGATGAGTTGTGAGCATTTTGAGAGGCACGAGTAGCAGTGGACTAGCAAAATTCGCCTCTACACTCTATGTTGATAGAGGCGAAAGGCTGAGGTCAAATGAAAGGCAGAGGGGAAGCAGAGGCCTGTGAGGGCCTTTGCAAAAAGGAAAACTATTTCCAGTGTTTGACTAGGTATATCCTTAGTCACAGCTCGCACATAAGAGTTCTCACAACACTGAAGCTGTCTTCCAACAGTAGGAGTTTTAATGATGACTTATCAGTCGGGAGAAATGGGTAGGCCTGTGAATTAGTAGGTCCAGATCCCCAGCACACGTCTACTCCCCTCAACCACTCAGCCGAGACTGTCACGAGCCTTTTCCATCCTATGGAGAGGGAGCATGGACACGGGGGTCGTCCCTCAGTTACTAAAAACAACAGACATAGCCCCACTCCACAAAGGGGGCAGTAAAGCAACAGCAAAGAACTACAGACCAATAGCACTAACATCCCATATCATAAAAATCTTTGAAAGGGTCCTAAGAAGCAAGATCACCACCCATCTAGAAACCCATCAGTTACACAACCCAGGGCAACATGGGTTTAGAACAGGTCGCTCCTGTCTCTCTCAACTACTGGATCACTACGACAAGGTCCTAAATGCACTAGAAGACAAAAAGAATGCAGATGTAATATATACAGACTTTGCAAAAGCCTTCGACAAGTGTGACCATGGCGTAATAGCGCACAAAATGCGCGCTAAAGGAATAACAGGAAAAGTCGGTCGATGGATCTATAATTTCCTCACTAACAGAACACAGAGAGTAGTCGTCAACAGAGTAAAGTCCGAGGCAGCTACGGTGAAAAGCTCTGTTCCACAAGGCACAGTACTAGCTCCCATCTTGTTCCTCATCCTCATATCCGACATAGACAAGGATGTCAGCCACAGCACCGTGTCTTCCTTTGCAGATGACACCCGAATCTGCATGACAGTGTCTTCCATTGCAGACACTGCAAGGCTCCAGGCGGACATCAACCAAATCCTTCAGTGGGCTGCAGAAAACAATATGAAGTTCAACGATGAGAAATTTCAATTACTCAGATATGGTAAACATGAGGAAATTAAATCTTCATCAGAGTACAAAACAAATTCTGGCCACAAAATAGAGCGAAACACCAACGTCAAAGACCTGGGAGTGATTATGTCGGAGGATCTCACCTTCAAGGACCATAACATTGTATCAATCGCATCTGCTAGAAAAATGACAGGATGGATAATGAGAACCTTCAAAACTAGGGAGGCCAAGCCCATGATGACACTCTTCAGGTCACTTGTTCTATCTAGGCTGGAATATTGCTGCACTCTAACAGCACCTTTCAAGGCAGGTGAAATTGCCGACCTAGAAAATGTACAGAGAACTTTCACGGCGCGCATAACGGAGATAAAACACCTCAATTACTGGGAGCGCTTGAGGTTTCTAAACCTGTATTCCCTGGAATGCAGGAGGGAGAGATACATGATTATATACACCTGGAAAATCCTAGAGGGACTAGTACCGAACTTGCACACGAAAATCACTCACTACGAAAGCAAAAGACTTGGCAGACGATGCACCATCCCCCCAATGAAAAGCAGGGGTGTCACTAGCACGTTAAGAGACCATACAATAAGTGTCAGGGGCCCGAGACTGTTCAACTGCCTCCCAGCACACATAAGGGGGATTACCAACAGACCCCTGGCAGTCTTCAAGCTGGCACTGGACAAGCACCTAAAGTCAGTTCCTGATCAGCCGGGCTGTGGCTCGTACGTTGGTTTGCGTGCAGCCAGCAGCAACAGCCTGGTTGATCAGGCGCTGATCCACCAGGAGGCCTGGTCACAGACCGGGCCGCGGGGGCATTGACCCCCGAAACTCTCTCCAGGTCTCCAGGTAAATATACCAACAGACCCTGGCAGTCTTCAAGCTGGCACTGGATAAGCACCTAAAGTCGGTTCCTGACCAGCCGGGCTGTGGCTCGTACGTTGGTTTGCGTGCAGCCAGCAGTAACAGCCTGGTTGATCAGGCTCTGATCCACCAAGAGGCCTGGTCACAGACCGGGCCGCGGGGGCGTTGACCCCCGGAACTCTCTCCAGGTAAACTCCAGGTATATATCATACAACTTGGCAAATAATAATAATATACTAATATATCGCATATTGACTAAGAACACTTATGTTTGTTCTATATATCCATTCCCGGCTACGTGGCCATACACAACTGTAGAACAGACCAGCAAGGGGGAGGAACAGCTATCATGGCCATACACAACTGCAGAACAGACCAGCAAGGGGCAGGAACAGCTATCATGGCCATACACAACTGTAGAACAGACCAGCAAGGGGCAGGAACACCTATATACTACTCAAATCAACTCGAATGCATCAATAAATCTTGCACAAGGGATGAACATGGAGAATATATCAAAGCCAAATTCAAATCAAAAGACCTGCAAAAACCCCTCACAGTTATAAACATCTACAGAGTACCACAGTCAAACATTTACCACTTTAGTGAAAAACTAGGAAACATGATTACTGATGCACACATGAATAAAGACCACCTGCTACTAACAGGAGATTTCAACATAAACATACTACACGACCAGGATCCACAAGTGACCGAATTCACTAACACAATGAGCAACTGCCTGTTGCTACCAGCAATATCTAAACCTACAAGAATCACCGAGACAAGTATCTCCTTAATAGACCACATCTGGACAAACACCATATCCCCTTTAAAATGAGTCATAATCATAGACACTACAGACCACTACCCAACCTTTCTCATAACTAATCTGGGCAAACTGCCATAAGATATCGCTAAAGTAACCTTCAGACTACATAACGAGACAACTGTTAACAACTTTATAGCAGCTGTGAATAACATCGATTGGCAAAATGAGCTCGAAACATATACAGATATGAATGAATGTATAAATAATTTTCTAAAAAAGGCCCAATGCCTCTATAACAAACATTGCTCCAAAAAAACTAAACAGATCACAGCAAAGAGACTGAATAATCCCTGGATAACACCAAGCATCCTCAAATCCATTAACACAAAGCACAAATATGAAAAACAGTATAGAATGGGTCAAATAACTAGAGAACAGTCTAAACGTTACTCGTCAGCACTTACCAACCTGATAAGATCTAAAAAATTGTATTATGAAAATAGATTACATAACATCAAAGGTGATATGAAAAAAACCTGGAAAACTCTATCTGAAATTCTTGGAAATAAAACGTTATCCAAAAACAAAACAATCAAACTAACAAAATCAGATGAACCCCTACTAACACCTACTGAAACAGCAAACAGACTCAACGTTTTCTTCTCCACCATAGGTAAAAATCTAGCGAACAAAATACCAAGCACAAACACCCGTCCATCAGACTACCTCATAGGTACCTACCCAAATACGCTATTCCTAGCTCCAACCAACCCCACTGAAGTTAGGCTCATCATAAACACCCTTAAAAACAAGGCAGGAGACATAAACAACTTGACTGCTTTTATGTACAAAAAAGCTTCTCAAGTATTGTCACCAATTATTGCAATGCTCTTTAACAAATCCATTGAATCATCTACCTTCCCAACAATCCTCAAAACAGCGAGGGTCACTCCAATCCACAAAGGAGGTGACTAAGCTGACTTGAATAACTATAGACCAATATCTAACTTACCACTGCTCTCTAAAATCTTTGAAAAATTAATTCATAAAAGGATCTATTCCTACCTCGTCTCACACAACATATTAAACCCTTATTAGTTTGGATTCAGGAATAATAAAAGTACAAAATGACGCTATCATACACATGCTAGAACTAATATATACCGCACTCGAAAAGAAAGAAGTCCCGCTGGGCATTTTCATTGATTTACGTAAAGCTTTCGATACAGTCGACCATGAACTGCTGTACTCCAAATTAATGCACTATGGTATCAGAGGCCACTCCCTCAACTACCTAAAACCATACCTTAGTAACAGAACTCAATATGTGTATGCAAATGATGCAAACTCTTCCACCCAACCAATCACAGTAGGAGTCTCACAAGGAAGCGTCCTTGGACCACTCCTCTTTCTCATCTACATCAATGATCTACTGAATGCATCACAGCTACTCAAACCCGTGCTGTATAGCCCTTGTGGCTTAGCGCTTCTTTTTGATTATAATAATAATAATACTCAAACCCGTATCATTTGCAGATGACACTACATATGTCTTTTCCCACCCAAACGCAGTCATACTAGCAAACACAGTCAATGCAGAATTGCAGAAAATATCTACCTGGATGATGACTAATAAACTTACCCTGAATATCGATAAAACCTATTTCATTCAGTTTGGAAACAAAGCTGCAAATGATCCGATTAACAACGATAAATGGATCATCAGTCACAAGACTCACAGAGGGAAAATTCCTAGGTATCCACCTTGACAGTAGCCTTAAGTTCCAGACACACATACAACAAATCACCAAGAAAATCTCCAAGACTGTAGGCATACTATCAAAGATAAGGTACTACGTTCCACAATCAGCTCTCCTGGCACTGTACCATACACTCATATACCCTTACTGGTGCAGCTGGTAGTGCTGCTGTTGTCGTACAGAGTGATGGCTCTCTTAAAGAAATTGGAGCACGCATCAATAATTGGGCCTCTACCCTTCAGACAGAACTGTTTGCCATACTCCTTGCACTGAAATGCATCTATGTATCAAAGATTGACAGTTTAATTGTAACTGATTCTCTGTCATCCATAAATGCTCTCAACTAATTAAGCATAAATTGTGGCATGCTTGTGTCAGAAGCCAGACACAGGTATGGTAGGATTGTGGACAGTGGAGTCAGAGTGCACATGCTGTGGATTCCATCTCACATTGGTCTTCAGATGCATGATAGAACTGATAAATTGGCTAAGCTGTATGCTTTCAAAGAGGGAGTAGATTACAATCTTGGCTTGTCAGGTAGTAGTTTGAGAACAATAATACAAAAAGAACTTCAGCTGAATTTTATGGACTTAAGGCTCAGGGAGATTGACACCAGTGAGTCCATCTATCATCATTCTATCATGCAGGAGGAGCCACATGTCTATGGTGCATCCAACAAAATAAGCAGACTCTTGGATGTCACTACCGCCCGGCTCCGGCTGGGTTACAAGTATCTTTGGCAGGTTAAATCACCACCACCAGATGTAGACCAAACGAAATGTAAACTTGGCCAGATGGATTATTGTCACACCCTGCGTCATTATGTACTGGAGTGCGATAAAATTAATGAATTTAGAAACAACTCGCTCAGAAATGTTCAAGAAATGGCAAAGTATTTTATCCACAGTGGTATATTACAGACCATTCTGGAGAAATACCCAGACTTTGCTAGCTGTAAATAAAGCATTACCACATATGTGCATGTGTACTCACCTAGTTGAGGTTGCGGGGGTCGAGTCCGAGCTCCTGGCCCCGAGTCCGTGTGTGTGTGTGTGTGTGTGTGTGTGTGTGTGTGAGTATGAGTGTGTGTGAGTATGAGTGTGTGTATGAGTGTGTGTGTGTGTGAGTGTGTGTGCGTGTGTGTGTATGAGTTTGTGGATGTGTGTGTGTGTGTGTGTGTGTGTGTGTGTGTGTATTTGTGTGTATGTGTATTTGTGTGTATGTGTATGAGTGTGTGTGTGTGTGTGTGTGTGTGTGTGTGTGTGTGTGTGTGTGTGTGTGTGTGTGAGTATGAGTGTGTGTGTGTGTATGAGTGTGTGTGTGTGTATGAGTGTGTGTGCGTGTGTGTGTATGAGTTTGTGGATGTGTGTGTGTGTGTGTGTGTGTGTGTGTGTGTGTGTGTGTGTGTGTGTGTGTGTGCGTGTGTGTGTGTGTGTGTGTGTGTTTATGTGTGTGTGTGTATGAATTTGTATGTGTGTGTGTGTGTGTGTGTGTGTGTGTGTGAGAGAGAGAGACTCAGCAATCAACATTTGCACCAATAACTCACTACAGTTGTGACTGGGTGTGGAAGAGTGAATTGCTCATTACTCTAAAATTTGTTCATGATTGCAGCCATGTGTAAACGTAAGTAACCATTCTTACAGTATTCATTACCTTTGTAACTTGTGAGTTCATTACCTTTGTAACTTGTGAGTTCATTACCTTGTACCTAGTTCAGCCATCAAAACTTTGGAGCCCGGTCCCTGGACCCATTGTGTACCTCTGTAATCTGTAAATACCTTTGTAACTTGTCATGATTGTGACTAGACCTACCTGGAGTTCATTACCTTTGTAAATTGTGAGTTCATTACCTTTGTAAATTGTGAATTCATTACCTCTGTAACTTGCTCAGCTATCAAAACTTTGAGGCCCAGTCCCTGGACCCATTATGTACCTCTGTAATCTTTTGACTACCGCCCACAGGATGGGTATGGGGTGCATAATAAACATATTAAACTAACATATGGAATTTGTGCATGGGGATCAACAACATCCAATAACCCAGCAAAAGGCAGCAGTAAGAATGATAACGAACTCCCACTCCCGCCAGTATACTCCACTAATTTTCAAAAGTCTTAATCTGCTCACCATTAAGAACATCCATACTTATGCATGTGCCTACTACATACACAGAACAATATACGCAAATATAAACCCTCCACTCAAACTTCTCCTCACCAACCTAAACAGGACACATGACCACAACACAAGACACAGATCTCTTTTTGGTTTACCTCGTGTCCATATCACACTATGTAAAAACTCTATGCACATAAAGGGCCCCAAAATATGGAATTCATTACCAGAAGATATTAAAGTAACCCAGTCTGAAAATCAGTTTAAGACTCTTCTCAAAAGCCACTTAATCACCCTAGACTAAACGCTAAATACTCAGTACACACATAGTCACCTATGTTCTCCCACATCATAACTTCAACAATCACTTTGAACCTTTTATCCATTGTTGACAGGAATATAACTGAGCCATTGTTTTCACAAAAAGCATTTTAGACTATGTGAATATATCCTTTGTCTTATACAAATTTAATTCATTTATAATTAATAATCTACTGTTCAACTATGAAATAATTACTATCCTACTGTACAACTATGATATACTTCTTAGTGTTAAGTAATCTGTAAGCCAGTAATGTTAAGTTAGCCCATAATGCCCAGGCATAAAAGAGGCTCTCTTTGTATTGCAACCCACTAAGACATAAAATAAATAAATAAATAAATAAATATTATCAGAATAATATATATGCCTTAAAATACATGGCTATTAAGAGACCATGGATATAATATATGTACAGAGATTACGTCAGAGTATAATATCTAATTTCCAATTTGGGATTAGATTATTTTAACAACAGAATAAGCCAAGGCAAGATAACCGACCACTGTCAGTTTACCAGAGAGGAGCAGGAGTGTTGATTCGTTGGCTGGAAGTTTCTCACTGCTTCTCCCTTAACCTTAAACTACAGACAGGTGTGACTGACGAGTAAAGTATGCAAAGTCATGGAGATGGTAATCAGGAGAGTGGTGGAGCACCTAGAATGGAATAAGCTTATAAACGACAACCAGCATGGATTCAGGGAAGGGAAATCCTGTGTCACAAACCTACTGGAATTTTATGACAAAGTAACTGCAGTAAGACATAAGAGAGAGGGGTGGGTAGATTGCATTTTCTTGGACTGCAAGAAGGCCTTCGACACAGTTCCTCACAAGAGATTAGTGTAAAATCTAGAGGATCAGGCAGGTATAACAGGAAAGACATTGCAATGGATAAGAGAATATCTGACAGGGAGGCAACAACGAGTCATGTAATGTGATGAGGCATTAGAGTGGGTGCCTGTGATGAGCAGGATGCCACAGGGGTCAGTCCTAGCACCAGTGCTGTTTTTGGTATATGCGAATGATGTGACAGAAGGGATAGACTCAGAAGTATTCCTGTTTGTGGATGATGTGAAGTTGATGAGGAGAATTAAATCAGACGAGGATCAGGCAGGACTACAATGGGGCCTGGACAGGCTGCAAGCCTGGTCCAGAAACTGGCTCTTGGAATTTAACCCAGCCAAATGCAAAGTTATGAAGATCGAGGAAGGGCAAAGAAGACCACAGTCAGAGTATAGGCTAAGTGGCCAAAGACTGCAAAACTCACTCAAGGAAAAGGATCTTGGTGTGAGTATAATATTGAGCACATCTCCTGAGGCACACATCATCTGTAACTGCTGCACCATATGGGTGCCTGGCAAACCTAAGAATAGCGTTCCAACACTTCAGTAAGGAACTGTTCAAGACTCTGTGCACTGTGTACGTCAGGCCCATATTGGAGTATGCAGCACCAGTTTGGAACCCACACCTAATCAAGCACATCAAGAAATTAGAGAAAATGCAAAGATTTGAAACAAGACTAGTCCCATAGCTAAGGGGAATGTCCTACAAAGAAAGATTAAGGGAAATCAGCCTGACGGCACTTGAGTACAGGAGGGTTAGGGAAGACATGATAAAGACATATAAAATACTGTGAGAAACTGACAAGGTGGACAGAGACGGGAAGACTCAGATGAGTCAAATGGATATTAGGCAATATTTCTTCAGTCATAGAGTTGTCACAAAGTGGAACACTCTGGAAAATGATGTAGTGGAGGCAGGAACCATACACAGTTTTAAGATGAGGTTTGATAAAGCTCATGGAGCAGGGAGAGGGAGGACCTAATAGCAACCAGTGAAGAAGTGGGGCCAGGAGCTATGACTCGACCCTTGCAACTACAATAGATGAGTACACACACACACATACACTGCGACAGAGAACTGGGACAGAGACCTAGCAGGGAAATCAGAAATGAGATGATGGAATTTGTGAGAACAATATGCAAGGAAGGGGAGCAGAGGTTTGTACCCAAGGGCAACAGACATAATGAGAAGGCCAGGATGAGCCCTTGGTTCACCCAAAGGTGTAGAGAGGCATAAACCAAGTGCGCTAGAGAATGGAAGAAGTATAGAAGGCAAAGGACCCAGGAGAATAAGGAGAGTAGTCGAGGAGGAAGAAATGAACATGCACAGGTAAGGAGGGAGGCCAAACCACAATATGAAAAAGACATAGCAGCAGCAGCCAAGTCTGACCATAAGCTGTTGTACAGTCACATCAGGAAGAAGACAATTAAAGACCAGGTAATCAGGCTGAGGAAGGAAGGAGGGGAGTTCACAAGAAACGACTTTGAAGTTTGCGAGGAGCTCAACATGAGGTTCACAGAAGTATTCACAATGGATATAGAGAGGACTCCAGATAGATGGAGAGGTGGGACACACCAACAAGTGCTGGACATGATATGTACAACTGAAGAGGAGGTGAAGAGGCTGCTAAGCAAACTAGATATCTCAAAGGCAATGGGACTGGATAACATCTTTCTGTGGGTCCTGAAAGAGGGACAAGAGGTATTCTGTGAGAATAACAAAAATCTCCAACACATCTATTGAAACAGGATGACTGTATGGAAGACAGCAAATGTAGTCCCAATTTTTAAAAAAGGGGGCAGACAAGCAGCATTAAACTACAGGCCAGTGTCATTGACATGTATGAAGAGTCATGGAGAAGATTGTCAAGAGAAGAGTGGTGGACCACCTAGAAAGGAATAAGCTTATAGATGACAACCAGCACAGATTCAAAGACGGGAAACCCTGTGTCACCAACCTACTCGAGTTCTATGACAAGGTGACAGCAGTAAGACAAGAAAGAGAGGGGTGGGTAGACTGTGTTTTCTTGGACTGTAAGAAGGCTTTTGACACAGTTCCACACAAGAGACTAGTGCAAAAGCTGCATACCAGGCAGGTATAATAGGGAAGGCACTGCAATGGATCAGTGAATACCTGACAGGAAGGCAGCAACAAATCATGGTATGTGATGAGGTGTCAGAGTGGGCACCTGTGATGAGCAGGGTTTCACAGGAGTCAGTCCCAGGACCGGTGCTGTATATGGTATATGTGAATGACATGACAGAAGGAACAGACAAAGAATTGTCTCTGTTTCCTGACAATGTGAAGTTAATAAGAAGAATTCAGTCAGAGGAGGATAAGGCAGGACTACAGAGGGATCTAGACAGGCTGTAGGCCTGGTCCAGCAGCTGGCTCCTGGAGTTCAACCTCACCAAGTGCAAACGATGAGGATCGGGGAAGGACAAAGAAAACCGCAGACAGAGTCCAGTCTAGGGAGTCAAAGACTATAAACATCACTCAGGGAAAAGGATCTTTGAGTGTGTATAATACTGAGCACATCTCGTGAGGTGCATATCAACCAAATAACTGGTGCAGCATATGGGCGACTAGTGAATCTAAGAATACCATTCCAACATCTCAGGAGTTATTCCAGACCCTGCACACCATGTACATCAGGCCCATATTGGAGTATGCAGCTCCAGTTTGGAATCCTCACCTGGCCAAAAGCATCAGGAAACTAGAGAAAGTGAAAAGGTTTGCAACAAGACTAGTCCCTGAGCTAAGAGGCATGTCCTATGAGGAAATATTAAGAGAACTCGACTTAATGACACTGGAGGAAAGGAGAGACAGGCAGACATGATAGCAACATATATAATACTGAGAAGAATCGACAAGGTGGACAAGGTCAGGATGTTCCAGAGATGGGACACAACAGCAAGGGGTCACAATTCAAAGTTGAAGACTCAAATGAGCCACAGGGATGTTAGAAAGTATTTCATCAGCCATAGAGTTGTCAAGAAGTGGAATAGTCTGAGAAGTGAGGTAGTGGAGGCAGGTACCATACATAACTTTAAGAAGAGGCATGATAAAGCTCATGGAGCAGGGAGAGAGTGGACCTAGTAGAGACCAGTGAAGAGGCAGGGCCAGGAGCTATGATTCAACCCCTGCAACCACAATTAGGCAAATACACACACACACACATAAAAAAAAGGCTGAGGCTTGGGGAAGGACAAAGAAGTCTGCAGATGGAGTACAGGCTTGGGAATGAAGATACAGTGGAACCTCTACTTATGAGTGCATCCACGTGTGAGTTTTCCTAGATATGAGCAGTTGCTTGGTCGATTTTTTGCTTGTAGACACATGCGAAATTTCCAGATGCGAGCGGGCCTCAAGGGAGGTTCCTTGATGATGGTGAGGGGCTCTTTCTCTTGATCTAGGGAATTGGATCTCAGAAATTGGACCATAAATAATGGAGTTCACTTCTCAGCCATTAGCTTATTCTTAGTGGTATATTTTCATGTGGTTTTTATGGTTGTATTCTCGTTTTTATGGTCTCATTTGATAGAATGGAAGATATACTACAGAAATAGATAGGATTTTGATTGGTTTCATGATGAAAAGCACCTTGAAATTGAGCTCAAAGTAGCAGAAATGCTCGATTCTTTGGCGATGTTCAAGAGTAAACACCATCTAATACCTGTCCAATTGGCATTGCCCCTCAACCTTCACATATTGGAAAACTCTTCAACATGCTAGCAAAAGTGGGAGCAGACATCATGAGGTAGCAGTCGCAGACATCATGAAGCAGCAGTGGCAGACATCATGAAGCAGCAGTGGCAGACATCATGAAGCAGCAGTGGCAGACATCATGAAGCAGCAGTGGCAGACATCATGAGGTAGCAGTGGCAGACAACATGAAGCAGCAGTGGCAGACATCATGAGGTAGCAGTGGCAGACAACATGAAGCAGCAGTGGCAGACATCATGAGGTAGCAGTGGCAGACAACATGAAGCAGCAGTGGCAGACATCATGAGGTAGCAGTGGCAGACAACATGAAGCAGCAGTGGCAGACATCATGAGGGTGCAGTGGCAGACATCATGAAGCAGTAGTCGCAAAGTGTAGCATTAAGAGTGTAGCACTTATAAGTCACTCTGTCTAACTTTTTTGGGTTATCCTAGGTTCTCTACACATGTAGTCAGGAGCAGGAATGGCCGCTGTGGTGCCCCTATAAACCCCAACAACAATAATGGCTTCTGTCACCACCACTAGCCACATACGTAATGACATGTATTTTATTCATTCTAGTGTATATACACCTACCATCCGACTTACAACCAAGCTTGGTTCTGACCAACTGGTCGTAAGTCGAAATGGACGTAAGTCGAACCTTTGAAAATTGCCGACATATTGGGTAGGGCATAATGTCAAAACTTTCCTATATAAACTACCTACATAATACTGTAATGTAATGTACAATCATTATTTCATTCATTTTTACCCTAATTTACTTCTACTGTTGTATTTTAATTATTTGTGTACTGTATACAATGTATACATGGTAGTGATATGTATTGTAAATTTTACATCGCATACAGTATCATATGTTACTATTATCTTTATGTATTATCGACAAAGTGGAATGGGAGAATACCACTGGTAGTGTCATCCTGCCAGAATGTTGTGTAACCTATACCCTAAGTAAAGAGAAACAACTCTGGAACATGTGTAATACGTATCCGGCTGGCTGGCTAGGTGGTCGGGTCTGTGGTTGGCCGGGTGGGTGGCTGGCTGGCTGGATGGGTGGGTGGCTGGATGGGTGGGTGGCTGGATGGGTGGGTGGCTGGGTGGGTGGCTGGATGGGTGGGTGGGTGGCTGGATGGGTGGGTGGGTGGGTGGCTGGCTGGATGGGTGGGTGGGTGGCTGGATGGGTGGGTGGCTGGATGAGTGGGTGGGCAGCTGGATGGGTGGGTGGGTGGGTAGTTGGCTGACTGGCTGACCGAATGTGGCTGTCTCTTTGTCTCTCTCTCTCTCTCTCTCACTGGTACACTAAGTCAAGTTATCATACATATTATAAATTACCTAGGATAACCCAAAAAATCCAGACAAAGTGCCATACAATGGATCTGTGCTCCAGTGCCCTAAATTAATAATAATATTAATAATTATTATTATTACAATAATACATATGTACTAATATTAATATTATTATTATTAAGCTATAATATAATAATCGTGTCCACTCATTACTTGCCTTAAAATATCTGTAGTTTTAATGTAGAGTGAGAGGTGAGTAAACAAGATTAAATGAATAAATGAGAGAGAGAATGAGAATGTAGAATGTTCACGAGTTATGTAAACAAACATTGTTGTTGTTGTTGTTGTTACCAGCCCGGACACGAACGGTTCCTGTTCACTGTCAAGCTGACCAGAAAAACATCTCATATTTGTTAATTTATATGTTATGTAGCATGTTTATTATATAATTTTGAAAAAAGATCATAGATGGATTAAGCAAAATGTCTATATTAACGTTTTATACACATTTAATGCGCCTCAGTGATTATTATTGTTATTATCATTATTAATATGGCATCTTCAAGACCAAGTACACTCTTAATGAGTGGCTCTGAGACAGACAAGCAGACAAAGACAGACACAGGTAGACAGAAAGACACACACACAGGTAGACACAGACAGACACAGGTAGACATAAAAAGACACAGGTAGACAGAAAGACACACAGGTAGACAGAAAGACACACAGGTAGACAGAAAGACACACACACAGGTAGACAAAGACACACAGGTAGACAGAAAGACACACAGGTAGACAGAAAGACACACAGGTAGACAGAAAGACACACACACAGGTAGACATAAAGACACACAGGTAGACAGAAAGACAGACAGGTAGACAGAAAGACACACAGGTAGACAGAAAGACAGACACACTATTAGACAGATAAACAGACACAGAGATACAGACAGATATACAGTCAGACAGATACAGACAGGTTTATGTGCAACAGTGAAAACAAATAGAGAGTTCGAGAGTAAGAGCCTTTCTTGCCACAATCTCCAGTGCAAGATTCAGACTTCATCTTAGGGGCCATGGTGAAATTTACTGTCCAGTTAGTACAGTTAATACAGTATGATGCTGCTGATAGGGCAGGGTTACTCAAACTGATGCTGCCTGCATGACACATTGCCGCCGCGAGTATTGTCAAATATTGTACAGCGGTGTGCATCAGCCGGCCCAGCCCAGCTGCCAGATACACGGTCGTAAGTCGAGTGGACGTATGTCGAGCAGGTCGTAAGTCGGATGGTAGGTGTATCATGTTTCTATGTTATTAATATTGTTTATTATGTCATATTACATGAATTGTGATAGATCAATAAGCCACAGAGTTGATATTAGGGAAATTATTGCAGTGTTTTCTCGTGCCTGGAATTCCACTGGAAAGAATGAATTTCATTTCAATTAATTTAAATGAGGAAAATTGACTCTGCAAATGAGGAAATCCAGATGTGAGCAAGGTCATGGAACAGATTAAACTCGTAAGTAGAAGTTCCACTGTATACTAATCAGGTTTGATCCAAGGGATGGGTAGCTACAATTCACTGGATCAAGAGTGCTTCACCCACATTTTTTTTTTATTTCATGGAAAGCACTAAACCCAGGGGTAATAGAATATAGTATCTTGGGGAATAAGAGGCAGTCAGGTTTGGTCCAAGGAAAGGGAGGGTAGCTTCAATTCTTTGGATCATGAGCTCTTCATTGTGTCATCATCAAGCCCCATTGAAGGAGTGAAGTTTATACTGAGAATTATTATTATTGCATTCACAGGGGAAGTGGTAAACCCACAGGGCCATACAGTGCCTAGGGGAAGGGAAGGCATTCAGGCTTGATTCAAGGAGTTGGAGCACAGGTCTAATTCCTTGAATCAACAGCCCATCACCAGCATCAAGGGACCTCCCTTGAGGAAAGAGTGATAATTAAGAAAGAAAATAGGAGGAAAGTGCAGTAAAAAAAATGCAAGAAAATCCTAAGCGGGATTACAATATGCTATTATAATATTGTTAGTGTTTACATTAATATTATTATATTTATTGGATTAATAATAATCAAGTGAAGCACTAAACCCAAAAGGATAAGTACTGCATTCATGGGAGTGATGATAAACCCAAAAGGATCATGTGAGAATGGGAAGTAATCAGGTTTGATCTAAGAAAAGGGATGACAGGCCCAATTTCCTTACCAAGGGTCCCTGACTATCATAAGAACACCTTCCTTGAGGAGTCCTAACTGAGGTGTTTGAAGGCAAGTACAATTATGAGCTAATTGTGCTCCAACAGGCTCATCTGAACCCAAAGACAACCCAGGACCATGTTTGGGTTCTGTTACGGTTATGAACAGTCCTTGGTAATCTGGCTATTAGAAAATTAAATATATCCTTCCTTACTCTACCTGCAAAGTCTTTCAATTTTTTTTTTTTCAACATGTTGACTGTCTCCCACTAAGGCTGGGTGACCCAAAAAAGAAACACTTTCACCATCATTCACACATCATCACTGTCTTTGCAGAGGCGCTCAGATATGACAGATCAGATGTCACTCTGAATAGTCAATATCCCAAACCCCTCCTTTAAAATGCAGGCATTCTATTTCCCCCCTCAAGGACTCATGTCCAGCTAACCAGTTTACCTGAATCCCTTCACAAAATATTACCCTGCTCATACTCCAACAGGTCATCAAGTCCCAAAAACCATTTGTTTCCATTCACTCCCATCTAACATGCTCACACATGCCTATTGCACAATCTCATATAAGGACAAAAATTATGAGAATGAATGGCAAATGTTTATTAAACAAATAATTTTTTTGACAACACAAGTCATACAAATTGGAAATACAACAGGCCAGAATGCTGAAGCATTATGTAAACATATTAATATATAGTATTGGCTAATGAAGATGGTATTTTTCCAAAGATAATATCAAAATTGACAAGGCCACATGCAACCAACAAAAATGAAGACTGGCTGCTTTCATAAACTATTGTCTACTATTATAAAACCAGTACTCTAGTTGGAATCTAATCTTGAATCTAGTCTTGTGCACAAAAACAGGTGTTGAGATATTATTGCAAAGTAGACACATCAAGGACTCCAGTTAGTTAAGTTTCTGTCTGGACTTGTTTTTTTTAAGACAATGTGCTTCTTTGTGTTTTCTTTTCAACAGAATTTCCATTTACATCTTATAAATTCATTCATTTTTCAGATGCAAGTATAACCAACTTTTTTTTAGAGAGTATTATAATTAAAAGGACACAAGTGCAACTAATGTGACATTTATTGTGGCAACGTTTCACTCTCCAGGAGCTTTATCAAGCCATTACAAACAATACATGGACACAGAGGGTATATAAAGGCCCTCTGTGTCCATGTATTGTTTGTAATGGCTTGATAAAGCTCCTGGAGAGCGAAACGTTGCCACAATAAATGTCACATTAGTTGCACTTGTGTCCTTTGACTTTACATATTGTCGGTAATTCTACCAACTTTATTACAGTATTATAATTATTATTATTATATTCACAAAGAAATTCTAAAAAGATGTGGGACTTTCAGCATTTTTTGCCCGAGACATGTTTGAGCTAATGATAAAGCATTATGGCCCTGGGCAGCAGGTGTTCCCTGTTCCAGTAATCATGATTCCTTCCACCCACTCTAATACAAACTTGACACTGAAAATGATCTGATGCACTAAAAACCTACTGAATAATGAATGGTATGATCATACTCATCTGGACAAGTCTGAAGTATGATGGATGTGTAGAATTTGTACATATCTCCTCTGATGATGGTGATGATGATAATGATAAAAATAATGATGAGGATGATGTATGATAAAATAGATATAATCAAATGAGTGAACCACATTGGTGATGCAGGAATGTTGATTCTTTTGTGACAAGCAAGTGAGTTTCTCAAATTGTCCTTATTCACAAAATTTTAAATTCAAAGGTTAATTCAAATTGTTGTACAACTATATTAAAATTATTTATGAAAAAATTTGCCAAAGAGTAATATAACCCTGAATTACTGCAAAATACTGTACAAAAAATATATATAAATATATACAGATACCAGTAGCTGTCTGTAAAGTGAAACATACACTATAACTTTCTCAATATTAATATATAAATAAATGGGAAAAGTAAACTGATCACCAAGGAAGCTACCAATGTATCAACAAACCTGAACACCATAATTCCTCATATGAACTTATGAACTAGACACCCAGTGCACGAAAAAAATATATTACTGGAAGTTGTCCCAACCACCGCTGCTACCCTCACCTCTGCCTTTTCCCCATGACTTTCCTCCCCTACTCCGCCCTCGTTGAAAGTCACCTCCTCTACTTCTTCCTCTTTGGAAATCTCCCCTTCCACCCCTTCCTCCAAACTGGAAATCCCCTCCTCTAAATGATCTTCCACGTCCTCTCCAAGAGCTTCCCCGTCCACCATGACCACCAAAATTTCCTTCTTCATTGTCCCACCCTCCTTCCTGGTTATTATTAAAGTTTCCACCTTTACCATTCCATGAGCTATCATCAGTATGCCAATTGCTACCACTCCCACCCCTGTCCACACCCCTACCTCCACCTCTATCTCCACCCCCACCACCACCACCATGATCTATTCCCATTCCTCCCACTCCTCCTCCCCTACCTCCTGGACTATCATCCAAGCCGCCTCCTTGCATTCCTCCTCTTCCTCGCCAGTGATTAGGTCTACTCCAGTTTCCACGTTCATCCTCATCAAAGTTTCCAAAGTCCTTAAAGCCTCCTCTACCTCTTCCTCTACTACGACCTCGAACCCAGCTTTGGCCTCTGTCCTCCATGTTACCTCTTTCTCCACCATCATTATTAATATTGCTATCACCATTATTTTGGTTTTCATAACCCCAATCGTTTTCAAAGGTTTGATCACCATGTTCATTTGTGAATCTTGATCCGCTCATTCCTGAACCAAAGCCAGCTCTAGAACTTCCTCTATGAGACCAATTTCCTCGTTGTCCTCCACGGGTAAATCCTGCATCAGAATGGCCTCTGAAGTTTCCTCTTGAAGTGTTGAAGTTGCGAGGGCCAGGTTGGAAGTTATTGTTATTGTTATTGCTATTGCTACTGGTGTTAGTGTTCTGAGTGTTCTGTTCGCCAAACTGACCCTGGAATCCTCCACTCTTTTTCTCTGTAGACTCTTCACTGCTGTAAATAAGAATTCAAGTTTAAAAAATGTTACTATTGAATTAAAACTAACCTTATTTGAATATGCATATTTACAATTATGGCATGAGGAAAACTATTATTGTGTAAAATATGAAAATATCAAGGAAAGATAAAATGGTTTGTGCATTGTTGTTTCTGTGAAAAGCAAGTCTTTATTTTGACATCCTCACCTGAAATACTTATGTTTTTAATCACACTCTCATACCTTTTTTCATGGAATACTGAACAATTTTTTTTCTCAACACACAAGCCAAGGCAGGGTGATCCAAAAAAGAAAGAAACACTTTCACCATCACTCACACATAATCACCGTCTTTGCAGAGGCACTCAGATATGAGAATTTAGATGTCATTCCAAACAGCCAATATCCCAAACCTTTCCTTTACGGTGTAAGCATTGTACTTCCCACCTCCAGGACTCAAGTCTGGCAAACTGGTTTCCCTGAATCCCTTCATAAAATATTACCCTGCTCACACTCCAACAGCTCGTCAGGTCCCAAAAACCATTCACCTCCATTCACTCCTAACACACTCACACATTCCTGCTGCATGTCCAAGCCCCTTGCACACAAAACCTCTTCTACCACTTCCCTCCATCCTTTCCTAGGATGACCCCCACCCCTCCTCCCCCCCTCTACACATTTATAGACCCTCCAAATCATGCTATTTTGCTCCATCCTCTCTAAATGACCAAACCACCTCAATAACCTCTCTTCAGCCCTCTGAATAATACTTTTAGTGCATGAATTTGGTAGGGTGTGCAACAGAAGAAAATTAAAAGTGAATACAGGAAAGAGTAAGGTTATGAGGATAACTAAAATATTAGGTGATGAAATATTGGATATCAGATTGGAGGGAGAGAGTATGGAGGAAGTGAATGTATTCAGATATTTGGGAGTGGACGTGTCAGCGGATGGGTCTATGAAGGATGAGGTGAATCATAGAACTGATGAGGGAAAAAGGGTGAGTGGTGCACTTAGGAGTCTGTGGAGACAAAGAACTTTGTCCTTGGAGGCAAAGAGAGGAATGTATGAGAGTATAGTTTTACCAACACTCTTATATGGGTGTGAAGCATGGGTGATGAATGTTGCAGCGAGGAGAAGGCTGGAGGCAGTGGAGATGTCATGTCTGAGGGCAATGTGTGGTGTGAATATAATGCAGAGAATTCGTAGTTTGGAAGTTAGGAGGAGGTGCGGGATTACCAAAACTGTTGTCCAGAGGGCTGAGGAAGGGTTGTTGAGGTGGTTCGGACATGTAGAGAGAATGGAGCGAAACAGAATGACTTCAAGAGTGTATCAGTCTGTAGTGGAAGGAAGGCAGGGTAGGGGTCGGCCTAGGAAAGGTTGGAGGGAGGGGGTAAAGGTTTTGTGTGCGAGGGGCTTGGACTTCCAGCAGGCGTGCGTGAGCGTGTTTGGTAGGAGTGAATGGAGATGAATGGTTTTTAATACTTGACGTGCTGTTGGAGTGTGAGCAAAGTAACATTTATGAAGGGGTTCAGGGAAACCGGCAGGCCGGATTTGAGTCCTGGAGATGGGAAGTACAGTGCCTGCACTCTGAAGGAGGGGTGTTAATGTTGCAGCTTAAAAACCGTAGTGTAAAGCACCCTTCTGGCAAGACAGTGATGGAGTGAATGATGGTGAAAGTTTTTCTTTTTCGGGCCACCCTGCCTTGGTGGGAATCGGCCAGTGTGATAATAAAAATATAAAATAAGTAACTACACACCTCCTAATTTCCACACAACAAATTCTCTGCATAATATTTACACCACACTGCCTTTAGACATGACATGTCTACTGCCTCCAGCCTCCTCCTCGCTGCAGCATTTACAACCCATGCTTCACACCCATATAAAAGAGTTTGTACCACTATACTCTCATTTTTTTTTTTCAACAAGTCGGCCATCTCCCACAGAGGCAGGGTGACCCAAAAAAGAAAGAAAATCCCCAAAAAGAAAAATACTTTCATCATCATTCAACACTTTCACCTCACTCACACATAATCACTGTTTTTGCAGAGGTGCTCAGAACACAACAGTTTAGAAGCATATACGTATAAAGATACACAACATATCCCTCCAAACTGCTAATAACCCGAAACACCTCCTTTAGAGTGCAGGCATTGAACTTCCCATTTCCAGGACTCAAGTCCGGCTATATAAAAATAACCGGTTTCCCTGAATCCCTTCACTAAATATTACCCTGCTCACACTCCAACAGATCGTCAGGTCCCAAATACCATTCGTCTCCATTCACTCCTATCAAACACACTCATGCACGCCTGCTGGAAGTCCAAGCCCCTCGCCCACAAAACCTCCCTTACCCCCTTCCTTCCAACCTTTACGAGGACAACCCCTACCCCGCCTTCCTTCTCCTACAGATTTGAATGCTCTCCATGTCATTCTACTTTGATCCATTCTCTCTAAATGACCAAACCAACTCAACAACCCCTCTTCAGCCCTCTGACTAATACTTTTATTAACTCTACACCTTCTCCTAATTTCCACACTCCGAATTTTCTGCATAATATTTACACCGCACATTGCCCTTAGACAGGACATCTCCACTGCCTCCAACCGCCTCCTCGCTGCTGCATTCACAACCCAAGCTTCACACCCATATAAGAGTGTTGGTACTACTATACTTTCATACATTCCCTTTTTTGCCTCCATAGATAACATTTTTTGACTCCATATATACCTCAACGCACCACTCGCCTTTTTTCCCTCATCAATTCTATGATTAACCTCATCCTTCATAAATCCATCTGCCGACACGTCGACTCCCAAGTATCTAAAAACACTCACTTCTTCCATACTCCTCCTCCCCAATTTGATATCCAATTTTTCTTTATCTAAATCATTTGATACCCTCATCACCTTACTCTTTTCTATGTTCACTTTCAACTTTCTACCTTTACACACACTCCCAAACTCATCCACTAACCTTTGCAATTTTTCTTTAGAATCTCCCATAAGCACAGTATCATCAGCAAAAAGTAACTGTGTCAATTCCCATTTTGTATTTGATTCCCCATAATTTAATCCCACCCCTCTCCTGAACACCCTAGCATTTACTTCTTTTACAACCCCATCTATAAATATATTAAACAACCATGGTGACATTACACACCCCTGTCTAAGACCTACTTTTACCGGGAAGTAGTCTCCCTCTCTTCTACACACCCTAACCTGAGCTTCTACACACCCTAACCTGAGCCTCACTATCCTCATAAAAACTCTTTACAGCATTTAGTAACTTACCACCTATTCCATACACTTGCAACATCTGCCACATTGCTCCCCTATCCACTCTATCATATGCCTTTTCTAAATCAATAAATGCAATAAAAACTTCCTTACCTTTATCTAAATACTGTTCACATATATGCTTCAATGTAAACACTTGATCTACACATCCCCTACCCACTCTGAAACCTCCTTGCTCATCCGCAATCCTACATTCTGTCTTACCTCTAATTCTTTCAATTATGACCCTACCGTACATTTTTCCTGGTATACTCAGTAAACTTATTCCTCTATAATTTTTACAATCTCTTTTGTCCCCCTTCCCTTCATATAAAGGGACTATACATGCTCTCCGCCAATCCCTATGTACCTTCCCCTCTTTCATACATTTATTAAACAAAAGTACCAACCACTCCAACACTATATCCCCCCTGCTTTTAACATTTCTGTCATGATCCCATCAGTTCCAGCTGCTTTACCCCCTTTCATTCTATGTAATGCCTCACGTACCTCCCCCACACTTACATTCTGCTCTTCTTCACTCCTAAAAGATGGTATACCTCCCTGGCCAGTGCATGAAATTACCACCTCCCTTTCTTCCTCAACATTTAAAAGTTCCTCAAAATATTCTTGCCATCTACCTAATACTTACCTCTCCCCATCTACTAACTCACCTACTCTGTTTTAACTGACAAATCCATACGTTCCCTAGGCTTTCTTAACTTGTTTAACTCACTCCAAAATTTTTTCTTATTTTCATTAAAATTTCTTGGCAGTGCCTCTCCCACTCTATCATCTGCTCTCCTTTTGCACTCTCTCACCACTCTCTTCACCTTTCTTTTACTCTCCATATACTCTGCTCTTCTTATAACACTTCTGCTTTGTAAAAACCTCTCATAAGCTACCTTTTTCTCTTTTATCACACCCTTTACTTCATCATTCCACCAATCACTCCTCTTCCCTCTTGCCCCCACCCTTCTATAACCACAAACTTCTACCCCACATTCTAATACTGCATTTTTAAAACTCATCCAACCCTCTTCAACCCCCCCACTACTCATCTTTGCACTAGCCCACCTTTCTGCCAATAGTCGCTTATATCTCACCCGAACTCCCTCCTCCCTTAGTTTATACACTTTCACTTCCCTCCTACTTGTTGTTGCCACCTTCCTCTTGTCCCATCTACCTCTTACTCTAACTGTAGCTACAACTAAATAATGATTGAATATATCAGTTGCCCCTCTATAAACATGTACATCCTGGAACCTACCCATCAACCTTTTATCCACCAATACATAATCTAACAAACTACTTTCATTACGTGCTACATCATACCTTGTATATTTATTTATCCTCTTTTTCATAAAATATGAATTACTTATTACCAAATCTCTTTCTACACAAAGCTCAATTTAAGGCTCCCCATTTACATTTACCCCTGGCACCCCAAATTTACCTACTACTCCCTCCACAACATTTTTACTCACTTTAGCATTGAAATCCCCAACCACAAGTACTCTCACACTTGGTTCAAAACTCCCCACGCATTCACTCTCATATACTCTCATATACACTCACATATACTCTCATACATTTCCTTATTTGCTTCCATGGACGACATTTTTTTGTCTTCACAGATACCTCAATGCACCACTCACCTTTTTTCCTTCATCAATTCTATGGTTAACCTCATCCTTCATGAACCCATCTGCTGACAAATCTACTACCAAATATCTGAACACATTCACTTCTTCCATACTCCCTCCCTCCAATGTGATATCCAATTTTTGTTTACCTAACTCACTGATACCCTCATCACCTAACTCACTGATACCCTCATCACCTCACTCTTATGTACATTCACCTTCAACTTTCATCCTTTACACACCCCTCCCAAACTTGTCCACTAACCTTTGTAACTTCTCTTTAGACTTTCCCAAAAGCACAGAATCTGCAAAAAGTAACTGAGACGACTCCCATTTTGTGTTTAATTACCATAATTTAAATCCACCCCCTCCCCAACACCCTAGCATTTACTTCATTTACAACCCCATCTATAAATATATAAAACAACCATGGTGACATTACACAGCCCTGTCAAAGGCCTACACACCCTAACCTGAGCCTCAATATCCTCATAAAAACTCTTTACAGCATTTAGAAACTTACTACATAATCCATACACTTGAAACATCTGCCACATTGCTCCCCTATCCACCCTATCATATGCCTTTTCTAAATCCATTAATGAAATAAAAGTTCCCTACCTTTATCTAAATACTGTTCACTTATATGCAATGTAAACACTTGATCTATACATCCCCTACCCATTCTAAAGTCTCCTTATTCATCTGTAATCCTGCTCTCTGTATTATCTCTAATTCTTTCAATAATAACCCTACCAAACACTTTAACTAGTATACTCAGAAAACTTATTCCCCTATAATTTTTACAATCTCTTGTCTCCACCTTCCCTTTGTATAAAAAACTACAGTGGACCCCCACTTATCGGCCGTAATCCGTTCCAGAAGGTCAGCCAATAACCGAAATGGCCGATAACCGAATTAATATTTCCCATAAGAATTAATGGAAATACAATTAATCCATTCCAAACAAAAATATTCACAAAAAAATAATTTTTTTTAAAAATTATGTAAGTATTACATACCTTTATTGAAGGTTAATGCTGGTTTCTGGAAGATAGGGAAAAGGACAGAGGGAGGAGTTAGTGTTTGGAAGGGGAACCCCCCTCCATAAAGACTTTAGGTAGCAAAGCCTTCTCTGGGGTTACTTCCCTTCTCTGTCTTTTAATGCCATTAGGACCAGCTTGAGAGTCAATGGACCCCTGTCTCACAAAATAACTGCCCAGAGTGCTCTGCTTCTGGTGTCTCTTTAAGATTTCCCTGAAGTGGGACAGGGTTTTGTCACTAAACATGTTGCAAATATGGCTTGTTTCAGCTTTGTCAGGGTGGTGTTTCTCTACAAAAGCTTGCACCCTAGTCCACATTGCACACACCTCTTTACTCTACAAAAGCTTGCACCCTAGTCCACACTGCACACACCTCTTTAATCTCTGAAGAAGGCACCTCCTTCACGCCCTCTTCCTCCACTTCTGAAGCAAGTTAGTCAGCCACAGTCTGTTGCTGTTCAAGTTGAAGCTCTTGCAGCTCTTCAGTGGTAAGCTCTTCCCTGTGGTCCTCCACCAATTCTTCCACATCCTCGCCACTCACCTCCCACCCCAGGGACTTCCCCAGTGCCACAACAGAGTCCACAGGGTCAGCAGGGTCAGGGTCAGGGTCAGGGTGAGCCTCAAACCCTTCAAAATCCCTCTCTTGGACACAATCTGGCCACAGTTTTCTCCAAGCAGAGTTCAAAGTCCTGGAAGTCACTCCCTCCCAAGCATTACCTAGAGGGCATATGCAATGGAGGATAGTGAAATGATTCCTCCAGAACTCTCTTAGGGTCAACTGAGTGTCCGAGGTCACTTCAAAGCACTTCTGAAACACTGCTTTTGTGTAGAGTTTTTGAAGTTAGAAATAACCTGCTGGCCCATGGACTGGAGGAGAGGAGTGGTGTTAGGAGGCAAGAACTTCACTGTGATGAAACTTAAGTCCCTAAACACTTGGTCTTGCAAGTATGGAGGATGTGCAGGAGCATTGTCCAGTAACAGGAGGCACTTGAGTGGCAATTTTTTTTCCAGGAGGTATTTTTTCACACTTGGGCCAAACACATCATCAACCCACTCTAAAAATTTGCCTTGTGACCCATGCCTTATGATTAGCTTTCCACATCACACACAATCTATTCTTCATGACATTGTTTTTCTTGAACACTCTGGGATTTTCCGAGTGATACACAAGTAAAGGCTTCACTTTGAAATCCCCACTAGCATTACCACACAACAAAAGAGTAAGCCTGTCTTTCATAGGTATGTGTCTTGGCAGTGCCTTTTCCTCCTGAGTAATGTAGGTCCTGCTTGGCATTTTTTTCCAAAACAGGCCTGTTTCGTCACAATTGAACACTTGTTGGGGTTTGAATCCTTCAGCCTTTACATAGTCCTGGAATTCGTGAACATACTTTTCAGCTGCACATTTGTCAGAACTTGCAGCCTCACCATGCCTTACAACACTGTGTATGCCACTATGCTTCTTAAATCTATCAAACCATCCTTTGCTGGCCCTAAATTCACAAACTGCAGCACTTGTTCCAAGCATTTTCTTTGCAAGATCCTCATGCAACTGCTTTGCCTTCTCACAAATGATCGACTCCACAACACTGTCTCCCACTAATTCTTTTTTCTTAATCCACAATAATAATAACTTTTCCATCTCTTCCATTATTGGTGGCTTTGGTTTAGTTAGAAAAGTTACTCCTTTTGGAACATTAGCATCTTTGATTTGTTCTTTCTTTGCCAGGATGGATGTAATTGTTGATTTATTCTTGCTGTACATCCTGGCAAGTTCCACCACCTTCATACCACTCTCAAACTTTTCTATCACTTCACGCTTAAATTCCATGGTGTTTCTCACTTTCTTTACCACAGGAACTTTACTAGGAACTTTCTTTGGAGCCATCTTTACTTATTTCACAGTTGCACTGCAAGAAAAACCATTAAAAACAATGGTAAACAAACGAAATGTTTGGATGTATGAGCAGAAGCTTCCTCAGCCACCGAGAGACAAAGCCAAACTGAAGGGCAAGCTGCCCCAGCTGGCGGATGGATGCATCCAAAATGGCTGATAACCAAGCGAACAGCCAATAACCGGGCGCCGAAAAACCCGCCGATAACCGAGTTAGCCGATAACCAAACCGGCCTATAACCAGGGGGCCACTGTGTACATACTCTCTGCCAATCCCTAGGTACCTTCCCCTCTTTCATTCATTATTGAACAAAAGTACCAACCACTCCAAAATTATATCCCCTCTCACCTAGTTTTTAACATTTCTGTCATGATCCTATCAGTTCTAGCTACTTTACCCACTTTCATTCTACCTAATGCCTCACACACCTCCCCCACACTCACATCCAGCTCTTCTTCACTCCTAAAAGATGTCATACCTCCCTGGCCAATGCATGAAATTAATGCCTTCCTCTCATCATCAACATCAGTTCCTTAAAAATATTCCTGCCATCCTCCCAATACCTCCAACTCACCACTCACTAACTCCCCTATTCTGTTTTTAACTGTCAAATCTATTTGCTACCTAGGTTTTCTTAAGTTATTTATCTCACTTCAAAATTTTTCTTATTCTCACAAAAATTTTCTGATAGCACTTTACCCACTCTATCATTTGCTTTCCTTTTGCACTCTCTCATCACTTTCTTCACCTCTCTATTACTCTCCATATATTCCCCCCTTCTTATATCACTTCTGCTTTGTAAAAACTTCTCATAAGCAAACTTTTTCTCTTTTATTACATCCTTTACCTCATCATTCCACCAATCATTCTTCTTTCCTCCTACACCTACCCTTCTATAGCCACAAACTTCTGCTCCGCATTCTAACAATGCATTTTTAAAACTATCCCACCCCTCTTCAACCCCCACACTACATATATGCTCACTAGCCCACCTTTCTCCTAACAGTTGCTTCTATCTCACTCTAATTTCCCTTAGTTGGCAAATTTTCACCTCTCCCTAACTTGCTGTTGCCATTTTCCTCTTGCCTCATATACCTCTTACTCTAACTGTAACTACAACCAAATAACACTCACTCTTGTTCCCTACCACCTTTATTCAGCATCTCACCAATTTCACTTATACCAGAAATACTTTAAGTTTATGTTCTCTTTGTTATCATCTCATTTTATTCCTCTCCCCTAAACTTTCTTTTTCATTTCAACACATTAGCTGTCTCCCACTGAGGGGGGTGATCTCTCAGAAATGGAAACAAATTCACCATCTCTCATTCAACAGCTGTCTTGTCATAAGTGTGCAGACATAACAATTCAAATGATCCTCCAAATCGTAACATTTCCATCCATCCACTTCATCAACATGCAGCACTGTGCTTCCCACCTCAGGGATTCAAGTTTGGCTAAGTGGTTTCCTTGATACCTTCATAAATGTTATCTTGCTCACACTCAAGAGTATGTCAAGCCATAAAAAACATTCATCTTCATTCAGTCCAATCTAACAAGCTCATACAAGCCTTCTGGATGCTCCAGCTCATAGTACTCAAAACCCTCCTTTACCCTCTCCCTCCAACCCTTCCTAGGATGACCCCAACACCTCCTTCCTTCCACCTCAGATTTATACACCCTCCTAATCACCATCTGCCTCATCCTTTCTTAAATGCCCAAGCCACCTCAGCAACCCCTTCTCAGCCTTCTGATTCTTGTAATTCCCCCACTCTGCAGTCTAAGGATAATATTTACTCCATACATGACATCAACTGCCTCCATCTTAACTCCTTACTGCAACATTTTAAAGCCAATGCTTCTCCCCCGTATAAAAGTGTTGGTACTGTACCACTATACTCTGGTATATTTACCAATTTGCCTCCACACATAAATTTCTTTCTTTCCATAAATGCCTCAACTAACAAAGATTTTTCTTCACACAAATCAATATTACAGGTTAAGAGCTGTTATCCTACCTCAGTTCATTTCAAAACCTGGAGTTATCTAAGGTACTCTACCATCCCATTGAATGCCCTCTTCTACTGTATAGATCAGTTTCTCTCTCATAGACTCATCTGCCAATATGTCTAGTCCCAATTATGTAAATACATTCGCTTCCATACTCTCTCTATCCAAATCTGATAATTAATGTTTCACTGTCCGCACTTTTTTTACCTTGCCTTTTTCTGTATCCACTTTTAATTTCCTTCATTTACATAGCCTCTGAAACTCTTCCACCAATCTTTGCAACTTTTCTTCAGAATTTCCTAAAAGTACTGTGTCACCAGCAAAGCAAAACTGATAGTTCCCATTTTGTATAAGGGTCATTATCTTTTAATCCCACACTTCTCCCTAACACCCAAGCATTCACTTCTTTTACAACCCTATTCCTTCACTGATACATTATATATAATTGTGAAGTGCCTTGTTTCAAACAATGTGCTGTTTGAATATATAATGCTTGTAAAATGATGTAAAAAACTTATGTCAGCGAGAAAATAGTTTGCTCTATGTTCCTTTCTTTAAGTACCCTTTTTTAGAAATGCTTCACCAATTTACAGTATGAACTGCCTCTATGTAGATTTGATCTAAATTAAGAAAATAATTAAGGTTTCACAAAAAATCTGAATATAATACTTATTCTCTTACTTAGCACTAGGATTAAGGAGTTGATTCTTCTCCTTTATGAGTTTTCTAGCAAATTCATAGTCACCCGTTATTTCTGCTATGGCCTCTTCCTCCTCCATTGTAGTAAAGGCATTCTGAATAACATCACCTGCCACTTTTTCTGTAAATCCAATAATTTATTAAAAATTTTATTTTTGCCAAATGATAAAACAATTTCTTTATGAACTAATATACTCTTTGTCTACAAATTTATTTATTTTCTATCAATATTCACCTTTCTGTATATCACTGAACATTATCTACTTTCACTACTGTGTGGCTAAGTTTGTGTCCTGAGTAGAACAACACAGTTAAGAATGCAGATTACAGAAATCCCTTTGATAATTGGCTAAACCATTCATAAATCTACCTTACAAATGGCAAAATAGGAAACAAATTTGTAAAGAAACAATCTAGTGTCAGTACTGAAGAGAATGAAAGGGCTCAATAAATCACAGGAAGAGAGGCATAGCTTGTTAATTAACCCGTAAACGGTCCAAACGTATATATACGTTCACTACTGTACTGCCCCAACTTTTTTGAGAAAAAAAAATTGTTGTTTTTTAATAGGAAAAAAAAAAGCATATGGTACCCAGGCATCCCCAATTATTTTAATATGGTGCACAGTGAGTGCTCACACCCATTCTCACATGTCTAGGTGACTCAGGCTTATCGTGGCAATGTTAAATGTAGGACACATAAAACGTATATATACGTTTGGGGCACTAGCGGTAAAAACGTATATATATACGTTTGGACCGTTTACGGGTTAAAGGAATATGAACTGCATATAATTTATTAAGGAACAAGAGCAAAGGAAAAAAATCAAATGTTTCAGGAAACAAAATCATAGATGTTGGAAATGGTAAGTAATACTAACAAGTTGATGAGTAAGACACATGTGCAAAAGATGGGTATTTTTACTGTTGAAATGTTTTGCCTACATGGATGGCAAAAATCTTCTCTGGACTGAGGGACTGACCACCTCAAATTATTTCTTTAAGGTTGATGGACTGAGTACATCATCTTTACCTCACCACTACTACTGTCTATGATACATTCTCCTCTGTATTAGACTTAAGAAGCTTACCACATATGTGAAACATTTCAACATTAAAGATACCTAGCTGTTGCACATGTGTCTTACTCATCAAAATCATATATTACAATAAATTTTCTTTAAGAATTAAAAGGATAAATTTAATAATGGAGCAAAATAGGTTGACAAAAAAATTATAAATCTGAGGTGAAAGGAAGCTGGTGAAGGAAATATCTGAGGAAAAGCTGGAAAGAGAATGTGAAGAAGGTTTTGAGAGGTAGGGGAAAGAACAAATATGGGTGTGTGTGTCAGATCAGAGCGAGTAGATGCAAGTGATTGTTGGATGGTGAGAATGGTAATAACTATGAAGGAATTCAAGGAAATTGGTTAGCTGAACTTGAGTTTCAAAAGTAGAAAGTATAATGCTTGCAACCTTGAGCTCAGGCTAATCCACTAAGTCAGGAGTAGCCTGCCTTGGTGGGAAATGACTGATGTATTAAACAATGGGTTCTCACTCTACATGGCAGATTGGAGTAGCTACTCCAGAAGATGAATGACTATAAACAAGGAGTAAACCCTGTATTTAACAGACGTCAGAAATTATTTATTATTTTTTTATTATCACACTGGCCGATTCCCACCAAGGCAGGGTGGCCCGAAAAAGAAAAACTTTCACCATCATTCACTCCATCACTGTCTTGCCAGAAGGGTGCTTTACACTACAGTTTTTAAACTGCAACATTAACACCCCTCCTTCAGAGTGCAGGCACTGTACTTCCCATCTCCAGGACTCAAGTCCGGCCTGCCGGTTTCCCTGAACCCCTTCATAAATGTTACTTTGCTCACACTCCAACAGCACGTCAAGTATTAAAAACCATTCGTCTCCATTCACTCCTATCAAACACGCTCACGCACGCCTGCTGGAAGTCCAAGCCCCTCGCACACAAAACCTCCTTTACCCCCTCCCTCCAACCTTTCCTAGGCCGACCCCTACCCCGCCTTCCTTCCACTACAGACTGATACACTCTTGAAGTCATTCTGTTTCGCTCCATTCTCTCTACATGTCCGAACCACCTCAACAACCCTTCCTCAGCCCTCTGGACAACAGTTTTGGTAATCCCGCACCTCCTCCTAACTTCCAAACTACGAATTCTCTGCATTATATTCACACCACACATTGCCCTCAGACATGACATCTCCACTGCCTCCAGCCTTCTCCTCGCTGCAACATTCATCACCCATGCTTCACACCCATATAAGAGTGTTGGTAAAACTATACTCTCATACATTCCCCTCTTTGCCTCTAAGGACAAAGTTCTTTGTCTCCACAGACTCCTAAGTGCACCACTCACCCTTTTCCCCTCATCAATTCTATGATTCACCTCATCCTTCATAGACCCATCCGCTGACACGTCCACTCCCAAATATCTGAATACATTCACCTCCTCCATACTCTCTCCCTCCAATCTGATATCCAATCTTTCATCACCTAATATTTTTGTTATCCTCATAACCTTACTCTTTCCTGTATTCACTTTTAATTTTCTTCTTTTGCACACCCTACCAAATTCATCCACCAATCTCTGCAACTTCTCTTCAGAATCTCCCAAGAGCACAGTGTCATCAGCAAAGAGCAACTGTGACAACTCCCACTTTATGTGTGATTCTTTATCTTTTAACTCCACGCCTCTTGTCAAGACCCTCGCATTTACTTCTCTTACAACCCCATCTATAAATATATTAAACAACCACGGTGACATCACACATCCTTGTCTAAGGCCTACTTTTACTGGGAAATAATTTCCCTCTTTCCTATGTACTCTAACTTGAGCCTCACTATCCTCGTAAAAACTCTTCACTGCTTTCAGTAACCTACCTCCTACACCATACACCTGCAACATCTGCCACATTGCCCCCTATCCACCCTGTCATACGCCTTTTCCAAATCCATAAATGCCACAAAGACCTCTTTAGCCTTATCTAAATACTGTTCACTTATATGTTTCACTGTAAACACCTGGTCCACACACCCCCTACCTTTCCTAAAGCCCCCTTGTTCATCTGCTATCCTATTCTCAGTCTTACTTTTAATTCTTTAAATAATAACTCTACCATACACTTTACCAGGTATACTCAACAGACTTATCCCCCTATAATTTTTGCACTCTCTTTTGTCCCCTTTGCCTTTATACAAAGGAACTATGCATGCTCTCTGCCAATCCCTAGGTACCTTACCCTCTTCCATACATTTATTAAATAATTGCACCAACCACTCCAAAACTATATATCTCCATCTGCTTTTAACATTTCTATCTTTATCCCATCAATCCCGGCTGCCTTACCCCCTTTCATTTTACCTACTGCCTCACGAACTTCCCCCACACTCACAACTGGCTCTTCCTCACTCCTACAAGATGTTATTCCTCCTCGCCCTATACACGAAATCACAGCTTCCCTATCTTCATCAACATTTAACAATTCCTCAAAATATTCCCTCCATCTTCCCAATACCTCTAACTCTCCATTTAATAACTCTCCTCTCCTATTTTTAACTGACAAATCCATTTGTTCTCTAGGCTTCCTTAACTTGTTAATCTCACTCCAAAACTTTTTCTTATTTTCAACAAAATTTCTTGATAACATCTCACCCACTCTCTCATTTGCTCTCTTTTTACATTGCTTCACCACTCTCTTAACCTCTCTCTTTTTCTCCATATACTCTTCCCTCCTTGCATCACTTCAACTTTGTAAAAACTTCTCATATGCTAACTTTTTCTCCCTTACTACTCTCTTTACATCATCATTCCACCAATCGCTCCTCTTCCCTCCTGCACCCACTTTCCTGTAACCGCAAACTTCTGCTGAACACTCTAACACTACATTTTTAAACCTACCCCATACCTCTTCGACCCCATTGCCTATGCTCTCATTAGCCCATCTATCCTCCAATAGCTGTTTATATCTTTCCCTAACTGCCTCCTCTTTTAGTTTATAAACCTTCACCTCTCTCTTCCCTGATGCTTCTATTCTCCTTGTATCCCATCTACCTTTTACTCTCAGTGTAGCTACAACTAGAAAGTGATCTGATATATCTGTGGCCCCTCTATAAACATGTACATCCTGAAGTCTACTCAACAGTCTTTTATCTACAAATACATAATCCAACAAACTACTGTCATTTTGCCCTACATCATATCTTGTATACTTATTTATCCTCTTTTTCTTAAAATATGTATTACCTATAACTAAACCCCTTTCTATACAAAGTTCAATCAAAGGGCTCCCATTATCATTTACACCTGGCACCCCAAACTTACCTACCACACCCTCTCTAAAAGTTTCTCCTACTTTAGCATTCAGGTCCCCTACCACAATTACTCTCTCACTTGGTTCAAAGGCTCCTATACATTCACTTAACATCTCCCAAAATCTCTCTCTCTCCTCTGCATTCCTCTGTTCTCCAGGTGCATACACGCTTATTATGACCCACTTCTCACATCCAACCTTTACTTTAATCCACATAATTCTTGCATTTACACATTCATATTGTCTTTTCTCCTTCCATAACTGATCCTTCAACATTACTGCTACCCCTTCCTTTGCTCTAACTCTCTCAGATACTCCAGATTTAATCCCATTTATTTCCCCCCACCAAAACTCCCCTACCCCCTTCAGCTTTGTTTCGCTTAGGGCCAGGACATCCAACTTCTTTTCATTCATAACATCAGCAATCATCTGTTTCTTGTCATCTGCACTACATCCACGCACATTCAAGCATCACAGTTTTATAAAGTTTTTCTTCCAGAAATACTGGACAAAATACACTGGATCAACTGTTCAGTTCAGTGCATACAGAATTACTCGTCACTGTTAGGATCACAAGAAAAAACTCCTCTCTATTCAGATCTATTGCCATTAGCAATCACCTGCTCTTCCCCACTGGTCTGATAAATCAAGGGTTTAACCCTTTGACTGTCGCGGCCGTATATATACGTCTTACGAGGTACCGTGTTTGACGTATATATACTCATAAATTCTAGCAGCTTCAAATCAAGCAGGAGAAAGCTGGTAGGCCCACATGTGAGAGAATGGGTCTGTGTGGTCAGTGTGCACCATATAAAAAAAATCCTGGAGCACGCAGTGCATAATGAGAAAAAAAAAACTCCGACCGTTTTTTTAATTAAAATGCCGACTTTGTGGTCTATTTTCGTATAGTATTTATGGTTGTATTCTCGTTTTCTTGGTCTCATTTGATAGAATGGAAAACATATTATAGAAATAGAGGTGATTTTGATTGATTTTACTATAAAAAGAACCTAGGGGAAATGTTTGATTTTTGCAGATGTTCAAGAGTAAACAAATGATGCCATTGTCCAATAAATGTCCAACTAGCCATTCTAATATGCAGTCATGAATGGGTTGATGCTATTTATACAATTATTACAGTATTGCAGTAGTCTGTATAATAGTAAGTCTCCTATTTTTTGTTTGAATAAAAATTCAAAATAGAAAGCAAGAGTAATATCAGAGAGGCCTGGAGACATGACTGATGAGCAAAGAAAATGTTATTTTAGAGCCAGGAATGTCTGCATTGATCATTCTGGACCTTATTTTGAAATTGTCATATTTTTTAGTTTTCGTGAAATTGGCCAAATTGCAAATTTCTGACCACATTATTAGGTAGTTGAAATCGGTAAATGGGCAGTTTCTTGTACTCAATCGATAGAAAAAATGGAGTTCTAAAGAAATAGCTATGAGTTTGGGTGACTGGAACAACAGAATTAGCCGAAAATAGGGCTCAAAGTGGGCGAAATCGCCGATTTGTAAACAGCGCCGAGGTCGCTAACTTCGCAAGAGCATAATTCCATCAGCTTTCCATCAAATTTCGTTTTTTATGGTGTCATTACAATCGGGAAAAAATTCTCTATCATTTCATAAGAAAAAATTATGTTTTTTTTTTTTAAATTTTGCGACACCAGGAGACACCTCAGGATTGGGGTTGCGACAGTCAAAGGGTTAACCCCTTGACTGTTGCAACCCCAAATCCTGAGGTGTCTCCTGGTGTCACAAAATTTCCGAAAAAAAATGATTTTTTCTTATGAAATGATAGAGAATCTTTTCCCGATTGTAATGACACCAAAAGAACAAAATTTGTTGGAAAAACTCATGGAATTATGCTCTCGCAAAGTTAGCGACCTCGGTGATATTTACAAATCTGAAATTTCACCCACTTTGAGCCCTATTTTCGGCTAATTCCATTGTTCCAGTCAACTAAACTCATAGCTATTTTTTTAGAACTCCATTTATTCTATCGATTGAGTACAAGAAACTGCCCATTTACCGATTTCAACTACCCAATAATGGGGTAAAAAATTTGCAATTTGGCCAATTTCACGCAAATTAAAAAATATGCCAATTTCAAAATAGGGCCCAGAATGAACAATGCAGAATTCCTGGCTCTAAAATACCATTTTCTTTGTTCATCAGTCACATCTCCAGGCCCCTCTGATACTACTCTTGCTTTCTATTTTGAATTTTTATTCAAACAAAAAAACAGAAGATTTACTGTTATGCAGACTACTGCAATATTGTAATAATTGTATAAATAATGTCAACCCATTCATATACCTATTTTCAAAGCAGGTGACAGGTCCTTAGCTTCGAACTATAGACCAATAAGCCTAACCTCCATAGTGGGAAAATTTATGGAATCAATAATTGCCGAGGCAGTTCATAGCCACCTTGAAAAGCATAAATTAATCAGCGAATCTCAGCATGGTTTTACAAAGGGGCGTTCCTGCCTTACGAATTTATTAACTTTTTTCACTAAGGTATTTGAATAGGTAGATCATGGTAATGAATATGATATTGTGTATATGGACTTCAGTAAGGCTTTTGACAGGGTCCCACGTCAGAGACTATTGAGGAAAATTAAGGCACATGGAATAGGAGGAGAAATTTTTTCCTGGATAGAGGCATGGTTGACAAATAGGCAGCAGAGAGTTTGCATAAATGGGGAGAAATCAGAGTGGGGAAGCGTCATGAGCGGTGTTCCACAGGGGTTAGTGTTGGGCCCCCTGCTGTTCACAATCTACATAAACGACATAGATGAGGGCATAAAGAGCGACATCAGCAAGTTTGCCGATGACACCAAAATAGGCCGTCGAATTCATTTTGACGAGAACATTAGAGCACTCCAGGAAGATTTGAGTAGACTGATGCAGTGGTTGGAGAGGTGGCAGATGCAGTTTAATATAGACAAATGCAAAGTTCTAAATGTTGGACAGGACAATAACCATGCCACATATAAACTAAATAATGTAGATCTTAATATTACGGATTGCGAAAAAGATTTAGGAGTTCTGGCTAGCAGTAATCTGAAACCAAGACAACAGTGCATAAGTGTTTGCAATAAAGCTAATAGAATCCTTGGCTTCATATCAAGAAGCATAAATAATAGGAGTCCTCAGGTTGTTCTTCAACTCTATACATCCTTGGTTAGGCCTCATTTAGATTATGCTGCACAGTTTTGGTCACCGTATAACAGAATGGATATAAATGATCTGGAAAATGTACAAAGGAGGATGGCAAAGTTGATCCCATGTATCAGAAACCTTCTCTATGAGGATAGACTAAGGGCCCTGAATCTGCACTCTCTAGAAAGACGTAGAATTAGGGGGGATATGATTGAGGTGTATAAATGGAAGACAGGAATAAATAAAGGGGATGTAAATAGTGTGCTGAAAATATCTAGCCTGGACAGGACTCGCAGCAATGGTTTTAAGTTTGAAAAATTCAGATTCAGGTAGGATATTGGAAAGTACTGGTTTGGTAATAGAGTTGTGGATGAGTGGAACAAACTCCCAAGTACAGTTATAGAGGCCAAAACGTTGTGTAGCTTTAAAAATAGGTTGGATAAATACATGAGTGGGTGTGGGTGGGTGTGAGTTGGACCCGATTAGCTTGTGCTACCAGGTCAGTTGCCGTGTTCCTCCCTTAAGTCAATGTGACCTGACCTGACTAGGTTGGGTGCATTGGCTTAAGCCGGTAGGAGACTTGGACCTGCCTCGCATGGGCCAGTAAGCCTGCTGCAGTGTTCCTTCGTTCTTATGTTCTTATGTTCTTATATTAGAATGGCAAGCTAGACATTTATTAAACAAAGACATCATTTGTTTACTTTTGAACATTGGCAAAAATCAAACAATTCCCCTATATTGAGCTCCATTTCAAGGTTCTTTTCATAGTAAAACCAATCAAAATCACCTCTATTTCTATAATATGTTTTCCATTCTATCAAATGAGACCAAGAAAACGAGAATACAACCATAAATACTATACGAAAATAGACTACAAGGTCGGCATTTTAATCCAAAAAAACGGTCGGATTTTTTTTTCTCATTATGCACTACATGCTGCAGGATTTTTTTTATATGCTGCACACTGACCACACAGACCCATTCTCTCACATGTGGGCCTACCAGCTTTCTCCTGCTTGATCTGAAGCTGCTAGAATTTATGAGTATATATACATCAAACACGATGGCTCATAAGACGTATATTTTTTTTTTTTTTTTATTATCACACCGGCCGATTCCCACCAAGGCAGGGTGGCCCGAAAAAGAAAAACTTTCACCATCATTCATTCCATCACTGTCTTGCCAGAAGGGTGCTTTACACTACAGTTTTTAAACTGCAACATTAACACCCCTCCTTCAGAGTGCAGGCACTGTACTTCCCATCTCCAGGACTCAAGTCCGGCCTGCCGGTTTCCCTGAATCCCTTCATAAATGTTACTTTGCTCACACTCCAACAGCACGTCAAGTATTAAAAACCATTTGTCTCCATTCACTCCTATCAAACACGCTCACGCATGCCTGCTGGAAGTCCAAGCCCCTCGCACACAAAACCTCCTTTACCCCCTCCCTCCAACCCTTCCTAGGCCGACCCCTACCCCGCCTTCCTTCCACTACAGACTGATACACTCTTGAAGTCATTCTGTTTCGCTCCATTCTCTCTACATGTCCGAACCACCTCAACAACCCTTCCTCAGCCCTCTGGACAACAGTTTTGGTAATCCCGCACCTCCTCCTAACTTCCAAACTACGAATTCTCTGCATTATATTCACACCACACATTGCCCTCAGACATGACATCTCCACTGCCTCCAGCCTTCTCCTCGCTGCAACATTCATCACCCACGCTTCACACCCATATAAGAGCGTTGGTAAAACTATACTCTCATACATTCCCCTCTTTGCCTCCAAGGACAAAGTTCTTTGTCTCCACAGACTCCTAAGTGCACCACTCACTCTTTTTCCCTCATCAATTTTATGATTCACCTCATCTTTCATAGACCCATCCGCTGACACGTCCACTCCCAAATATCTGAATACGTTCACCTCCTCCATACTCTCTCCCTCCAATCTGATATTCAATCTTTCATCACCTAATCTTTTTGTTATCCTCATAACCTTACTCTTTCCTGTATTCACCTTTAATTTTCTTCTTTTGCACACCCTACCAAATTCATCCACCAATCTCTGCAACTTCTCTTCAGAATCTCCCAAGAGCACAGTATATATACAACCAAAACAGTCAAAGGGTTAACCCATTAACTTTCCAAACACAGATCATGTTCTCCTCGCTAGCGCTCTGAATATTTTGAAAAAATAAAAAAATAAATGAGGTCATTTTTCTGTATGTAGTACGATAAAAAAATTTTTAGGGTCAGTACTTAATGAGATATAAGGTCGTAAAGTTGGCTCTTGACATTCACCTGATGGCAACATGGAGCACTGCCGCTTGCAGAAATATTGCAATATTTTTTTTTTCCGATTGTTTTTTAATTTTCTCAGTTTTTATGGTATGACAATTATGTATTATAGTAGATCTTTTGATTTCATAGCCAATTGTTTAGACACAAGTAAATGTATGAAATTATTAATCATACTGTCACAAACACACATGTACACACTGATAGGTGATTTTGTACACCTAGCTGAATCATATTCTTTTTTTTTTAACACGTCAGTCATTTCCAACCAAGGCATGGTGACCCAAAAAGAAAGAAAACACTTTCACCATCACTCATACTGTACATAATCACTGTCTTTGCAGAGGCACTCAGATACGACAGTTTAGATGTCCGTTCAAACTGCCAATATCCCAAACTCCCTCCTTTAAAGTGCATGCACTATACTTCCCATTTCCAGGACTCAAGTCTGGCTAACTGGTTTCCCTGAATCCCTTCACAAAATATATTTTCCTGCTCACACCCCAACAGCTCGTCAGGTCCCAAAAACCATTCGTCTCCATTCACTCCTAACACACTCATGCACGCTTGCTGGAAGTCCAAGCCCCTTGCCTACAAAACCTCCTTTACCCCCTCCCTCCAACTTTTCGAGGACAACCCCTACCCCGCCTTCCTTCCCCCTACAGATTTATATGTTCTCCAGGTCATTCTAATTTGTTCCATTCTTTTTAAATGATCAAACCACCTCAACAACCCCTCTTCAACCCTCTCGCTAATTTAGTAACTCCACACCACTTCCTAATTTCCACACGCGAATTCTCTGCCTAAAATTTACACCAAACATTGCCCTTAAACAAAACATCTCCACTGCCTCCATCTGCCTAGTGCTGCAGCATTTACAACTCATGCTTCACACCCATATAAGAGTGTTGGTATTACTATACTCTCGTACATTCCCTTCTTTATCTCTAAGGATAAATTTTTTTCTCTCCACAGATACCTCAATGTACCACTCATCTTTTTCCTTTCATCAGTTCTATGGTTAACCTCATCCTTCATAAACCCATCCACTGACAAGTCAACTCCCGAATATCTGAAAACATTCACTTCTTCCATACACCGTCCCTCCAACGTGATATCCAATTTCTTTTTATCTAAATCACTTGATACCTTCATCACCTTACTCTTATCTATGTTTACTTTCATCTTTCTACTTTTACACACCTTTGAAAATTCATCCACTAACCTTCGCAAGTTGTCTTTAGAACTCACAAAAGCACAGTATCATCAGCAAAAAGTAACTGTCAACTCCCATTTTGTATTTGATTCCCCATAATTTAATCCTACCCCTCTCCCCAACACCCTAGCATTACTTCTTTTACAACTCAATCTATAAATATGTTAAACAAACATGGTGACATTACACATCCCTGTCTAAGACTTACTTTTAATGGGAAGTAGTCTCCCTCTCTCCTATACACTTTAACCTGAACCTCATTATCCTCATAAAAACTCTTTACAGCATTTAGTAACTTACTACCTATGCTATACACTTGCAACATCTGTCACATTGCTCCCTTATCCACCCTATCATATGCCTTTTCTAAATTCATAAATGCAATGAAAGCTTCCCTACCTTTATCTAAATGATGATCACATAAATGCTTCAATTTAAGCATTTAATCTACACATCCCCTACCCATTCTATAGCATCCTTGTTCATCTGCAATCCTGCTCTCTGTCTTACCTCTAATTCTTTCAATAATAACCCTACCATACACTTTACTTTGTATACTCAGTAAACTAATTCCCCTATAATTTTTAATCTCTTTTGTCCCCCTTTCCTTTATCTACAAACATATACATGTCCCAGTTATGTGTCTAGAACTCCAGGATTGTATGATACTCTATGAAGCATGGATTTATACAAAGTGCCACTCCACATTGCTGACACACGAATCATATGTCCTTTCGCTGTTGGGGTCATTTTGTGGTGTTAGCACACACAACACTTCTTTTTTCGGGTATACGGTATCTGCATCAGGTAGTGACAGTGACGAGGATTTGATCTGGCACTTCCCCCACTGGTTGTGGTTGGGGGACAGGTCACTGTTGAGGGGTAGGAAAAGATGTGGTACTATACATTTTAACTATCTGCTTTATGACACTCAGGGTGAATTCTGCATAATGAAGCCATTTTCCAGTCTTTATTTCATACACATTGAAGGCACTGAGCATTGCAATGTCTACAAGGTGAAAAACACTTTCATGTACCATTTGCAACTCCTATGCACATAGTCAATGAACCCTATCATCATGTCACACTTGTCAACTAGTCGACGACAGCAGCTGGCTTTACAATGTGTTCATTGGTGTCCTTGTTCACTCTGTGGATGGTTGACAGCAATGTCACATTCCATCTGTCATGCCACATCAGTGCCATGATGTCAATGGCATGAAATGCTTGCACTGCACCTTCAACACTGCCTCCACTGAACCTTGGCATATGTTTTCTAGTTCTTTTCACTATTCCACATACATTGGTACTGTTCACATGTAGGAAATCAGCAAGCACAGGGCTTGTATACCACTTGTCTGTGTACAATGTATGACCCTTACCAAGGTATGGGGCCATCATCTTACAAACAACATCACCGGAAATGCCCAACATCAGGCTGTCACCATCGAGTGTGTTTCTCCCGGTTTAGGCAATGACATCCAATACAACACCACTCTCAGAGTCACATAACAAAAAGTTTAATACCAAAAGTTTGCCCGGTACATACTGTTTGAATGACAGTTGTCCCTTGAACAGAATCATGGACTCATCGACAACAGCGTTCTTGAAGGAATAAAAGTAGGCATTGAATTTCTGCTTCATATGCATAAACACTTCCCAGATTTTGTATAGGTTATTTATGTTGGGCCTATTCCTATCTGAGAAGTGCAATATACGTAGCAACAGAGTGAATCTGTTGGAGGGAAGGAGGTCACGGAAGACAGGAGTACTGACGAAGTAGTTTGTGGACCAGTACCGTGCTATATTGTGCTTATACATATGAGGCATAAGCATGATAGTGCCAAGGAATAAATACATTTCAGTCATAGTTGTATCTTTCCAATTGCACAGCATGATGATTCTGCAACCTCTGTGTTGTCCATTATATAGCAGTAGTAATTGTTCATCTGGGTGACAATCAAGTCACCCAAAGTATACGCTAAAAAACTCGTCTAACGATATTCGTTCTCGAGTACCAATTAATATCATTAGGTGAGGGTCCACTGTAATTGGAAATACATAGCCTACCTCTGTAGATTCATTCATGATGGGACATTCTGGGAGGATGCCACTTTCATTGGCATTAAAATCAAAAGGATGAGGCATGAATGTACTTTCTGTCCAGTTCCACTCATGGTCAGATGGTGCAGAGTGGACCTGTGGTATGGGGTATGGGGGAGCAGGAGGAGGGACGGAAGTGGAGGCAGCACTTGGTTGAGGGGGTGCCGGGTTGTCCTTTGTCTGCCTGTCCACTATGCCATGTGGCCCAGGCACCATGCCACCCACCACCGCCACCTCCTCCTCCTCCTCCATCCCCGCATATTCTCCTTCATGATCAGCATCACTGTCAGCGGACGGGGTTTTTGATCATGACCTCCCACGACCCTTGAGGACTGCATATGGCACACTGCCTGAACGTAGACGATGACACCTAAAAGTACATTTCACTGGGGAATAATATACATCACTGTCACCCGAAGAATCCTCTATGAGCATAAAATCAATCACATTGTCTCTTATATCACTTTCACTATCATCACCAAAACTGCAAGAAAATGATAATTTCCGCTTGCGGCGGCGGCGGCAGCGGCAGCAGCAGCAGCAGCAGCAGCAGTAGTAGTAGTTGTTTTTTTTATGGATTTACAAAAGGCATATGACAGAGTGGATAAGGGAGCAATGTGACAAGTAAACAGAATATGTCGTAACTAAATGCTGAAAAGAGTTTTTATGAGGATAGTGAGGCTCAGGTTAGGGTGTGTAGAAGTAAAAGTAGGTCTTAGACAGGGATGTGTAATGTCACCATGGTAGTTTAACATATTTATAGCTGGGGAGAGAGGTGGTATTAAATTATGGAGAAAAATACAAAATGGGAGTTAACACAGTTACTTTTTACTGATGATATTGTGCTTAAAATACTCTCCCAGTATAGGATTTTAACAGAAACAGTGTATCATGCCATGACTTAACCATTCCCATTACTAAATTTACAAACTGTAATACTGTTATCCTAGGTAGTAGGTTGGTAGACAGCAACCACCCAGGGAGGTACTACCGTCCTGCCAAGTGAGTGTACAACGAAAACCTGTAATTGTTTTACATGATGGTAGGATTGCTGGTGTCCTTTTTTCTGTCTCATAAACATGCAAGATTTCAGGTACGTCTTGCTACTTCTACTTGCCCTTAGGTCACACTACACATACATGTACAAGCATATATATACACACCCATCTGGGTTTTCTTCTATTTTCTTTCTAGTTCTTGTTCTTGTTTATTTCCTCTTATCTCCATGGGGAAGTGGAATAGAATTCTTCCTCCGTAAGCCATGCGTGTTGTAAGAGGCGACTAAAATGCCAGGAGCAAGGGACTAGTAACCCCTTCTCCCGTATAAATTACTAAATTTAAAAAAGAAACTTTCGTTTTTCTTTTTGGGCCACTCTGCTTTGGTGGGATACGGCCGGTTTGTTGAAAAAAAAAAAAAATATGTGTGTGTGTGTGTGTGTGTGTGTGTGTGTGTGTGTGTGTGTGTGTTTGTTTGTTTTTGCCGAATAGGCAGAACTTGCGATCATGGCTTAAATAGCAACGCTCATCTTGCCATATAGGACAAGTGAAAATTTGTGTATGCAATAATTTCGCCAAAATCATTCTGAACCTAACGAAAAAAATATATTTCATTGTGTTTGTTTATTACTAAATTATTGTAAACGTATTTAAAATATATTTAGTTGGGTTAGGCTAAAATAAATTACACTTGTTATAATAAGGTTAGGTAAGTTTTCTAAGATTCTTTTGGTCCAAAATTATAAATTTTTACATTAACATTGATGAAAAAAATGTATCTTTAACCCTTTCAGGGTCCGTCCCGTAGATCTACGGCTTTACAGTGAGTGTCCAAACCGTAGATCTACCCCATGAGCTCAGCTCTCACTGATAAACTGTGAGTGGTACATTTGGGCCTAGATATGAGAGAATACATCTATGTGGTATGTGTGCACCACATAAAACAGATCCTGCAACACACTGTGTATAATGAGAGAAAAAAACTGAAATCATGATTTTTCGATTAAAACAGCAACTTTGCAGTGTTTTTTCGCATGTTTTTTATAGTTGTATTTGCGATTTCTTGGTCTCATTTGATAGAATGGAAGACATATTACAGAAATAGAGATGATTTTGATTGGTTTTAGCACTGGAAATGGCTTGAAACTGAGCTCAAAGTAGCGGAAATGTTAAATTTTTGCCGATATTCAAGAGTAAACAAACGACCTCACACGTCTAATACACGTCAGCTGGTGGGTCTAATATACATTCACAAATATGGTGATGATATTTATACAATTATTACAGTATTGCATAACAGTAAATCTTCTATTTTTTGGTGTGAATAAAAATTCATTATGTGAATAAAAAATCAAAATGGAATTTATTTGTAAAGCCTCAAAATATAACTAATGAACAGAGGAAATGTTAGTTTAGTGCCAGGAATGCCTACATTTTTTATTCTGGACCCTATTTTGAAATTGGAATATTTTGAACTTTGTGTTAAATTGGCCAAATTAACAATTTCCGATCACTTTATTTTGTAGTTGAAACAGTTGACTTGGCGATTTCTTGTGCTCAGTCGATAGAATAGAAGTAATACTAGTGAAATAGCTAAGAATTTGGTTGATTGGAATAATGTAATTGGCCTAAAATGGGAGTCAAAGTCAGCAAAATCGCCGATTCGTAAATATCGCTGACACATCAAAATTCGCGAGAGCATAATTTCGTCAATTTTCCACCAAATTTCGTACTTTTTGTTTTATTACCTTCACAAAAAGATTCTCTACGATTTCATAAGAAAAAATAACAAATTTTTTTTTTTTAAATTCTTGGACACTGGTGCGTGACTCCAGATTTGGGCCTTGGACCCTGAAAGGGTTAAACATATAAGAGAAATATAAGAGAAAATTTCAGAAAGGACTTAATTTTTAATGAGTTCTTGCTAACTGACCAGTTTTACATATTCGGCACGACATATATATATACAGTGGACCCCCGCATAACGATTACCTCCGAACGCGACCAATTATGTAAGTGTATTTATTGTAATAAAGTTGGTAGAATTACCGACAATATGTAAAGTGCAACTAATTGTCACATTAGTTGCACTTGTGTCCTTTTACTTTACAAAGTGTATTTATGTAAGTGCGTTTGTACGTGTATGTTTGGGGGTCTGAAATGGACTAATCTACTTCACAATATTCCTTATGTTAACAAATTCGGTCAGTACTGGCACCTGAACATACTTCTGGAGTGAAAAAATATCGTTAACCGGGGGTCCACTGTATATATATATACACATATACAGGAGGGCCCCACTTATACGGCAGGTTAGGTTCCAGGCTACCGCCGTAAAGCGGAAATCGCCGTAAAGTGGAACACCCTTTTTTTCCACTTATAAATGCATACAAACACTAGATAACAAGTTTACACTAACATATATTAAGTTAGCAATAGAACCAGGCATCAAAAAACAATAAAAAGGTACAATACACACATAGTGCACTCATTACTTACCTTAAAATATTTATAGTCTTAATCTAGGGTGAGACAAGTAGTATTTATTGTAAGAAATCAAGTGTGGTATGTATTGTAATAGCCAGGCCACCCCACCCACACATACTATTCTATGATATTTAAGCATCCCAGAGCGATAAAATGTATATACAGTTCACTCATTACTTACCTTAAAATATTTGTAGTCTTAATGTAGGGTCAGGAGTAAGTAAATGAGATAAAACGAATAAATGAGAGAGAGAAAGAATGAGTACATGAGAGGGGGCAGGCGCAGTTATGTAAACAAACCAGGGGAAGGTAAGTTTTGTAAACAAACGAAATGTACACGTCTGGTTTGTGTACAAGTTACATTGTGTACAGGTTGTCTCTACATTGATACGGTAGAATTAATAAAGAAGAACACTCCCATTCTCATGTAACATCATTTTGAGAAGAAATGAAGCTCTGAGTGAAGGCAATGGAAATAAGTCACACTGACTTTTTTGGGTTATCCTAGGTTCTCTACACGTATGTTGTTATGTATGATAATCTATGTAACTGTATTTGTGTATACCTGAATAAACTTACTTACATACATACGAAAGGAATAATTTTCTACAGTTACCCCCAGTAACACATTTACTCTTATGTTAGATTAGAGAAAATGTTATTCTTGCCGTCACTTGTACAAGTTATGTGGCTCCCACATCTTATATTTATGTTTATTTATTCTATTGTGGGGTGTATTTATCATCTTTTTATGTTATGTATCGTGTTTATTATATAATTTTGAAAAAAATATCATGGATGGATTAATGAAAATGTGTATATTACCGTAATATACGACATTTAATGAGACTCGGTATTGTTATTATCACCACTTGTGCAAGTCGTCTGCTACGACATCTCACATTTGTTTATTTATTCTACTGTGGGGTGTATTTATCTTATTTATATGTTATGCATCGTGTTTATTATATAATTTTGAAAAAAATATCATGGATGGATTAATGAAAATGTGTATATTACCGTAATATACGACATTTAATGAGACTCAGTATTGTTATTATCACCACTTGTGCAAGTCGTCTGCTACGACATCTCACATTTGTTTATTTATTCTACTGTGGGGTGTATTTATCTTATTTATATGTTATGCATCGTGTTTATTATATAATTTTGAAAAAAATATCATGGATGGATTAATGAAAATGTGTATATTACCGTAATATACGACATTTAATGAGACTCAGTATTGTTATTATCACCACTTGTGCAAGTCGTCTGCTCACATCTCACATTTGTTTATTTATTCTACTGTGGGGTGTATTTATCTTATTTATATGTTATGCATCGTGTTTATTATATAATTTTGAAAAAAATATCATGGATGGATTAATGAAAATGTGTATATTAACGTAATATACGACATTTAAATGACTCGATGTATGTAAGTTTATTTAGGTACAGGTATACATAAGTATAATTATCAGAGTATATATAAAATATGAAATAACTTTTAAAAACATTTGAAATTTTGGAGTTTCCAGACAAAATGGAGAGACTTAGTGCTTACTGAGCTCATGGAGAATGTAAACAAACAGGGTGGGGCACGGTGACCGTATTAGAAAGTCAGGTGGGGGGAGCCGTATAGTGAGTTTTGGTCATAATTTGAAATGTCCGTATTAGCGGAACGCCGTAAAGCGGAACGCCGTAAAGCGGGGCCCTCCTGTATATATATACATATATATATATGTATATATATATATATATATATATATATATATACATATATATATATACAGTGGACCCCCGGTTAACGATATTTTTTCACTCCAGAAGTATGTTCAGGTGCCAGTACTGACCGAATTTGTTCCCATAAGAAATATTGTGAAGTAGATTAGTCCATTTCAGACTGCCAAACATACACGTACAAACGCACTTACATAAATACACTTACATAATTGGTCACATTTGGAGGTAATCGTTATGCGGGGTTTTCTGTAAATTTTAAATTTGAATTCATTATTACCCTTAATAATTAAAACATCTAGAAAAGGCAATGAGTTATTTTCTTCAAACTCAACAGTAAAGTTTATAGAATGGGCTAAGCTATTTAATTTTCCAAGAAAATGGTGTATATCTACATTTTTGGGCATAAGACACAAAATATCTGAACCATTTAGCTCTATTAGGGAGCTAAATAAATATAAATAAATAAATAAATATATATATATATATATATATATATATATATATATATATATATATATATATATATATATATATATATATATATATATATATATATATATATATATATATATATATATATATATATATATATATTATATATATATATATATATATATATCCTTCTGAAACAAGCAAATTACTTACCAAGTGGTATTAGAAAACCACAATAGAGAATAGAGTTTGCCTTAATGGTGTTAAGTGGAACAGAGCCTGGAGGCAGCTCATCCCCATCATCTGTGTACACCATTTCTCCCTCAATGTTGGCTGGCAAGCTGAACAAGGCTGCACTGTCAGTCACCACCCAGCTAGTCTGTTGCAGAAAAATATAATTATTACATGTCTTGAAAAAGGTGCAGAAGCTAGAGTAACAATAAACAAAAAGTGATATATAGAAAATAAAGACCAATTCTCCTTGCTGACTCATAAAATAATTAAAAGTTTATTTAACCCATTAACTGTCCACACGTAGATCTACGTTCTTACCGCTAGCACTCAAAATGTGCCAAATTTTTCATGCCTCCAAATCTGGCACGATTGGCCTGAGATGTCTGGTCAGCATAGACTGGTTCTTAACACTTGGTGTGCACAGTATTAACCCTTAAATGGTCCAAACGTATACATACGTTTTTTCAACATCTGAAAATATGTAAAAAAAGTAGATCTACTTTTGTAGCACTACGAATTTGAATGTCGATCTGTTTGGACCGTTTAAGGGTTAAAAAAATCTGGGACCACTTAGTACCTTGTGGGAACACCAGTTCAACTGAGTGCTTGCTTGAGCAAACAGTGTGGCAAACACCTGGGATTCACTGATGTCATGTAATAGTAACACTCCCATTTTAAGTGGAAAGTGATGTTGACCCTGAGTTTCATGGTTTTGGGGTGGATGTGGCCACAAGTGGTTGGGGAAATATCAAAAACCTTGATAATAACCCATGTGCAACATTTGTGCAATACCCTTTCAGAATATCTTATAACCTATGCCCTAAGTAAATTGAAACAATTCTGGAAAGTGTAATACGTGTTCGGCAGGCTGGCTGGTTTGCTGGCTGGTTGGGTGGCTGGCCGGTCGGCCAACTGACTGGCCAACTGCCTGGCCGGCTGCTGGCTGGCTCTATCTCTGCTTGTCTGTCTGTATCTATGTCTATCTCTGTCTATCTGTCTTACAGGTATACATAAATACAAATACAGTGGACCCTCAACCAGCGATATTAATCCGTTCCTGAGAGCTCATCGTTAGTCAAAATAATCGTTAGTCACGTTAATTTTCCCCATAAGAAATAATGGAAATCAAATTAATCTGTGCAAGACACCCCAAAGTATTGAAAAACAAAAAATTTTACCACATGAAATATTAATTTTAATACACACAAACTGAAGAAGACATGCACAGTTACATGACACTTACCTTTATTGAAGATCTGGTGATGATTGATGGGATGGGAGGAGGGGAGACCGTTGATCTTGTTAGTGTTTAGAAGGGGAATCCCCTGCCATTAGCACTTGAGGCAGCAAGTCTTTTTCTGGGGTTACTTCCCTTGTTCTTTTAATGCCACTAGGACCAGCTTCAGAGTCACTGGACTTCTGTCGCACAACATATCTGTCCATAGAGGCCTGTACCTCTTGTTCCTTTATCCTAAAGTGTTTCACAACATTGTCAGTGTAATAGTCACCAGCATGGCTTGCAATAGCTGTGTGAGGGTGATTTTCATCAAAAAAAGTTTGCACTTTAAGCCACATTGCACACATTTCCTTAATCTTTGAAGTAGGCAACTTCTTTAATTTCTCTCTCCTCTCCTCCGAAGCAGTTTCCTCAGGTGTGGCCTCTTACTGTTGAAGATGATCTAGCAGCTCATCAGTGGTTTGTTCTTCATTGTCCTCCTCCACCAACTCTTCCACATCCTCCCCACTAACCTCACCAATATGAGCACTAGTTCCAGGCATTTTTTCCTGTTCACCTGGGTGTTAGTCAACTGTTGTGGGTCGCATCCTGGGGAACAAGATTAAGGACCCCCAATGGAAATAAGTTAGACAGTCTTCGATGATGCACTGACTTTCTTGGGTTATCCTGGGTGGCTAACCCTCCGGGGTTAATTGTTTCTCGGTAATTGTTTCACGTTAAGCCACACCAACAACACTCTCTCCACATCTTCGAGTAATACAGCTGATGGTGGTGCAGCAACAACAACAGCTGACTGTGATGCAGCAGCAGCTGCACCTTTGGCAAGAACAGCTTCCTTGATAGCCGTTTTCTTACCCACAATAGCAGCAATGGTTGATTGGGGTTTATTATACAACCTGACCAGCTCAGAGACATGCACTCCACTTTCATACTTAGCAATGATCTCTTTCTTCATCTCCATAGTAATTCTCACCCTTTTTGCTGTAGGGTTGGCACTAGAAGCTTTCTTGGGGCCCATGGTGACTTATTTTGCAGGTGCAATCACTACAAAGGCTGTGATAATATGAAATGTTCCAGTTGTTGTATGTTTGGAAGCGACCGCTGTGGCTGGCTGGCTTGTAAACACTGACACCCAAGGGACAAGTGAGGCGGAACGAAAAGCGCTGGTCGGGTTTTTAAGCGCTAGTCGAGGCAAAATTTTTGCATTTAAATGAATCGCTAGTCAGATTTATCGTTAATCGATGCAATCGCTAGTTGAGGGTCCACTGTATACATAGTGTAAATTACCTAGGATATCTCAAAAAATCCAGATAAAGTGCTATACTGTGCTTGTAGATATAAAGTGCAAGCAAGACTGCCAAATACGTATTTACACTTGATCCAAAACCAAACGTGATGACACAGTCATGTGTAATACCTGTTGGTTCACAAGTGGCTCTCTCTGAGACAGAGAGACAAGCAGAGAGACAGATAAGCAGAGACAGATAAACAGAGAGCTTGACAGACACAGACAGACAGACATGTTTATGTGTAACAGTGAAAACGAATAAAGCCAGGACAGTGGACACTCATCAAATGTCACCACTTATCTTATCACTGTACTGTCAGCAGTGGACTGACACTTGTGTTACAATATGCTTCAAGGGAACTTATTATTATTATTATTATTATTACAGTGGAACCTCTACTTGCGAGCACATCCATGTGCAAGTCTTTCCAAATATGAGCAGTTGATGGGTTGATTTTTTGCTTCCATACGCGAGCAAAATTTCCATTAGCGAGCAGACCTCAAGGGAAGTTCCTTGACGCTGGTGAGGGCCTCTTGCTCTTGATCTAGGGAATTGTATCTCATTTGTTTGTTGAACTATCTTATTGAAACTTGGGCAATGTATGATGGAAAGAGGCTTCTTAAAGTACACCAAAAATGAAAGAAATCGGAGCATAAATAATAAAGTTCACTTCTCAGCAATTAGCCACCCCTTAGTGGAATTTTCGTATGGTTTTTATGGTTGTATTCTTGTTTATTTATATTGTTATTTATATTGTTTGTTATGTCATATTAGATGAACTATGATAGATAAATAAGCCATATAGATGATATTAGCGAAATTATTCAAGAAGTATTTTGTCTGGTTTCCAGACAAACTGTCGTCCACCGCTGACACCGTCCATACCGCTACATGAATTACATATTTTATTCATTCTGGAGTATATATAAGGTTTCTATCTTATTTATATTGTTTATTATGTCATATTTGATCAAGTGAGATAGATACATAAGCCGTAAAGTTGATATTAGCGAAATTATTGAAGTACAGAATTCCACTGGAAAGGATTAATTGCATTTCAATTAATTTAAATGAGAAAAATTTACTCTGCAAACAAGCAAATCCAGTTGGGAGCAAGGTCATGGAATGGATTAAACTCGCAAGTAGAGGTTCCACTGTACGTATTATTATTATTTAACAGGTCAGCCATCACCCACTGAGGCAGGGTGACCCAATAAGAAAGAAAATCCCCAAAAAGAAAATACTTTCATCATTCAATACTTTCACCTCACTCACACATAATCACTGTTTTTGCAGAATCAAATCAAATCGAGGACGACGAGAGCTGTCGTAAGATGGGAAGGAAGAAGGATAAGGAAGGATGGAAATAACTGGAAAAGGATGGGAAGGAGGGGGAAGTGGAGGAATCAAGGCAAGTGGCCCAACCACTTTGGGACATGTGGTACCGAAGTACTGGAGGCGTAGATGGAGATGTATTTCGGGAATACTGACGAAGACGATGTAGAAGGCAACAGGAACTCAGCAGGTTCTGGCTGCATCTTGCTGGATGGATGATTACTGCAACTTGAATGATGATAGGTGGCTGCAGGCGACATGGAAGGAGCTCATCGTTGATTGGTCAGTTCATAGAGGTTTGGTGTTTACCTAGAGTCATGGCGTTGTTTTACGATTCAGTTCCGTTTTCAAGACGTTTAAAACGTTGTAGAGGGAGCAAATTTATACGTGTCAGCAAGTGTTTTTGGCTGGAATCTTCTAGTTGGTCTACAATGGCCTTTAGAATAGTAGAAAGTTCAATTGTATGAAGAGTTCCAGCTGAGCAGGAAGAATCGATGGTAAACTTGACTGTCTTTCCGATGAGGCGAGAATAAAGCTCATGATGATATTTTTCTTTAGTGTAGAAGTTGATTCCAGTCCATGAAGTATATTTTTTAATATCTTCATCTTTATCATGTCGAGAGTTGTGAGATGATGATTTTTTTGCTGTTTTTTTCTTTTTTGTTAGGTATTGTTGTAGGAGGAAGTGAATATTCGTTGTCATCTTCAGTAGACGAATAGGAAGATGTTTCTGGTGACAAGGCTTCTGATTGGTCGGTTTCAATGAGGAGTGGTGGCGGTAAAGGCTTCTCATTGGACGTTGTTGGAGTGACGTCACTAGTTGATGGTGGTGTTGGATCTGCTACATCCAAGGTTGTGACTAAGTCTTTGGTGAATTTGAGAATTTCTTCAGAAGGTGGCGATGCTGGAAATGTGAATGATAACATGTTATTTAATGCAAATAACTCGTTGATGGTAGAGTTAAAAGATCCAGGTACAGCCAAGTTCTGCACGTGAGCGTATAGTAGACAATAGTGGATCTTCGTTACGTCACATGTTGGAGGAGTGATGGTGGTGGAGGCGGGCTGAGTAGATGCTTGAAGTAATTTTGTAGTGTCTGCTTTCAACTTTGCAATTGCTGCATACATTGGTGTGTTGTTGGTAGATTTTTTCTTTGTTGCATCTTGTTGTTTCTTCATAATATCCTTTCTTGTAGGACATTTTGCTGCCAATGTATGATGATCATTACTTTTGCAGTTTAAACACGCTGGTTGTGTTGGAGCGGCAATGGTGCAGGAACTGAAGGTGTGTCCCTCACTACCACATGTAGTGCAGAACTTCTTGTCTTATACTGGACATGCCTTGGTGGTGTGATGATATGAATAACAGTTCTAGCAATGTTGGATGTAGTGGTATCTCTCTGCTTCTATGTAGGTGGGACTGATGTAGTAGTAGTAGACAGCAAGACCTTCGTTCAGAGCAGTGGCAGCCATGTTCACGTCGGTGAAGGTGACCTTGAGCATAGACGATGCATTCGGGATTTTGGTAATGCTATCAACAGTAGCCCAAGTATTTTGCGTTTCAATGGATGACTTGAGTTCAGCAATTGATTGAGAAGTCAGAATCCTGTCCAGTTTTTTTAGGAATACATGTACTGATTTTTCTTGCCTGAGGGCAGGAGAGGATGTAACAGTAAATCCTTGAGCAGTAAGAGTAGTGGTGGCTTCTGTGGTGAGTAACTTCTCTGCTTCAGCATCATCGTGACATACAACAATGAATGCTTCTTTCAGTGACAAAATAGCATTGAATTTCACTTGCAATGCTTTCTGCACAACAGTGGCAAGAGCAAGCTTCATTGAATCATGAACGGTACCACTTTTTGGCTTGATCTTTACACGATTTGCGTAGCTCATCGTGCAAGTCAAGGCGAAGACGACGCTGGTAAAGGTTCCCCTCCCCAACGGGGATCGTAGGGAAACAGAGTAAGTAAGGAGAGCTGCTATGACCTGCCAGGGCGAGAGCCAAAAGCAGAATCCTGTGTGAATTTGTCGATTTTCTTTTTTGCAGAGGTACTCAGAAATACAACAGTTTAGAAGCATATACATATAAAGATACACAACATATCCCTCCAAACTACTAATATCCCAAACCCCTCCTTTAACCCTTTGACTGTCGCAGGCCCCTTTCTGAAACTGTCATTCTATGTCACAAAATATTTGAAAAAAAAAAAAATTATTTTTCTTATGAAAATGTTAAGATTATTTTTTTTATTTAGTCCAAAAAAAATTTTTTGCCATCAGTACTTTCCGAGATATAGAGGCGTGAAGTTGGTAGAAAATGAGCCGCATGTGGCAACAGCGGTGACTGCCGCTCACCTGGTAAACTTTGGTTTACTTGTATTCAAAAGTTTCTTGTTTCTTCACTATTTTATTTTTTCACATAACTTATGTGGCCTGTGAGTCCAAAGTAAGGTGCAATGTACATATATACACTCGTTGTATACAACACAATAAATGCACAAACATAATTATCAATATATTGTTTACAAAACTTGTTTACACAAACAAACAATACAAAAAATTGTTTATTACTATTGTTTTATAATATACAGTGGACCCCCGGTTAACGATATTTTTTCACTCCAGAAGTATGTTCAGGTGCCAGTACTGACAGAATTTGTTCCCATAAGGAATATTGTGAAGTAGATTAGTCCATTTCAGACCCCCAAACATACACATAAATACACTTACATAATTGGTCGCATTCGGAGGTGATCGTTATGCAGGGGTCCACTGTATATACCAATGTACAGTCACCAAACATATTCCTAGAAGTTCTGCAGCTTGTGGAACTCTTTGAAACATGGTTTCATACACAATGGTGTTTTACACTCCTTACACATAAAACGAGTGTCTCTGCATTTTTGTGAGCATTAGCAGGCAGTTGTGTTACATAGTTATCCTAGGTAAATGGTCATGTGTCATCATTCCTTTGTTCCTACCTTCCTGCATTCCTTTCCTACCTTCCTTCCTTACTTTTTTTCTTCCTTCCTTTCATCTCATCCTTCTTTCCTTCCTGCCTTCCCTTCTTCCTTCCTTCTGGTTTCTATAATATATATACACATATATAGTCACTGGATACTTTCATATAACTGCTATTATCTTCATTCAGCAAGCTTATCTTGTGTGTGAGTGTGTGGCTTATAATTGTTTTGGATCAGCTGTCAAAATGACATATTGTCACATTACTCACTTCCCCTACCGCCTGTCAAAACAATAGGGTCAATGCTTATTTCCCCTCCATCCTATCTAATTATCTTTCTCTCTCATTCTCTCTCTTTCTCCTTCATTCTTCCTTCTCCTTCATTCATCATTCTCCTTCATTCTTCTTCTCCTTCATTCTTCCTTCTTCATTCTTCCTTCTCCTTCATTCATCATTCTCCTTCATTCTTCTTCTCCTTCATTCTTCCTTCTTCATTCTTCCTTCTCCTTCATTCTTCATTCTCCTTCATTCTTCAGTGGCCAGTGACTCAGCATATTTACAAGTCCACCCCCACACAACAACTACGAGCTTTACAGAAGCTAAAGCAGTTCTGGGAAGTGTCCAGTGACTTTACATGTGTATATATGTGATAGAAAAATAGTAATAAACAACATTTTTTATTGTTGGTTTGAATAAACATGTTTTGTAAACAATATAATGACTGTTTGTGCAGTCATTGTGTAGCAGACAACGAGTGAATATACATTCAATATACCTTAAATTGGTCTCACAGGCCAGAAAAGTTACTTGAAGGAAGGAAGGAGGGAGGGAAGGAGGGAGGGAAGGAGGGAGGGAGGGAAGGAAGGAAGGAAGGAAGGAAGGAAGGTGGGAAGGAAGGAAGGTGGGAAGGAAGGAAGGTGGGAAGGAAGGAAGGTGGGAAGGAAGGAAGGTGGGAAGGAAGGAAGGTGGGAAGGAAGGTGGGAAGGAAGGTGGGAAGGAAGGAAGGTGGGAAGGTGGGAAGGAAGGTGGGAAGGAAGGTGGGAAGGAAGGAAGGTGGGAAGGAAGGAAGGAAGGAAGGAAGGAGGGAGGGACAGAAGGAAGGAGGGACAGAAGGAAGGAAGGAGGGAAGGAAGGAGGGAGGGAAGGAAGGAGGGAGGGAAGGAAGGAGGGAGGGAAGGAAGGAGGGAGAGAAGGAAGGAGGGAAGGAAGGAAAGAGGGAAGGAAGGAAGGAGGGAGGGAAGGAAGGAAGGAGGGAAAGAAGGAGGGAGGGAAGGAAGGAAGGAGGGAGGGAAAACAGGTAGGAAGAGATGAGAGGAAGGAGGAGGGAAGGTAGGTAGGAAGAGATGAGAGGATGGAATGAAGGAAGGAAAGGAAGGAAGGTAGGTGTGTGGGGAGGAAGGGATGTGTTGTGGAAGGCAGTGAGGTTAGTGAGTGGTGGTATGATGCATCATTGTGACACACGACACACCGGTGACTCAGCATATTTACAAGTCCACCCCCACACAACTACAAGTTTTCAGAACCTCTTGTAGTTACAGGAACCTGTCCAGTAACTCTATATGAGTATATATATATGATAGAAAAATACAGTGGACCCCCGGTTCGCGATGCTATCGGTATCCGATAAATCCGGTAACCGATGCATTATATCGCAGAAAATTTGCCTCGGTTCCCGTTACAAAACCTGGTATCCGATGCGGTTCGTACGAGACGTGTCCATGTGTGGCCTGAACTGCCAGGTGTGTGCCAGTGCTTACAAGCCAGCCAGTGTGCGCACATCTAAGGATACATTCGGTACATTCCATATTATCCATATTATCAGTGTTTTTGGTACTTGTTTCTGCAAAATAAGTCAACATGGGCCCCAAAAAAGCTCCTAGTGCCAACCCTTTGAGACCAAGGGTGTTAATAACTGTTGAAATGAAGAGATAATTGCAAATTACGAAAGTGGAGTGCGTGTGTCGGAGCTGGTCAGGTTGTATAGTAAACCCCAATCAACCATCTCTACTATAGTGAGCAGGAAAACGGCAATCAAGGAAGCTGTTCTTGCAAAAGGTGCAACTGTGATTACGAAAGAGCAACCGCAAGTGTTAGAAAATGTTGAGAGACTGTTATTGGTGTGGATAAATGAAAAACAGATAGCAGGAGATAGCATCTCTCAAGCGATCATTTGCGAAAAGGCTAGGCAGTTGCATGACGATTTGGTAAAAAAATTACGTGCAACTAGTGGTGATGTGAGTGAATTTAAGGCCAGCAAAGGTTGGTTTGAAAGATTTAAGAATCGTAGTGGCATACATAGTGTGATTAGGCATGGTGAGGCTGCCAGTTCAGACCACAAAGCGGCTGAAAAATATGTGCATGAATTCAAGGAGTACATAGAGGCTGAAGGATTGAAACCTGAACAAGTGTTTAATTGTGACGAAACAGGCCTGTTTTGGAAGAAATTACCAAGCAGGACCTACATTACTCAGGAGGAAAAGGCACTCCCAGGACATAAGCCTATGAAAGACAGGCTTACTCTGTTGATGTATGCCAATGCTAGTGGTGATTGCAAAGTGAAGCCTTTATTGGTGTATCACTCAGAAACTCCCAGAGCGTTCAGGCAAAAGAATATCCTCAAGGTTAATTTGCGTGCGCTGTGGAAGGCAAACAGTAAGGCATGGGTCACTAGGGACTTTTTTTATAACTGGCTACACCATGCATTTGCCCCCAATGTGAAAAATTACCTAATTGAAAAGAAATGACCACAGAAACTCTATTGACTCTAAAGGGGTTTTGGAAGGATCACTTTAATATCCTCAATTGTGTAAACCTTATAGGTAAGGCTTGGGAGGGAGTGACTAAGAGGACCTTGAACTCGGCCTGGAAAAAACTGTGGACAAAAAGGATTTCGAAGGGTTTGAGGCTAACCCTGAGCTGAGAAGCCTATGCCAGTTGAGGAATCCATTGTAGCATTGGGGAAGTCCTTGGGGTTGGAGGTTAGTGGGGAGGATGTGGAAGAGCTGATGGAGGAGGACAATGACGAACTAACCACTGATGAGCTGCTAGATCATCTTCAACAGCAAGAGGCCACGCCTGAGGAAACTGCTTTGGAGGAGGGGATAGAGAAATTAAAGAAGTTGTCTACTTCAAAGATTAAGGAAATGTGTGCAATGTGGCTTAAAGTGCAAAGCTTTTGTGATGAAAATCACCCTCAGACAGCTACTGCAAGCCGTGTTGGTAACATGTACAATGACACTGTTGTGAACCACTTTAGGAAAGTCATAAAGGAACGAGAGGTACAGGCCTCTATGGACAGATATGTTGTGCGACACAAGTCCAGTGACTCTTAACCTGGTCCTAGTGGCATTAAAAGAAGAAGGGAAGTAACCCCGGAAAAGGACTTGCTACCTCAAGTCCTAATGGAGGGGGATTCCCCTTCTAAATGCTAACACCATCCACACTCTCCCCTCCTCCCATCCCATCAATCATCACCAAATCTTCATTAAAGGTAAGTGTCAATTATTCTTTTGTTATTTATTGTTATTGTTGCTATTGTAATTATTCTATTGCATTAAACTTAATATTTCATGTGGTAAAAGTTTTTTTTTTCATACTTTTGAGTGTCTTGCACAGATTAATTTGCTTTCCATTATTTCTTATGGGGAAAATTGATTCCCTTTCCGATAATTTTGGTTTACGATGAGCTCTCAGGAATGGATTAATATCGTGAACCGGGAGTCCACTGTAGTAATAAACAACATTTTTTATTGTTGGTTTGTGTAAACATGTTTTGTAAACAATATAATGAGAGCAAAGTTTGTGCTGTTATTGTGTAGTATACAATGAGTGAATATATACCAAATAGTCTTTACATTGGTCTCAGAGGCCATAAAAGTTACTTGAAAAAATAAAATATTAAAAAATAAAAAGGTAGAAAAAATAAAATAAAACTATTACCGGGTAAATAACAAAAAGGCACAATACCGTGACTGGAACGATACACAAATAACCCACACATAAAAGAGACTTTGTCAATGGTCCAAGTCGGACCGAAACGTCATCGTAAGCTTCTCTCTTTTATGTGCAGGTTATTTGTGTACTATTACCGGGTGACCTGCAGTCGGCGATGTTGCCATATGCGGTTCAATTCCTGTCAACTTCACGCCTCCATATCTCGGTAAGTATTGATGGCAATAAAAACTTTTTTAGCCTATAAAATTTAAGAAAAAACTATCTTTTCATAAGAAAAAATAATTTTTTTTTTATCAAATATTTACCGACCCTGAGAACAGGTTTGGGAGAGGGCCTGCCGACCCTGAAAGGGTTAATCCGTTCCAGACAAGCAAAAGTACGAAAAAAAAAAGTTTACCACAAGAAATATACATTTTCCTACACACAAAAAAAAGGATACATGCACAATGTACTGTACTAAATGAAGAATAAATGACACTTGCCTTAACTGAAGATGTAGTAATAAGTGATAAGACACTTTTTCTTGAACACTCTGGGATTTTCAGAGTGATACATGAGTAAAGGCTTCACTTTGCAATCCCCACTAGTATTACAAGAAAACATGAAAGTTAGCCTGTCTTCCATAGGCTTGAGTCCTGGGAGTGCCTTTTCCTCCTAAGTAATATAGGTCCTGTTTGGCTTTTTCTTCCAGAACAGGCCTTATTCGTCACAATTAAACACTTGTTGGGGTTGGAATTTTTCACCTTCATCATGCCTTATCATGCTGTGTATGCCACTACGATTCTTAATCTCTCAAACCAACCTTTGCTGGCCTTAAATTCACCAATATGAGCACTAGTTCCAAGCATTTTTTCCTGTTGGTGTTAGTCGACTCGTGTGGGTTGCACCTGGGGGACGAGATTAAGGACCTCAATGGAAATAAGTTAGACAGTCCTCGATGACGCACTGACTTTCTTGGGTTATCCTGGGTGGCTAATCCTCTGGGGTTAACTGTTTCTCGGTAATTGTTTCTTGTTAAGCCACACCAACAACACTCTCTCCACATCTTCAAGTACAGCTGACAGTGGTGCAGCAACAGCTGATGGTTGTGCAGCAACAGCTGACAGTGGTGCAGCAGCAGGTGACTGTGGTACGATAGTATTTCGATAGTATTTCTCCCCTTTTTACCACAGGGTTGGCACTAGAAGCTTATTTGGACCCATGGTGGCTTATTTAGTAGTTACAAGCACTAAAAGCAATGGAATAATACAAAATTTATTGAACATATGCATGCAACCGTCCGCCCTGGATTGTAAACAATGGCACTAGCTGAGCTGAGTCGTTCTGCCCAGACAGACCGCGTTCGGGACGAATGATGTAAGTATTGATGGCAAAAAAAATTTTTTTTAGCCTATAATGATGCAAGTCTATTGAGGAAACTTAAGGCACACGGAACAGGAGGAGAAATTTTTTCCTGGGTAGAGGCATGGCTGACAAATAGACAGCAGAGAGTTTGCATAAATGGGGAGAAATCAGAATGTGGGCATGTCACAAGCGGTGTTCCTCAGGGGTCAGTGTTGGGCCCATTGTTGTTCTCAATTTACATAAACGACATAGATGAGGGAATAAATAGCAACATAAGCAAATTTGCTGATGACACCAAAATAGGCCATCCAATTCATTCTAATGAGGACACTAGAGCACTCCAGGATGATTTGAATAGACTGATGCAATGGTCGGAGAAGTGGCAGATGCAGTTTAATATTGACAAATGCAAAGTTCTAAATGTTGGACAGGTAAATAACCATGCCACATATAAACTAAATAATGTAGATCTTAATACTACTGATTGCAAAAAGGATTTAGGAGTTCTGGCTAGCAGTAATTTAAAACCAAGACAACAGTGCATTAGTGTTCGCAATAAAGCTAACAGAATTCTTGGCTTCATATCTAGAAGTATAAATAATAGAAGTCCTCGGGTTGTTCTTCAACTCTATATATCCTTGGTTAGGCCTCATTTAGACTATGCTGCTCAGTTCTGGTCACCGTATTACAGAATGGATATAAATGCTCTGGAAAACGTACAGAGGAGGATGACAAAGATGATCCCATGTATCAGAAATCTTCCCTATGAGGACAGACTGAGGGCCCTAAATCTGCACTCTCTCGAAAGGCGTAGAATTAGGCAGGATATGATCGAGGTGCATAAATGGAAAACAGGAATAAATAAAGGGGATGTAAATAGCATGCTGAAAATTTCCAGCCAAGACAGGACTCGCAGCAATGGTTTCAAGTTGGAAAAATTCAGATTCAGAAAGGATATAGGAAAGCACTGGTTTGGTAAGAGAGTTGTGGATGAGTGAAACAAACTCCCGAGTACTGTTATTCAGGCTAAAACGTTGTGTAGTTTTAAAAACAGGTTAGATAAATACATGAGTGGGTGTGAGTTGGACCTGACTAGCTTGTGCTGCTGGGTCTGGTGCAGTGCTCCATCCTTGAGTAGAGATGATCAGACTGGGTGGGTCATTGGGCTAATCTGGGGGGGGGGGGGATTGGTCGAATCTGGGGGGGGGACATGGACCTGCTCTGCATGGGTCAGTAGGCCTGTTGCAGTGTTCCTTCTTTCTTATGTTCTTTCTTAAGTCGGGGAAATTTTTTTATGATGAACAGGTGTAAATGTTCACCTGTCAGTGTGTTTGTGACAATCTGAGTACTATTTCATTACTTAATACAGTGAACACTTGCCTTTCAGTGGCCGCAACTTTAGTGAGATCTCACTTTCGGCAACTTTTTCAGCAAAATATAGCCTCGCTGTTCATGATTGGCCTCGCGATTCAGCGACCGTCTGGTATGCATCTGACTGGCATCCCACCATCAGCGTGCACACAAAGCCAGTCTCCCATACCATTCACACTCAGTGTGCAATTGTCTATCAGAGAGAGACCATCACCCCATGGGTTCATACGATATATTTCAAAATAATCCATTGTTTCTTGTGCTTGCAACTGCTAAATAAGTCACCATGGGCCCAAAGAAAGCTAGTGCCAGCCCACTGGTAAAGAAAGCGAGGAACAAGATTGAATTCAAGAAAGAAATCATTTAAAAATTATGAAAGTGAAGTGTGTGCAAAGTAAAGTCATTACTGGTGTATCACTCTGAAAATCCCACAGTGTTCAAGGAAAACAGTGTCGCCAAGAGTAAACTGTGTGTGATGTGAATGCAAACATTAAAGCATGGGTCACGAGGGACATTTTCCTTGATTGGTCTAGCCCTTTCAGGGTCGAAAGGCCCTCTCCCAGACTCGTTCTCAGGGTCGAGAAATTTTCAAAAAGAAAAAAAATTATTTTTTCTTATGAAAAGATTTTTTTTTTTCTAAACATTATAGGCTAAAAAAATTCTTTTGCCATCAATGCTTACCGAGATATGGAGGCATGAAGATGACAGAAAATGAGCCGCATGAGGCATCATCGCCTACTGCCGGTCACCCGGTATTTTCTTATTTGCTTTTCTTCTACTTTTTTCTATTATTTTTTATTTGTATTTTTTCAAGTAACTTTTATGGCCTGTGAGACCAATATGAGCACTATTTTGAAAGTTTTTTCTTTTTATTTAATACACAATAACAGCACACTGTTGTCACTACATTGTTTACAAAACTTGTTTACACAAACGATATAAAATGTTGTTTATTACTATTTTTCTATATTTTATATACACATATACAGTCACTGGACATGTTTCTAGAAGTTTTGCAGCCTGTGGAACTCTTTGAAACATGGTGTTATTGTAGGCAGCCTGAACTGTCTGCACAGACAGCCCATGCTGTCTGCCAGCTTAGTTCATATTTCGCGCCACTCAAGTGTTGCCCTCTGTAGCCAGGCCTCTCGGTGGGCACGCCAGCCTGTCTGCCCTTGCCACGCTCTCACTCTGGCATCACTCTTCAAGCAGTCAAGACAGTAGGCCTAGTAGGTCTCTCTCATGGGATGGCCCTGCCCGGGCCATGGGCACAACACACAAGCCTGTGTACCCACCACAACTTAACAAATAAAGTAAGAAGCCTCCGAAGAAGTTTATCATTTACTCCCCGCTACCAGAACGCCAAACAAACGGGTTATAAATGGTGGGAAGCGGTGGTTGCAGCAGTTGTTTGCCCAGAGAGAGGAAGGAAGGAATGAAGTCATCTTCGCTTCATCACCCCATGCAAGAAGCATCCGTCTCTCAACGTGTTATCCTGATGTCGTGTCCGCACGTTTGAGCATCCAGACACAGGTACAAGCAAGATCCAGCGTCCCACGCTGTTTCTCAAGTCACGTGTTTAGCGTCACTTGTATGTTCTGCTGTTGTTCAGCTCAGTACAGCTGTTTCAGCAAGCCAGAGGTGAGTTTTGTGGTGATTTCTGCGTCCAGTGTGTTTCCCTGTGTTTGTGGGTGGGAGGAGGAGGAATGGCCAGATGCTCCCTAGCCATACACTCACCACTGCCCACTCCCTCTGCTGCGTTTTCTGCTGTTTTTCATGTGATTCATTGCCAGAGCTGTGTATCCGAGTGCCCGAGGCCACTCGAACCTACGTGGATCAGCATGCCTCGTTGATCACGATGCCACGTGGATCCCGACGCCACGTGGGCGTGGGCAATGTCACGTAGATCTACCAGCCACGTGAGTTACCAGATGTCCCAGGCCTCATGCTGTGGTCTGCTGCCCGCATCACATCGACGTCACCCACGATGCTGCCCGACTTCATGACATCATGATGTCTGCCTGACGTCACCTTGAAATGTCTGCTGATGTCAGAGTGCTGCTGACGTCACCTCGTGACATCACGCCTGACATCACATGATGTCACCATTGAGTGCTCTGTAATTGTTTCAGTATTGTCGAGAAGATTGAGAGAAGATATATGTCATGTGTTAATTAATTCCTCTCACTCAGTGTTCTCACATGTTAATGTACAGCATGTACCGCAGGTGTGTGTAAAGTTTCCATGTGTCCAGTGAGGTCTGCAGCCAGACCTGAGTAGCACCACTGTGCTAAGTCACCCGATGTGACCAGTGCGTTTAACAGTTATCAGTCAGCTCTGAGCGTATGAGCCCCATTTGTACAGAAAGTTCTTATGCTCATCGCTCGTGATGTTCTGCAGAATCGTACCTGCTACGATTCCCATTGAGATTTGTTTCACTTCACCTCCAGACCTTCAGAATGCAGTTATATGTAGAGAAACAAGTCTGGGGATGCTTAGACTAACCTCTGCTGTAGCTCCAACTGCCGAGAGAATGACACTCGTCAAGCCGCAGTTAGCCCTGTCGGCAGGCGCTGTGTCAGCCTCGTGTCACAAGCTTCAGTGAGCAGCCTGCACAAAGATGATGTCACTTTGACTGCTAGCTCGCTCACTGCAGTCTGGTGTATGATGTTACGACTCCCAGATGTTTCGCCCAGTCGTCTCTGCCACGACTCGCTCCACAACTCGCTCCACGCTCGCCAGCAGTGACAGCCCAGTGACAGTACCAGTCGAGAAGTGTCCTCCTGAGTCGCTTGCCAGAAGTCCTGCCCAGTTGCCGAGTTTTGTCGACGCCTCACTCGAGGGCACCAGCATGTCGTGCCCCAGGTTGAGTGAAAACCTGCAGCGACTCCTACGATGACTGCTTCACCGTTCCAGGGGAGACCATACCCTGTTACGTCAGAGCTCAGCCGCAGTGATGTCTCCCTTGTTGCAGTATCTGTCCAGACGCAGGAAGGCGTGCAGTGATGCCCATCGACGCTCACTGCCTTTGACCACGATGTTTAGCACACCCCACATGTTTTTTTCTTCCCTCCCTGTAGGAAGTTTTTTTTCCATGTCCATATGTATATATATGTTTTTATTTTGTGTTCTGTGCCCTGTTCCTACGAGAGAGAGACGGAGTTCCTTTTACCACCAGTATTGTCACGTCGGGACGACGCGCGGTAGGTGGCCGAGCGTATGTAGACAGCCTGTACTGTCTGCACAGACAGCCCATGCTGTCTGCCAGCTTAGTTCATATTTCGCGCCACTCAAGTGTTGCCCTCTGTAGCCAGGCCTCTCGGTGGGCACGCCAGCCTGTCTGCCCTTGCCACACTCTCATTCTGGTGTCACTCTTCAAGCAGTCAAGACAGTAGGCCTAGTAGCTCTCTCTCGTGGGATGGCCCTGCCCGGGCCATGGGCACAACACACAAGCCTGTGTACCCACCACAACTTAACAAATAAAGTAAGAAGCCTCCGAAGAAGTTTATCATTTACTCCCCGCTACCAGAACGCCAAACAAACGGGTTATATTATACACAGTGGTGTTTTACACTCCTCATACATAAACAAGTGTCTCTGCATTGTTGTGGGTGTTTTCTGGTATGTGCAAAGACATAACACCTCTTCTGAGCCTTTTTCTTGAAAGCAATAGCAGGCAGTTGTATTAGGAAGAGATCACCATGCTTCAGACGAGAAGGTAGTTGTTGATAATTTAGTGGGGGGTTTTCTATTGCAGGTGTTGTTCCTTGGTACTTGAATACTACTTGTCTGATGACAGACAAACAAAATTTGCCATATGGTGGTTTGTTTCTGGTCATCATCTTATACATATTATAAGCACTGAGCATGGAAATGTCCAGAAGATAGAAAAAGAGTTTTATGTACCGCTTATAACTCTTGTAAACACAATCAGCAAACCCAATCTGCATGTCACATTTATCCACTGAATGCATGCTGAAGGTGTAATCAATCACAGCTGCCGGTTTTAGAATGGGTTCATTGGTCTCTCTATTCTGCCTGTCAGTGTTTGTCATTTCGTTAAAGTGAACTGATGACAACAGTGTGACATCTCGTTTATCATGCCACTGAAATGCCATGATGTCATTGGCAGCAAATGCCTGCACCTCACCTCTACCAGTGCATAATGAGAAAAAAAAAACTCCAACCTTGTTTTTGGTTTAAAACAGTGACTTTGCTGTGTATTTTCGTATGGTATTTACCTGGAGTTTACCTGGAGAGAGTTCCGGGGGTCAACGCCCCCGCGGCCCGGTCTGAGACCAGGCCTCCTGGTGGATCAGAGCCTGATCAACCAGGCTGTTGCTGCTGGCTGCACGCAAACCAACATACGAGCCACAGCCCGGCTGATCCGGAACTGACTTTAGGTGCTTGTCCAGTGCCAGCTTGAAGACTGCCAGGGGTCTGTTGGTAATCCCCCTTATGTGTGCTGGGAGGCAGTTGAACAGTCTCGGGCCCCTGACACTTATTGTATGGTCTCTTAACGTGCTAGTGACACCCCTGCTTTTCATTGGGGGGATGGTGCATCGTCTGCCAAGTCTTTTGCTTTCGTAGTGGGTGATTTTCGTGTGCAAGTTCGGTACTAGTCCCTCTAGGATTTTCCAGGTGTATATAATCATGTATCTCTCCCTCCTGCGTTCCAGGGAATACAGGTTTAGGAACCTCAAGCGCTCCCAATAATTGAGGTGTTTTATCTCCGTTATGCGCGCCGTGAAAGTTCTCTGTACATTTTCTAGGTCGGCAATTTCACCTGCCTTGAAAGGTGCTGTTAGTGTGCAGCAATATTCCAGCCTAGATAGAACAAGTGACCTGAAGAGTGTCATCATGGGCTTGGCCTCCCTAGTTTTGAAGGTTCTCATTATCCATCCTGTCATTTTTCTAGCAGATGCGATTGATACAATGTTATGGTCCTTGAAGGTGAGATCCTCCGACATGATCACTCCCAGGTCTTTGACGTTGGTGTTTCGCTCTATTTTGTGGCCAGAATTTGTTTTGTACTCTGATGAAGATTTAATTTCCTCATGTTTACCATATCTGAGTAATTGAAATTTCTCATCGTTGAACTTCATATTGTTTTCTGCAGCCCACTGAAAGATTTGGTTGATGTCTGCCTGGAGCTTTGCAGTGTCTGCAATGGAAGACACTGTCATGCAGATTCGGGTGTCATCTGCAAAGGAAGACACGGTGCTGTGGCTGACATCCTTGTCTATGTCGGATATAAGGATGAGGAACAAGATGGGAGCGAGTACTGTGCCTTGTGGAACAGAGCTTTTCACCGTAGCTGCCTCGGACTTTACTCTGTTGACGACTACTCTCTGTGTTCTGTTAGTGAGGAAATTATAGATCCATCGACCGACTTTTCCTGTTATTCCTTTAGCACGCATTTTGTGCGCTATTACGCCATGGTCACACTTGTCGAAGGCTTTTGCAAAGTCTGTATATATTACATCTGCATTCTTTTTGTCTTCTAGTGCATTTAGGACCTTGTCGTAGTGGTCCAATAGTTGAGACAGACAGGAGCGACCTGTTCTAAACCCATGTTGCCCTGGGTTGTGTAACTGATGGGTTTCTAGATGCGTGGTGATCTTGCTTCTTAGGACCCTTTCAAAGATTTTTATGATATGGGATGTTAGTGCTATTGGTCTGTAGTTCTTTGCTGTTGCTTTACTGCCCCCTTTGTGGAGTGGGGCTATGTCTGTTGTTTTTAGTAACTGTGGGACGACCCCCGTGTCCATGCTCCCTCTCCATAGGATGGAAAAGGCTCGTGATAGGGGCTTCTTGCAGTTCTTGATGAACACAGAGTTCCATGAGTCTGGCCCTGGGGCAGAGTGCATGGGCATGTCATTTATCGCCTGTTCGAAGTCATTTGGCGTCAGGATAACATCGGATAGGCTTGTGTTAATCAAATTTTGTGGCTCTCTCATAAAAAATTCATTTTGATCTTCGACTCTCAGTCTGGTTAGCGGCTTGCTAAAAACTGAGTCATATTGGGACTTGAGTAGCTCACTCATTTCCTTGTTGTCATCTGTGTAGGACCCATCTTGTTTAAGTAGGGGCCCAATACTGGACGTTGTTCTCGATTTTGATTTGGCATAGGAGAAGAAATACTTTGGGTTTCTTTCGATTTCATTTATGGCTTTTAGTTCTTCCCGCGATTCCTGACTCCTAAAGGATTCTTTTAGCTTAAGTTCGATGCTTGCTATTTCTCTGACCAGTGTCTCCCTACGCATTTCAGATATATTGACCTCTTTTAGCCGCTCTGTTATTCTTTTCCGTCGCCTGTAAAGGGAGCGCCTGTCTCTTTCTGTTTTACATCTACTCCTCCTTTTTCTTAGAGGAATAAGCCTTGTGCATACATCGAGTGCTACCGAGTTAATCTGTTCTAGGCATAAGTTGGGGTCTGTGTTGCTTAGTATATCTTCCCAGCTTATATCGGTTAGGACTTGGTTTACTTGGTCCCACTTTATGTTTTTGTTATTGAAGTTGAATTTGGTGAATGCTCCCTCGTGACTAATCTCATTATGTCGGTCTGGGGCTCCGCGCATACATGACTGAACCTCAATTATGTTGTGATCTGAGTATATTGTTTTTGATATGGTGATATTTCTTATCAGATCATCATTGTTAGTGAAGATGAGGTCTAGTGTATTCTCCAGTCTAGTAGGCTCTATTATTTGCTGGTTTAAATTGAATTTTGTGCAGAGATTTAAAAGCTCGCGTGAGTGTGAGTTTTCATCAGAGCTGCCTCCTGGTGTTATTACTGCAACAATATTATTTGCTATATTCCTCCATTTTAGGTGCCTTAAGTTGAAATCCCCCAGGAGCAAGATGTTGGGTGCAGGAGCTGGAAGGTTTTCCAGACAGTGGTCAATTTTTAACAGCTGTTCCTGGAATTGCTGGGATGTTGCATCCGGAGGCTTGTAGACTATCACAATGACTAGGTTTTGGTTCTCGACCTTTACTGCTAAAACTTCCACTACATCATTTGAGGCATTTAGCAGTTCTGTGCAAACAAGTGACTCTGCAATGTACAGGCCAACCCCCCCCTTTTGCCTGTTCACTCTGTCACATCTGTATAGGTTGTAACCTGGGATCCATATTTCGTTGTCCAAGTGATCCTTTATGTGGGTCTCAGTGAAAGCCGCGAACATTGCCTTTGCCTCTGCAAGCAGTCCACGGATGAAAGGTATTTTGTTGTTTGTTGCTGGCTTTAGACCCTGTATATTTGCAAAGAAGAATGTTATCGGACTGGTGGTATTGTTGGTACTGGGGGGGGATTTTTTTTCCGGCATTAGTATCTGTATCTGTTGGTTTGGAGTGGAGGCCATCGACTGTGGTTCCACTCCAGGAATGACTGGATTTGGTGTACGATTTCTGCCATTTCCTGCCAGTTTTTTTTCCTTCCTGGCACTAAAAAACCTCTCCCTCTTGAGTGGCGGTGGCTACCCAGGTTTTCCCATCGCCTGGATGTTTTGTATCTTTTTGTCCCCTTTAGATGGTATGCCTGGCAATTTAAGTTATAGCACAGTCTTTCCTGTACTGAAGAGGTACACAGTTCAGGGTGAAAAAGCTTACAGGAAGGGAGTTTGCATTTTCCTGTTGTCATATGGGCATGGCATTTCCTAGGGTGGTCATAGTTGCACGTCCCATCTGTTTTTCCAGATTTCCCATGCCAGCAGATACCGAGTGCATAGTATGTGCACAGGCTTGGTTTCCGTTTGCCTTGGGTTTCTGTGACTGTATTCCCTGTTGGTGCATGTTTCCCTGTCTTACTTCTATCCTCCCTAGCACCAACAATGGAGCTCCCACCATTTGTTTTTGGTAATATATCCTCACTATTGCTAGTGGAGTCCTCTTGTTTGCTATTTCCTGCGGTATTTCTAGTTTGCAATATTGGTTTTATCTTATCTTTGACTACACTTGTTTCCCTACTATGGCTCCTGTCCCCTATGCGGTCATTCATATGTATTCCTTCCTGCGTATAATTCCCGACTACCTGGACAAAATCTCCAGCTTCACCATTACTGTCTCCCAGGACAGCATCTCCAGCTTCCCCATTACTGTCTCCCAGGACAGCATCTCCAGCTTCACCATTACTGTCTCCCAGGACAGCACCTCCAGCTTCACCATTACTGTCTCCCAGGACAGCACCTCCAGCTTCCCCATTACTGTCTCCCAGGACAGCACTATCAGCCCCCCATTTACTGACTACCAGGACATCATCTCCAGCCTTACAGTTTCTGACTACATGGCCAGTATCAAGGGCAGTACCATTCAGCCCGGACTTTTTATGTTCTCATCTGTTGTAGAAAGCTTCCAGGTTTTCTATGAAAGCAGCTTTGATGTTGACCTGTTTTAATACCCTTGTGATTTTAGTCCACAGATTTATCTCATTTGGGCATACCCAAAAACACTTCCCTGTTTTAATACTGCTTGTAGCTAGTTCTTGGATATCTGCACAAGGGGCGTGACACCAATTTCCACAGAAATGACAATTTATGCATGTGGAAGCCCGTTTGTTTGACTGACCACAGACTACACACAGCTTCATAATGATTTGAATGGTTTATTTACTGCAATTCTACTAGCAACCTCTTGAATATTCTATTAATAACCTGCTAGGTGGTGCACAACGAAACCGTTTGAAACCAGTCCAGGGTTCGGACCAGTCAAGGGTTCGGACCAGTCAAGGGTTCGGACCAGTCAAGGGTTCGGACCAGTCTATCTGATCTGATCAGTGGGTCACTTATTTAAACCATACTGGTCGGTGATTTGAGCTAACACATGAAGGATCTACTGGAAATTATCTACCCGAGTAATATGTGATTTGATTGATACAAAAGTATAACTTGCGTGTTGAAGAGCCGGTGACTGCTGGCAGCTCCTACAATGACGAACGGTCGAGCCTCCACCTTTGTTTATCAATCGCTGTATCTAGCTTCTCTATTTTTTTTTTTTTTTCCGTCTCCACCACAATAAATGCTATATTATCACTATAGTTGACTGGTGCAAATTTTGGAGGAAGGGCGCTTTTTCTGTAGTAATAATTGCTTCTCGTTGTGTATATTGCGACCGCTGGTAACTACAGGTTATATGAAATTCACAGTAACGTCTGGTATTTCAAGAAAAAGAAACTAATGAAAGTCACTCCACTTCACTAAGTACCATTATAATACTGGTTAGTTGCTACTACAACACTGTATTCTGCTATTCACTGGTATCACTAGATTATATGCGAGTACACTAGCAGGCCAGGAAGATTATTAAAAACAGCTGACCTGTGGTAAGTTTCTGGCGACTTCTGGCACCTTCCTCTATAGGCTTATCACTTCATTTACAAATTCACCTGTTTTCAAATGACACTTTAGCCTTTATCATCAATATACTAGGGAGCCACTGTAGTATACACTATACACTATGTATACTCAATGCTTTCAGGGAGACTTTCTTTCCTCTGACACAAAGTTCAATATTATTATTTTTCCACACGGGACAGGCCTATGATTCCCCTCTGGCAGTAAACTCTGCTAGGAAGTGCACACTAATTCTCCTTTTTTTACTCAGTATATAATGTTTTCCGCCCAAGATTGGTTCCAGGCGCTAGAGGGATGTATCGTATAGGATTGATGACACAAATTAAAGTTCTAGCACGTAAGAGCGACCGTGAAAACACCAGAAAAACCGGGAGCACAACGAGGCACGCTGACACGCTATGAAAGGTTGTTATTCAATTATTTATGGTTGTATTTTAGATTTCCTGGTCTCATTTTATAGAATGGAAGACATATTACAGAAATTGAGATGATTTTGATTGGTTTCGTAATGAAAAGTACCTTGAAATTGAGCTATAAGTAGCAGAAATGTTCGATTTTTACCAAAGTTCAAAAGTAAACAAATCATGCCAAGCGTCCAATACACGTCAACTGGTGAGTCTAATATTCTTTCACAAGTGCACTGATATTATTTATACCATTTCTACACTAATGCAGTAGTCTGCATAACAGTAAATCTTCTATTTTTTTGTGAGAATAAAAATTCCAAGTGGAAAGCAAAAGAGATGAAAGAGGGGCCTAGGGACATAACTAATGAACAGAGAAAATGTTATTTTAGTGCCAGGAATGTCTGTCTTGTTTATTCTGGACCCTATTTGGAAATTGGCATCTTCTGAAATTTGTGTGAAATTGGCAAAACTGTCAATTTCTGACCACTTTATTGAATAGTTGAAATTGATAAATGGGTGGTTTCTTGTGCTCATTCGATAGAAAAAATGGAGTTCTAGCAAAATAGATATGTTTTTTGTCGACTAGTATACTGGAATTGGCCAGAAATAGGGCTCAAAAAGGGTAAAAATCACTGCTGCGTAAACATCGTTAAGATCGCTAACTTCATGAGAGCATAATTCCATAAGTTTTCCATCAAATTTCATACTTTTGGTGCCATTATGATCGGGAAGATTCTCTATCATTTCATAAGATTTTTTTTTTTCTGAAAAATTTTCGACCCTGAGAATTAGTTCAGGAGAGGGCCTCTCGACCCTGAAAGGGTTAAACAAAGACAGTAATGCCTAAGCATACTTTATAAGGCAAACAGATTACTGAGATTTATATCAAGAAGTGTAAGCAACAGAAGTTCAGTTGTTATATTACAGCTTTATACATCATTAGTAAGGCCTCACCTAGATTATGCAGCTCAGTTCTGGTCTCCATATTACAGAATGGATATAAATTCGTTAGAAAACATTCAGCAAAGAATGACTAAATTATTACATAGCATTAGAAATCTTCCTTATGAAGAAAGATTGAAGACCCTTAAATTACATTCACTTGTTAGACGAAGAATGAGGGGAGACATGATCGCAGTGTATAAGTGGAAGATGGGTATTACCTGGAGTTTACCTGGAGAGAGTTCCGGGGGTCAACGCCCCCGCGGCCCGGTCTGTGACCAGGCCTCCTGGTGGATCAGAGCCTGATCAACCAGGCTGTTGCTGCTGGCTGCACGCAAACCAACGTACGAGCCACAGCCCGGCTGATCAGGAACTGACTTTAGGTGCTTGTCCAGTGCCAGCTTGAAGACTGCCAGGGGTCTGTTGGTAATCCCCCTTATGTGTGCTGGGAGGCAGTTGAACAGTCTCGGGCCCCTGACACTTATTGTATGGTCTCTTAACGTGCTAGTGACACCCCTGCTTTTCATTGGGGGGATGGTGCATCGTCTGCCAAGTCTTTTGCTTTCGTAGTGGGTGATTTTCGTGTGCAAGTTCGGTACTAGTCCCTCTAGGATTTTCCAGGTGTATATAATCATGTATCTCTCCCTCCTGCGTTCCAGGGAATACAGGTTTAGGAACCTCAAGCGCTCCCAGTAATTGAGGTGTTTTATCTCCGTTATGCCCGCCGTGAAAGTTCTCTGTACATTTTCTAGGTCGGCAATTTCACCTGCCTTGAAAGGTGCTGTTAGTGTGCAGCAATATTCCAGCCTAGATAGAACAAGTGACCTGAAGAGTGTCATCATGGGCTTGGCCTCCCTAGTTTTGAAGGTTCTCATTATCCATCCTGTCATTTTTCTAGCAGATGCGATTGATACAATGTTATAGTCCTTGAAGGTGAGATCCTCCGACATGATCACTCCCAGGTCTTTGACGTTGGTGTTTCGCTCTATTTTGTGGCCAGAATTTGTTTTGTACTCTGATGAAGATTTAATTTCCTCATGTTTACCATATCTGAGTAATTGAAATTTCTCATCGTTGAACTTCATATTGTTTTCTGCAGCCCACTGAAAGATTTGGTTGATGTCCGCCTGGAGCTTTGCAGTGTCTGCAATGGAAGACACTGTCATGCAGATTCGGGTGTCATCTGCAAAGGAAGACACGGTGCTGTGGCTGACATCCTTGTCTATGTCGGATATGAGGATGAGGAACAAGATGGGAGCGAGTACTGTGCCTTGTGGAACAGAGCTTTTCACCGTAGCTGTCTTGGACTTTACTCTGTTGACGACTACTCTCTGTGTTCTGTTAGTGAGGAAATTATAGATCCATCGACCGACTTTTCCTGTTATTCCTTTAGCACGCATTTTGTGCGCTATTACGCCATGGTCACACTTGTCGAAGGCTTTTGCAAAGTCTGTATATATTACATCTGCATTCTTTTTGTCTTCTAGTGCATTTAGGACCTTGTCGTAGTGATCCAATAGTTGAGACAGACAGGAGCGACCTGTTCTAAACCCATGTTGCACTGGGTTGTGTAACTGATGGGTTTCTAGATGGGTGGTGATCTTGCTTCTTAGGACCCTTTCAAAGATTTTTATGATATGGGATGTTAGTGCTATTGGTCTGTAGTTCTTTGCTGTTGCTTTACTGCCCCCTTTGTGGAGTGGAGCTATGTCTGTTGTTTTTAGTAACTGTGGGACGACCCCCGTGTCCATGCTCCCTCTCCATAGGATGGAAAAGGCTCGTGATAGGGGCTTCTTGCAGTTCTTGATGAACACAGAGTTCCATGAGTCTGGCCCTGGGGCAGAGTGCATGGGCATGTCATTTATCGCCTGTTTGAAGTCATTTGGCGTCAGGATAACATCGGATAGGCTTGTGTTAATCAAATTTTGTGGCTCTCTCATAAAAAATTCATTTTGATCTTCGACTCTCAGTCTGGTTAGCGGCTTGCTAAAAACTGAGTCATATTGGGACTTGAGTAGCTCACTCATTTCCTTGCTGTCATCTGTGTAGGACCCATCTTGTTTAAGTAGGGGCCCAATACTGGACGTTGTTCTCGATTTTGATTTGGCATAGGAGAAGAAATACTTTGGGTTTCTTTCGATTTCATTTATGGCTTTTAGTTCTTCCCGCGATTCCTGACTCCTAAAGAATTCTTTTAGCTTAAGTTCGATGCTTGCTATTTCTCTGACCAGTGTCTCCCTACGCATTTCAGATATATTGACCTCTTTTAGCCGCTCTGTTATTCTTTTCCGTCGCCTGTAAAGGGAGCGCCTGTCTCTTTCTATTTTACATCTACTCCTCCTTTTTCTTAGAGGAATAAGCCTTGTGCATACATCGAGTGCCACCGAGTTAATCTGTTCTAGGCATAAGTTGGGGTCTGTGTTGCTTAGTATATCTTCCCAGCTTATATCGGTTAGGACTTGGTTTACTTGGTCCCACTTTATGTTTTTGTTATTGAAGTTGAATTTGGTGAATGCTCCCGCGTGACTAATCTCATTATGTCGGTCTGGGGCTCCGCGCATACATGTCTGAACCTCAATTATGTTGTGATCTGAGAACCCGCAGTAATGGATTCAAATTAGACAAGTTTAGATTTAGAAAGGATAAAGGAAAGTACTGGTTTGGAAATAGGGTAAATGATGAGTGGAACAGTCTACCTAGTTGGGTTATTGAGGCTAAAACCTTGGGTAGTTTCAAATTTAGGTTGGATAAATAGATGAGTGAGAGGGGTTGGATTTGAGAGGGACTTGCATATGAGAGTGGACAGAGTTATCAGAGCTCATTTCTTGGGTGGCATTGAAAATTGGGTTGGGCAAATGTTTTGTTAGAGGGATGGATTGTAAAGGACCTGCCTAGTATGGGCCAACAGGCCTGCTATAGTGTTCCTCCTTTCTCATGTTCTTAATAATAATAATATTAATAATTATTATTATTATTATTATTATTATTATTAATTTAGGGAAGTGGAGCACAGATCCAATTCTCTTGATCAAGAGCCCCTCACCAAGGAACCTCCCTTGAGGGGAAAGTTCACATCCTGAAATTTCATTCGTATCCAGAAGCAAAAAATCGATCGAGTGACTCTTCGTATCCTGAAAAATTAACATAGTGGGGCATTCGTAAGCCGAGGTTCCACTGTATTCGGAGCGATGGGAGAGAGAACATATATATACATTTGGACAGATTACGGGTTAAGCATCAAACATTATAAGGAGATTCCAACCGCTTTGATTATGTGAATATTCTAGCTAGAGTCAGATATCAAACTAACAGGTACAGTAAACCATCTTTTCTGTATGGTGGGCTAATTCATGACAAGGAGAGAAACCTGGTTCTTCTGTGCATACCAGAACTGATATAATGGAGGTGATGCATACCTTCTAGACTCTTAAACTACATTCACTTGTAAGACGAAGAATAAGGGGAGACATGATCGAAGTGTACAAGTGGAAGATGGGCATTAACAAAGGGGATATAAATAAGGTCTTGAGGATATCTCTTCACGAGAGAACCCGCAATAATGGATTCACATTAGATAAGTTTAGATTTCAAAAGGATATAGGCAAGTACTGGTTTGGAAATAGGGTAGTTGATCAGTGGAACAGTCTTCCTAGTAGGATTATTGAAGCTAAAATGTTGGGTAGTTTCAAATTTAGGTTGGATAAATACATGAGTGAGAGGGGTTGGATTTGAGTGGGACTTGCATAATTCTTGGGTAGCTTTGGGTAGAGGTCGTTTTGATAAGGACTTGCCTTGTATGGGCCAGTAGGCCTTCTGCAGTGTTCCTCCATTCTTATGTTCTAACTCTTTCAATCATATATTCTATCTCATGAATGTAGATGGCAAAGGGTGCACAAGTACCAGATGCATAACATCTAGTCTCTACGATACTTTTTTTTTTTTGTTCATTTTTCTTTACCTCATTGGCAGTTTCTTGCCAAGGCAACACTAAGAAGAATCCACACTCATCATAATTCATTCGATAGATGCCTTCCCAGAGGTATGCTGACATTACAATTCAGATTACGCACCAACTGCAACATCTTCACCCTCCTTCAGAATGCAGGCACTGCCTTTTCCACCTCCAAGACTCAGCTGCAACTAATCAGTTTCCCTGAATTCCTTAATAAAAGTTGCCTTGCTCACACTCCAACAGCACTTTCATTAGAAACTACTTGTCTCTGTTCACTTTCATCTAACAGCTCACACAAGCCTGCTGGATCCTCAAGTCCTTAAAACTCCTTGCCAGGAAGACACTGACAATATCCCAGTAATTAATTTTTATAGTGGGCTTGAAGATGATAAATTATGCAATATCACAGTCACCAGCGAAATGGTTATCAAACAGATAGACCAATTAAAGCAAAATAAATCCCCGGGCCCTGATGAACTTTTTTCAAGGGTTCTTAAAGAGTGTAAAATGGAACTCTGTGAACCTTTAACTAATATCTTTAATTTATCTCTTCAAACAGGTGTAGTGCCTGATATGTGGAAGATGGCTAATGTAATTCCTATTTTTAAAGCAGGGGACAAGTCGTTACCATCAAATTACTGCCCAATAAGCCTAACCTCAATTGTAGGTAAATTACTAGTCAATTATAGCTGATAATATAAGAAGCCATCTCGATAGGCATAATTTGATTAATGATGCTCAGCATGGTTTCACCAGGGGCCGTTCCTGCCTAACTAATTTATTAACCTTCTTCAGCAAAGTTTTTGAGGCCGTTGATCAGGATAAAGAATTCGATATTGTTTATTTAGATTTTAGTAAGGCTTTTGATAGAGTACCACATCAGAGACTGTTGAAGAAATTGGCTGCCCATGGTATTGGGGGAAAAATGCTGTCATGGATCGAGTCATGGCTCACTAGTAGGAAGCGGAGAGTGTGTATAAATGGGGTTAAATCTGAGTGGGGATCTGTAACAAGTGGCGTTCCGCAGGGATCCGTTTTATTCCCATTGTTGTTTATAATATATATAAACGACCTTGACGAGGGAATTACTAGTGTCATAAGCAAATTTGCTGATGACACGAAGATAGGTAGGAAAATCGATTCAGACGTTGATGTCTCACAGCTTCAGGAGGATTTAGACAAACTCAATTCATGGTCAGAAAAGTGGCAGATGCAGTTCAATGTAGATAAATGTAAAGTTCTAAAGCTCGGAAATGTTCATAACCGTAGCACCTACCAGCTTAATAATGTTGAAATTAGCAGTATAGAATGCGAAAAGGATTTGGGGGTTATGGTGAGCAGCAACCTTAAACCGAGACAGCAATGCCTAAGTGTACGCAATAAGGCAAATAGATTATTGGGATTTATATCAAGAAGTGTTCTAGGTAGTAGGTTGGTAGACAGCAACCGCCCAGGGAGGTACTACCGTCCTGCCAAGTGAGTGTAAAACGGAAACCTGTAATTGTTTTACATGATGGTAGGATTGCTGGTGTCCGTTTTTCTGTCTCATAAACATGCAAGATTTCAGGTACGTCTTGCTACTTCTACTTACACTTAGGTCACACTACACATACATGTACAAGCATATATATACACACCCCTCTGGGTTTTCTTACTAATTCTTGTCCTTTGTTTATTTCCTCTTATCTCCATGGGGAAGTGGAACAGAATTCTTCCTCCGTAAGCCATGCGTGTTGTAAGAGGCGACTAAAATGCCGGGAGCAAGGGGCTAGTAACCCCTTCTCCTGTATATATTACTAAATGTAAAAGGAGAAACTTCCGTTTTTCCTTTTGGGCCACCCCGCCTTGGTGGGATACGGCCTGTGTGTTGAAAGAAAGAAAGATCAAGAAGTGTAAGCAACAGAAGTCCAGAGGTTATACTGCAGCTTTATACATCATTAGTAAGGCCTCACCAAGATTATGCAGCTCAGTTCTGATCTCCATATTACAGAATGGACATAAATTCGTTAGAAAACATTCAGCATAGAATGACTATATTAATACATAGCATTAGAAATCTTCCTTATGAAGAAAGATTGAAGACCCTTAAATTACATTCACTTGTTAGACGAAGAATGAGGGGAGACATGATCGAAGTGTATAAGTGGAAGATGGGTATAAATAAAGGGTATATAAATAAGGTCTTGAGGATATCTCTCCAAGTAAGAACCCACAGTAATGGATTTAAATTAGATAAATTTAGATTTAGAAAGGACATAGGAAAGTATTGGTTTGGAAATTGGGTAGTTGATGAGTGGAACAGTCTACCTAGTTGGGTTATTGAGGCTAGGACATTGGGTAGTTTCAAATTTAGATTGGATAAATATATGAGTGAGAGAGGTAAATCACTCCTAAAATAAATTTTTCATGCCCCTCTGAAAATTCTATCCACACAGACTCTGTATGTGTTACTTCAGACTTAATACCCGTTTTTATGCAACAGTTCAAGCGATCCCAGACATACACTGCCACCCCACCCCTCTTCCCGATACTTCTATCTGGTTGGAACAATTTAAAACCCTGAATGTGACATTCCGCAGGCATGTCCCGACTTTTTGAATTAAACCACGTCTCAGTTATGGCAAATACATCAATGTTACCTGCACTAGCAACTAGTCTCAATTCACCCATCTTATTCCTAGCACTACGACTATTTGTGTAATATATATTTAAGGACCCTCCTTTCTCTTTACCCTTCCTGTTATTCCACTAAACCTATTACTGTTCTTGTAAATTAGTGTCACTGGCTTTCCAATATCCACCTCATTTTGCCTATTACTAGTTCTCCTAGTACATACTCATATTACTACACTGCGACTTCACTGTTTTCCCGCCAAAACCCATACCACTAACTATTCCTAGTTTAAAGACCTAACAGCTCCCTCCACTGCGTTGGCCAGTGCTCCCACCCCACACATGAACCCCATCCCTGGCATACATGCCATTTCTGCCATAGAAGAGGTCCCAGTTGTCAATGAATGTTACTGCATTTTCCTTACAGTATTTGTCCAGCCAGCAATTGACACCAATTGCTCTGGACAACCATTCATTTCCAACTACTCTCCTTCGCAAAATACCAGATATGACAGGGTTCCCACCCTTCCTCCTAATTATCTCTATTGCTGACCTATACCTGCTAATCAGGTCCTCACTCCTACGTCTGCCAACATTGTTGCCTCCAGCACTGAGACAGATAATAGGATTGCTCTCATTACCTCTCATGATGTCATCCAGACGGTTAACAATATCCTTCATCCCAGCCCCAGGAAAACACACACTCTGCCTCCTACTCCTATCCTTCAAGCAGAATGCCCTATCCATGTACCTAATCTGGCTATCCCCAACAACAACAATGTTTTTACCTTCCTTGGCGACGTCTGTCGTGATGTTCCCAGTAGTCGACTCACATTCATTAGGTAGCACTACACCTTCACTTGTGGAATTCGTCAAGATATTCTCAATGGTTTTCATTGGGGTTTCCAGGGATGTCTCACTCACGTCAGCCAATACTTCCTTGGTGCTCGTTGTGACATTCCCAGTAGAACACTCACGTTTGTCAGGTAGTGCCGAAAATGGGTTGGAAGTTTCCACAGCAGTTTTCTGGGTCCTCATCGTTTCTGCCTCTCCAACAGTCTTCTTGATCCTCAGCTTGGTTCCATGTTGCCCGGCCACTGGCCAAGCTCCCCTCTTAACCTGGGGACTCACAACAGGAGGATTACTTAGAATCCTCTTGTTCTCCTCCGTTAATCGCCATATCTCCTGCTTAGCAACCCTAAGCTCTTCTTTCAGCTGTTGGTAAAGTTGCTCAAGAGAGGGCATCCTGGTTCAGATTCACAGAGAGCATACAAACAGGTCTTCACAGAGCTAAGTACACGTCACCACTGAGCTAAGTACACGTCACCACTGGCTAAGTACACGTCACCACTGGCTAAGTACACGTCACCACTGGCTAAGTACACGTCACCACAACCCTTACCCCTTCTACCTTCCACAAGAGATTTATGCACTCCACACTTGATTATTATTACTTTCAGGTCCAAGAGTTTCACTGGCATCAAGGACCCTCCATATGAGGAGTCTCATGACATGTGAGGGAAAAGTTCAACAGATAGGAGTATCAAGCAAGTATGTGGTAACAATAGTTTGATTGCCGGCTACTTGTTAAGGTAGGGGAAGTCTAGCTCCCGCTATTCCCCCCCGTTTTTCCCCCACCCCGAAAGTGATAGTTTGATTGCCGGCTGCTTGTTAAGGTAGGGTAAGTCTAGCTCCTGCTATCCCCCCCTTCCTTCATTCTCCCCCCCCGAAAGGTGACGTGTGGGGCTCCGGTCAAACAGTAATCACTCGACTCACAGCTCCCAGCACTACTGTAAGTACACGCCTGCTCATATTCTAGTGGACTTATTGGTTGGAAGCTTCACTTTTGACCAATAATAAACTTAGTCCTTTCAGCCTTGATATCTCTTAAATGTTTTAATAATCACCACGTCTTTTGGGTATTGTACTTATCATGGAGAGTGATTTCTTAAGCAGTGGGTAACCTCTCTTTCCAGCTTGGAATGACAGATTGGGTCACCTGCCAACCAACGAGAAGAATTGAAGGAGACGGACTAACGTTCAGAGACGTCCCATGTTTGATCTATCTACCTGTTATGTACGCAGACTCAGGACATAACCCCTCATCATAGCAGTGATAACAAACCTGCTTTCCTGCCATCTGGATTGACTATTCACGGCTATACTCTCTCTGAAGAACGAGCCGGTGGGTTGTCACCAACACCTGCGACCCCCCCCCTCCACATCATCAGCAACGGCTACGATTTCAACAACACGCAGTGTCACCAACATCAGACACCCCAGTATCACAATATATATATATATATATTAGCGTTGAGTTCAAATGTCATTTTTTCATTTCATTTTTCATTTTTCTTTCAAATAGGATATACCTTTCATGTTTCACTGTTTTATGTTTGCTTTAATAAATAATAAAGTGTTTATCTTTGTGAATTATTTCTTTTTCTATTCATTAATTTTCCTGAGGAGGAGCCAGCCTTGGTAATACTGTCTGAAGTTGTTACAGGGCTGAGTAAGCCTTCACAAGTGGCCACCTTGCCAGGATCAACTCTGCTGAATCAAGATTCAACTCCATCTCGAATCTACCATTGGAACTTCAATGCTGCATGCCACAGATGTTTACCACCAGCCATGAGTAATCATTCTCTATGGTAGGACTACAGTACAGGTATTTAAAAGATTTGGTGATTGTTATAGTCTCAATTTATTGTAAGTCAAGTCAAGGCAGGAATACTAGTTAATTCTGCCACCTATTTTTGAGTGAGCTTGAAACACTTTGGAGGATTAGACTCTAGGGACCCGAGATTTTCCAGTGACAATTTGTTTCATTGAGCTCTTTATTATATCAAGGGAACTGTCGTAGGACACTCTTGATTTGTTGGTGAGAAGATTGGATGGTCAAGGGACCCCATTCTACTTACTGTTTACTCGGAGCCGGCATAGAACCCTTCGTTTTCATTAATACATATTGTTTAATTGAAGCAGGGATCAAGCCCTCTGGTTTATTTACAGTTTGAGCAGAGCAGAAATTGAACCCTCTGTTTTCTTTGAGACCAGTTTCATTTTCCCCTGGTAGTTTAAGTTATTCTTGCAAGTATGGAGGAATACCAGTTTTGGATGAACGCTGGAAGTAAGTTAGGAATAACGGGAAAAAATTTAGAATCTTTCATTAGTGCTAAAATCCAGGAAAGAATTGCAAAGGAGAGAGAGAGAGAATCGAAAGAGAAGAGGAAAAGGAGAGAGAGAGAGAATCGAAAGAGAAGAGGAAAAGGAGAGAGAGAGAGAATTGAAAGAGAAGAGAAAAAGGAGAGAGAAAGAATAGAGAGAGAAATCCAAGAAAGACAGTTAGAAAGAGAAGACAAAAAGGAGAGTGATAGACTTGATAGTGAGGAGAGAGCTAGAGTACGAGAGGAACAAGTTAAAGTATGTGAGGAACAAGTTAAATTAAGAGAACTTGAGGAAAGAGCAAAGGATAGAGAAGTTGAGGAAAGAGCTAGAGAACAAGAGTTAAGAGAGAGAGAAAAAGATCGCGAGCTCGAAAAAGCTCGCCTTGAATTAGAGAATAAAAAGTTAACTTTTACACAACAACAATTAGAGGAAGGAGTAATTGAACATCATGCAGCTAGTGCACATATTCCAACACCTAATTTACCTCCCTTCACAGAGGGTGAAGACATTACTTCATACATTATCAGGTTTGAAAATACCGCTACCCTCTGTGAATGGCCTGCTGACACCTGGGCTACCAGGTTAGGAATGTTATTTTCTGGTACAGCTTTGAATATCTATGCAACTTTGTCGCAGGATATCATATGTAATTATAACCTACTGAAGAAGGCAATCCTTAAAGCATATCAAAAAACCACAAATTCTTATAGGAAAGATTTCAGGTATGCCACCTTATAGCATGGCCAGAACTTTCAGCAGTTACAGGTAACACTCGTTTGTTCGACTTTTGGATAGAGAGTTCAGGAATTGATCACAGTTATGAATCTCTTAGAGACTTCATGGTTGCTGACCAGTTCCTGACAGCTCTTCCCCACCAGATACGAACATTCATTAGAGAACATAACCTGATTAAAGCTGAGGAAGTTGCTGAGGCTGCTGACTTGTATGCTGAGGCTCACAATTCCTATAAAGGCCTAAAGGGATCAATCCCCAAGGGCAATGGTTCACCTGAACCAAAGATTAAGAAGCCTACAGTAGAAAAAAAGTCACCAGCTATTATACCAACATGTCATCGGTGTGGTGGTATCGGACATAAACGTCCAGATTGTCCTTCCAAGAAAATAGAGAAAGTTGGAAGATGTTTTGTTGACGGTAATGACCAAGCACCCTTCTGTTCAGGAGCAGTTAATGGTATAAAAGTCTCAGACATATTACGTGACACTGGATGTACGTGCATCGTAATTTCGGACAAACTGTTCCCTTACTTTAAAACCTCTCGTGTGTCCTCTATTCTTTCAGATTACTTGGATCGTGAAAATACTTTCCCTACAATACGTTATTACTTGAAAACTAAATGGTTCACCGGTTGGACTAATGCGGTACTAGCCCCAGTTACTTGTTCTATAATAGAGGATAACATTAAAGGTGCCGTTCTTCCTTCAGAGGCAGATCTTTCATCACCACCCGTGGATCTAAGTTTTCCAGCTCTTCTTCCTTGCAAGTTTAAGCCCCTTAACAATTCCGCACCGCAAGCTGCATTATCTCGTACTGTTCATTTGGGGGTGGAAACAGATGATACTGCTCTCGATAGTGAGGTAGCAGGATCACCTGTCCACTCGTCAGGTGAAAATAAGGGTATTGCCTCCAGCACTCTCAATGTCTTGACTAGGGCTCAGACCATAACCCCGGCTTCTCCTACCTCCTCTTCTCCCACCGTAAGTCCTTTTATTTTCCCAGATTTTATGTCCAAGGATGACTTTGTCAATATACAGCGCAACTGCCCTTCAATTCGGGATTGTCATAATCAAGCTTTTAACAACAAAGTTATCCACGGGAGATACGTATCTCATAAGTTTGAATATATTAATGGTATCTTACATAAATCTGTATTTAAATCTCATTCTTCAGTGATAGATTATTCCCTACTTGTTGTTCCTAAACCATGTCGAGAGACTGTTCTTCAAATGGCTCATGATTTGCCAGTGACCAAACACTTGGCCCATCGTAAGACGTGGCATAAACTCAAGCACACTTATTTTTGGCCAAGCATGTACTCTCAGGTTACAAAGAAGTATAGTTCTTGCAATAGGTGTCAGGTGCTTACTGCACAAAATACACACTCCTAGTTCCTGTATATTTATTAAATCTAAAACTTCCTTCCTGCAGAAATGAGATACTCCACCATAGAAAAGGAATGTTTGGCCCTTGTGTGGGGTATCTCCAAGCTTAAATTTTATTTACTGGGAAAAGAATTCATTTTAGAAACGGATCACAAACCTTTGATATACCTAGAAACTTTTAAGGGAACCAACAGTCGCCTCTTGAGGTGGACATTGGCTCTCCAAGCTTTTAAGTTCCATATTGTGTATATCAATGGTTCATCCAATTATTTCTCTGACTGGTTAAGCTGTGACAGTCAGTAGAAGATTTGTTGCCTTACGCGACTTCCACGTGTTAGAACTTTTTCCTCACCTATTCTTCTTATACTCCTTGACTATGTCTTGGTATGGGGGAGTGTGAGGGAAAAGTTCAACAGATAGGAGTATCAAGCAAGTATATGGTAACAATAGTTTGATTGCCGGCTACTTGTTAAGGTAGGGGAAGTCTGGCTCACGCTATCCCCCCCTTTTTCCCCCACCCCAAAAGTGATAGTTTGATTGCCGGCTGCTTGTTAAGGTAGGGTAAGTCTAGCTCCCACTATCCCCCCCTTCCTTCATCCCCCCCCCAAAAGGTGACGTGTGTGGCTCCGGTCAAACAGTAATCACTCGACTCACAGCTCCCAGCACTACTGTAAGTACACGCCTGCTCATATTCTAGTGGACTTATTGGTTGAAAGCTTCACTTTTGACCAATAATAAACTTAGTCCTTTCAGCCTTGATATCTCTTAAATGTTTTAATAATCACCACGTCTTTTAGGTATTGTACTTATCATGGAGAGTGATTTCTTAAGCAGTGGGTAACCTCTCTTTCCAGCTTGGAATGACAGATTGGGTCACCTGCCAACCAACGAGAAGAATTGAAGGAGACGGACTAACGTTCAGAGACATCCCATGTTTGATCTACCTACCTGTTATGTACGCAGACTCAGGACATAACCCCTCATCATAGCAGTGGTAACGAACCTGCTTTCCTGTCATCTGGATTGACTATTCACGGCTATAGACTCTGTGAAGAACGAGCCGGTGGGTTGTCACCAACACCTGCGACCCCCCCCTCCACATCATCAGCAACGGCTACGATTTCAACAACACGCAGTGTCACCAACATCAGACACCCCAGTATCACAATATATATATATATATATTAGCGTTGAGTTCAAATGTCATTTTTTCATTTCATTTTTCATTTTTCTTTCAAATAGGATATACCTTTCATGTTTCACTGTTTTATGTTTGCTTTAATAAATAATAAAGTGTTTATCTTTGTGAATTATTATTTCGTTTTCTATTCATAATTTTCCTGAAGAGGAGCCAGCCTTGGTAATACTGACTGAAGTTGTTACAGGGCTGAGTAAGCCTTCACATGACACTAGAATGACTAATTAAACCAGTGCTTAGTAAAAATACAACAGATCTGGAAAATTACCTTAAATATGTAAAAAAGATCTAAGTGAAAAATGCAGAAAAAAATGAATGAATAATCTCATTTGTCAGAAAGGAAAATATCTCAGGCAAGATAAAGGAAATACAATAAACCATCAATCAGAGCACAGTTAAACTGCATGAGATTGTCTTAGTGTGAATAAGAGTTTACAATGGAAACATATAATGGGTGAAAAAATTAGTATTGAGTACTGGAAAGCAATTGAAAGTATTAATTTAGGAAGGAAGTTTATGTAGAGAGCACTATAGATTTTTTCCCTCCACCTTGCTAGGCCTATGGGAGAGCAATTTTTTTTATTTTGAGAGGAGGCACTACACCATCTCATTCCTCACCCCACACAACCACCCAAACTACCAGCTGCCCTGTGGAAGTGCCACATGTAGAAGTGACTTGTGCTTATCAATCGATTTTGGATCTTTTCTTCACCCCATATCATCTGGCACCTAAGAGGAAAACAAGTGATGCTAGATGTGCCCAGATAGAGAAAGGACGAAGCATGAAGCTCTAACTCTAAGAAAATTACAGGTTTTAGATATGCTTGAAGGTTGTGGATTTATCATGGAGATGGCCTGCTTATTTAGTCTCAGCAAGTATACATTTGTATCATCAGAAACAATAAAAAGAACATAAGAATTTGTGCAATAATTAGTCTAGATAGTGATTTGCTGAAAAGACTGACAAAAAATCAATACACCTAAATATGACAGAAAAAATTACTGAAACAAAGAATGGGCCTTGTTTAGTACTCCAGTAATACAACACAACTACTTCTCATTTTATAGAACTCTGGGGGAAAGGAGAGCCTTCACAAAAGTGTGTGCTCTCTAGCAGACAGATGAGAAGCTTGAAATGCAAAAGGTAATCTAAAGTGCAATCCTAAGGCTTTATAAGGCCAGGACAAAACCTGTCTGCCTCTTATTTGGCACCCTAACAAGGTAGAATGGGTGAATTAGGTCCTGCTTATTGAGTGGCTGAGCATTATTTTATTGCTGCGGTCAAGATGTAACTGATCACAAAAAACTTTGCATTCAAGATTCTCCTCACTTTTGACAATTTCCACAATCATCCTCAACTGTTGCAATCTGTCAACCCAAATGTCAAGATTGTGTTTCCCATCTAATATGACATTTTTCATACATCCATCTTTAATACAGACATCTACATGCAACTACAAACACAAAGTAATAGAAAAACTAGCACTATCAAAGGAAGATAGTTCTGAGACTCCAGCTCCAGAGCTCTGGTGTAACTTTAACATTGCAAATTCATTTACCTACTTAAAGTGGCATGGAAGAAAGTGTCCCAATCCATTATAAATGCAGGCTGAGCAAATTATAGTATTCTGGTGAACAGTTTCTCTGGTTTTTCCTCAGTAAGTAACCAGGTCAGGGAAATTGACTCTGGTGAGGACAGTGACATGCAAGGGTTTGCAAGACATGCACAAAGAATATATAAATGTACTGTTAGAAAACAATGATGAAAAAGCATCTGCGGAAAAAATGATGGAGGACCTTAATTTCCTTAGGAGACAAAACAATAAAAGAAAAGGATGATGAAAAACAAAATGAAGATAAGCAGTTAACACTGCTAGATTAGTAGACTTTTTACTGAAAATGATCCTGACATGTCTAGAAATATAAGTGTGAAGCAGGGTCTGGAGATGATGACGATGGTTTATTATCACCTGTAGAAAGTACTGCAAGGAACACAGCAGAGAAGCATTATAGAGTTCATGAGTTCTTCAGGACAACCATTAACCACTGACAACTCTGAGTCCACATCAACACAAGAACCATGGCCGTCCACATCAACAGAAGAATCACAACCATCCAGATCATCACATGAATCACAACCATCCAGATCATCACATGAATCACAACCATCCAGATCATCACATGAATCACAACCATCCAGATCATCACATGAATCACAACCATCCAGATCATCACATGAATCACAACCATCCAGATCATCACATGAATCACAACCATCCAGATCATCACATGAATCACAACCATCTAGATCAACACAAGGATCACAGCCATTTACAGCAACACAAGGATCACATCCATCTACAGCAACACAAGGATCACATCCATCTACAGCAACACAAGGATCACATCCATCTATAGCAGCACAAGGATCACATCCATCTACAGTAACACAAGGATCACAGCCATCTACAGCAACACAAGGATCACATCCATCTACAGCAACACAAGGATCACATCCATCTACAGCAACACAAGGATCACAGCCATCTACAGCAACACAAGGATCACAGCCATCTACAGCAACACAAGGATCACAGCCATCTACAGCAGCACAAGGATCACAGCCATCTACAGCAACACAAGGATCACAGCCATCTACAGCAGCACAAGGATCACAGCCATCTACAGCAGCACAAGGATCACAGCCATCTACAGCAACACAAGGATCACATCCATCTACAGCAACACAAGGATCACAGCCATCTACAGCAACACAAGGATCACAGCCATCTACAGCAGCACAAGGATCACAGCCATCTACAGCAGCACAAGGATCACAGCCATCTACAGCAACACAAGGATCACATCCATCTACAGCCACACAAGGATCACATCCATCTACAGCAACACAAGGATCATAGCCATCTACAGCAACACAAGGATCACAGCCATCTACAGCAACACAAGGATCACAGCCATCTACAGCAACACAAGGATCACAGCCATCTACAGCAACACAAGGATCACATCCATCTACAGTAACACAAGGATCACAGCCATCTACAGCAACACAAGGATCACATCCATCTACAGCAACACAAGGATCACAGCCATCTACAGCAACACAAGGATCACAGCCATCTACAGCAACACAAGGATCACATCCATCTACAGCAACACAAGGATCACAGCCATCTACAGCAACACAAGGATCACAGCCATCTACAGCAACACACGGATCACATCCATCTATAGCAACACAAGGATCACATCCATCTACAGCAACACAAGGATCACATCCATCTACAGCAACACAAGGATCACAGCCATCTACAGCAACACAAGGATCACAGCCATCTACAGCAACACAAGGATCACATCCATCTACAGCAACACAAGGATCACAGCCATCTACAGCAACACAAGGATCACATCCATCTACAGCAACACAAGGATCACATCCATCTACAGCAACACAAGGATCACATCCATCTATTTCAACACAAGGATCACATCCATCTACAGCAACACAAGGATCACATCCATCTACAGCAACACAAGGATCACATCCATCTACAGCAACACAAGGATCACAGCCATCTACAGCAACACAAGGATCACATCCATCTATAGCAACACAAGGATCACATCCATCTACAGCAACACAAGGATCACATCCATCTACAGCAACACAAGGATCACATCCATCTACAGCAACACAAGGATCACATCCATCTACAGCAACACAAGGATCACATCCATCTACAGCAACACAAGGATCACATCCATCTATTTCAACACAAGGATCACAGCCATCTACAGCAACACAAGGATCACAGCCATCTACAGCAACACAAGGATCACATCCATCTACAGCAACACAAGGATCACATCCATCTACAGCAACACAAGGATCACATCCATCTACAGCAGCACAAGGATCACAGCCATCTACAGCAACACAAGGATCACATCCATCTATAGCAACACAAGGATCACATCCATCTACAGCAACACAAGGATCACAGCCATCTACAGCAACACAAGGATCACATCCATCTACAGCAACACAAGGATCACATCCATCTACAGCAACACAAGGATCACATCCATCTACAGCAGCACAAGGATCACAGCCATCTATAGCAACACAAGGATCACATCCATCTACAGCAACACAAGGATCACATCCATCTACAGCAGCACAAGGATCACAGCCATCTACAGCAACACAAGGATCACATCCATCTATAGCAACACAAGGATCACATCCATCTACAGCAACACAAGGATCACAGCCATCTACAGCAACACAAGGATCACATCCATCTACAGCAACACAAGGATCACATCCATCTACAGCAACACAAGGATCACATCCATCTACAGCAGCACAAGGATCACAGCCATCTATAGCAACACAAGGATCACATCCATCTACAGCAACACAAGGATCACATCCATCTACAGCAACACAAGGATCACATCCATCTACAGCAACACAAGGATCACAGCCATCTACAGCAACACAAGGATCACATCCATCTACAGCAACACATGACAGGGCTCAAAAGCAAGTAACTAGAAGAAAGATCTCAACAGTCACATAACCCACCGCACTGTTTTCTTCTTCTATTTCTTCATCCAGACCTCCAGCTGCATTCCATGCTGCCTGGAAAGTCTTGGGGATGGGCTTAGCATAAGGAGTTTTCTTAGAAAACCTGAAAATAAATAAATTTTCAATACATGCATAGATTTCCATATACTGTATTATAAAATAAACTATCAATAAGAAATTAATTACAGCCTCTCCTCACTTAGCAATGTACTCGTTTACCGACGACTCGGACTTACGACGGGCTCTCTGACCAGTATGCATACCTAAATAATGTATATTAGAGCTGATTTCCTCTATACAGTACACTATTGTAAAACATTTAAAAATATACTAAAAATGTTATAAATGATGCAAAGGTGACATAAAAACAATATCAAAGATCGTTGACACAAACATACTACTATTATAGTATGCTCCTTGCTTAGCAGTGAATTCACTTACCGACGTGGTCTTCGGAATGGAACCCCGTCGTTAAGTGAGGAGAGGCTGTATTCCTCCTTTGACTGGACATGTCATGTATAAGTGAAAATGCCTCAATTTGATAACTTATATAAATATGATAGTTTCAAGTGCTTATAGATGTATCTTCTACCTAAGGATACGTGCATTCACTAGCAACAATAATTTATCCTAGGAAAGAACAACTCTCTAAACCTTTGGTCTGACCACACTGTCAATACTAGTAGCTCACTGAGCCATCTGGTATGAGCTCCATATTTCAGAAGATGATACAGCAGCCTGTTCTCCAATACATACTGATGAGCCCATGATCAATACCTGCCTAGTAAGTTCTCAACCAAATGGGATACAAAAATTTAGTGTATGTCTGATGTCGTAAAGGATATTTGCTCAAATTTGATGTTCATAAAGAAATAACTCAACACTTGAAAAGGGGGACTGGGCTTAGCTTAAAAATTATTTAGGCTTTGCTAAGTAGACAGTATGAAAAAAAAAACATATCATATTCCTGTGTTTAATTTTATGAAGTAGTGATGTTGAACAACACTGGAGAATGTGACACAGTTCATGTACACACACATTTTTTTTTTTACCTCTATACCTACTTCCTGAAAGGTAAGGTGGCCCAAGTAAGAGAACATATTTACCATCATTCCTTCAACTGCTGTGTTTGTGTGCTGACATTACAATTCAATTACCTTCTGACTGCAATATCTTCACCCCTCTTTCAGAATGTAGGCACTGCCCTTTCTACCTCCCAGATTCAAGTCGAGTTAACCAATTTTCCCTGAACCCCTTCATAAGTGTTATCTTGCTTGCACTCCAACAGTGTGTTCATTAAAAGTCACTTGTCTCCATTCACTCAAATCTAATACTCTCGAACAAGCCTGCTGGATACTCAAGCCTCTAAAATTCAAAGCCTAATCTACTTCTTCCCTTCAACTGTTCCTGGAATCACCCTTACTCCTCTTACCTTCCACCCCAGATTTATACATCCCCTTCATCATCCTTTCCACCTCAACAACCACTTCTTAGCTCTAAGAATAGTACCCTTGGTGACCCCACACCACCTTAAATTCCACACTCCGAATTCTCTGCATAATATTTACACCACACATAGCAGTCAAATATGACATCTCTATTGTCTTTAGCTTCCTTCTCGCTGCAACATTCAAAAATCATTCCCCTTACCCATATAAAAGTGTTGGTACCATTATACTTTGGTAAGTTCCGTATTTGTTTCTATAAACCCCATTCTTTGCACAGATGCCCCAACACACCAACTACTTTTTCCCCTCACCTTACATAAACCCATCTGCTGACATGTCTGCTTTGAAATATCTAAATACATTCACTTCCTCCATTCTACCTCCCTCAAATCTGATATCAATCTACCATTCTTCAGACTTTTTGTTATAGAAGTAGATTATTTTTTAGCTTACCTATCAAATCCAGAACTGTCAAAGTCCAGACCAGGAATAGTCTCTGGCCCAGTGGACTCCGCTTCTTCTACCTTGTCTTCAGGACCCATACCAGGAATAATTCCTTGAGGGGTTAAGCCAGAGCCGATAGGAATATCATCTGTAAACATTAATCTTACTTAGCGATATTTTGCAACACAAGAGCACATGTACATACTGCAATCTGTAATACTGATAAATACTAACAACAGTGTCTCTTACTATAATATAGTGCCCTCATATTGTGACTCTAATATTACTACAAATCTTGCCTTGTGTTAAAGACAAACAGGGTGACAATTGTGAATAATGTATAAAGAAAAGACAAGTACAGAGAGTGATAGGGTGAACAGGGAAGCAAGTGGGTGGAACAGGTGGTAGGTTACTAAAATCAGTTAAGAGTTTTTATGAGGATAGTGAGGCTCAGGTTAGAGTATGTAGGAGAAAGGGAGATTATTTCACAGTAAAAGTAGGTCTTACACAGGAGTGTGTGATGTCACCACAGCTGTTAAAGAGAAGTGGGAGTTGTCACAGTTATGTTTTGCTGATGGCACTGTGCTTTTGGAAGAATCTGAAGACAAGTTGTAGAGCTTGGTGGATAAGTTTGGAAGGGCATGTAAAAGAAGGAAATTAAAAGTGAACATAGAAAAGAGCAAGGTAAAGAGGATAACAAAAAATCTAGGTAATGAAAGATTGGATATCAGACCGGAGGAAGTACGGAGGAAGTGAATGCATTCAGATATTTGGGAGCAGACTTGTTAGCAGATGGGTCTATGAAAGACAAGGCGAACCATAGAACTGATGAGGAAAAAAGGTGAACAGTGCACTGAGGAGTGAGTGAAAACAAAGAATGCTATCCATGGAAGCAAAGAGGGGAATGTCCGAGAGTATAGTAGTACCAACACTCTTATATGGGTGTGAAGCATGGGAGGTGAATATTGCAACAAGGAGAAGGCTGGAGGCAGTGGAGATGTCATGTCTGAGGGCAATGAATGGTGTGAATATTATGCAGAGAATCTGTAGCTTGGAAATTAGGAGGTGTGGGGTTTCTAAAAGCATTATACAGAGGACCAAGAAGGGATTGTTGAGGTGGTTTGGACATTTAGAGAGGATGGAACAAATAGAATGACTTGGAGGCAGTATAAATCTGTAATGGAAGGAAGGCGGGGTCTGGGTCATCCTAGGAAAGGTTGGAGAAAGGGGTTAAAGAAGATTTTATGCGCAAGGGACTTGGACTTCCAACAGGTGTACATGAGTATGTTAGATAGGAGTGAGTGGAGGCAAATTATTTTTATGACTTGATGTGCTGTTGGAGTGTGAGCAAAGTAACATTCATGAAGGAATTCAGGGAAACTGGTTAGCCAGACTGGAGTCCTGGAGGTGGAAAGTACAGTGTCTGCACTCTGAAGGAGGGGTGGAGATATTATGCAGTTTTTGAACTGTAGAGTAGGCATGCATCTGGCAAGACAGTGATGAACATGTGAGTGATGATGCAAGCACTTCTTTTTCGAGTCACCTGCCTCGATGGGAAACAGTTGATGTGTTAAAAAAAAAAAAAAAAGTACAGGGAGAGAGTTCTGATGCAAAAGAAAATAATGACATGTAAAGGGAGAGAAATCTGCTGTATAAGGAAGATAAAGAGCATTCTCCTGTACTAGGAAGAGGGAGAGTGTTCTTCAATAGAGTTCTTCTATATAAGGAAGTAGTAAAGACATAAACATTGAAAAAGTTCTGTTTAACCTGTTAACTGTCCAAACGTAGATCTATGTTCTCTCGCCTAGTGCTCCAAATATTAAAAAAAAAAAAAAAAAAAATTTAAATTCAAGAGGGCAATTTTCTGTGTGTAATAACACAAAAAAAAAAATGGGGTCAGTACTTACCAAGACATAAGACAGCACAGTTGGTGCTGGATGCTCACCTGATGACAACATGGAATCCTGACGCTTGCAGAAGAGTTGCCGGTATACCTTTTTTTTTCATCTTTTTTTAAATTTATATCATTTTTATGTTCTGATAATCACAATTTGTAGTAGTTCTTGTGATTTCATAGCCAATGTTTGTTCTACCACTAATATTAGGTACTGAAACAGTACTCAAATTGTCACAAACACACTGACAAGTGAACATTTTCACTTGCCTTGGTCACCTACTATTGTCTAGAAACATATACAAAGTATTTATAGGTCCCAGCAATGTTTTAGACATGCTGGAGTGTATATGAAGCTCTTTAAAGCATGGTGTAAGATGAGTGTCACTCCACTGCTGATAGTGCAGCAGTGGAGTGACATTTGATGATTGTGCACTACCTTGGCTTTGTTTCACTGTTACATATAAACACGTCTATCTGTTTGCCTATCTGTTTGTTTGTCTGTCTGTCTGTCTGTCTGTCTATTTGTCAATCTGTCTAGCTCTGTCTCATTATCTTGGTCTCTGCTTATTTTTCTGTCTGCCTGTGATATTACAGGTATTACACACAATGCAGAGTCGTCACGTCTGATTCCTGAACAAGTATAAATGCATATAGCTTGCCAGTCATCCTCATTAAGCACTGTATAGCACTTAGTGTGGAATTTTTGAGTTATCTCAGGCAATTTAGACTATGTATGTGTACCTGTGAGACAGAGACAGACACAGAGGCAGAGACGAAAATGAAAATGATTATTTCCTTGAAAAGCTTACAATATGTGGTTTACATATTATAAAATATTAATTACAAGGAAGGCCTCTAGCATGCCTAGGCATTTCAGGCAGACTAACCCTAATTCTTACTCAAAATTGACACAGGCTATAGAGCAGTGGTCCCTCGATATTCGTAGGGCTCGAGAATCGTAATTTTTGGAAATCGTAGCGATATTTTCGTAACATGGGCTAGCTAATCGTAGATTGACTCGCGAAGAGTAGTTCGTCCGGGAGGCATACGCACGCTCTGAGCCAAGGCGGCCTCCCTTCCCAGCCAGTGTGGCACTGTTTACTAGTGAGTGACAGTCCCCTCACTTGCTCATACGAAATATTTCATAATATTCCATTCATTTTAGTGCTTCCAAGTACTAAATAAGCTACCATGGCTCCAAAACAAGCTCCTAGCGCCAAGCCTTTGGTAAAGAAGGTGAGAAATACGATTGAATTTAAGAAAAACATCATTGAACAATATGAAAGTGGCGTACATGTGGCCAAACTGGCCAGGATGTATAACAAACCCTATACAACCATATGTTCCATCGTGGCCAAGAAAAAGGAAATCAAGGATGCTGATGTTGCAAAGGGGGTAAATATGCTGACTAAAATGAGATCACCAGTACTCGAAGAGGTTGAGAAGTTATTATTGGTGTGGATAAACGAGAAACAATTAGCAGGAGATAGTATTATGACGCCGATTATTTGTGAAAAGGCTAGGCAGTTGCATGATGATCTGGTAAAGAAATTGCCTGCAACTAGTGGTGATGTGAGTGAATTTAAGGCCAGCAAAGGTTGGTTTGAGAGATTTAAGAACAGTAGTGGCATACACAGTGTGGTAAGGCATGGTGAGGCTGCCAGTTCAGACCACAAAGCGGCTGAAAAATATGTGCATGAATTCAAGGAGTACATAGAGGCTGAAGGACTGAAACCTGAACAAGTGTTCCATTGTGACGAAACAGGCCTCTTTTGGAAGAAAATGCCAAAGAGGACCTACATTACACAGGAAGAAAAGGCACTGCTAGGACACAAACCTATGAAAGACAGGCTGATGCTCATGTTCTCTGCTAATGCTAGCGGGGATTTCAAAGTGAAGCCGTTACTAGTGTACCATTCTGAAAATCCCAGAGTGTTCAGGAAAAACAATGTTATGAAGAGTAAATTGTGTGTGTTTTGGAAATCTAATAGTAAGGCATGGGTCACGAGGGAAATTTTCGTCGAGTGGTTCAATGAAGTGTTTGGCCCTAGTGTGAAGAATTACCTCCTGGAAAAGAAATTGGATCTCAAGTGCCTCCCAGTAATGGACAATGTACCTGCTCATCCTCCAAACTTGGATGACCTAATTTTCGAGGAGTTTGGGTTCATCACAGTAAGGTTCTTGCCCCCGAATACCACTCCTCTCCTCCAGCCCATGGGCCAACAGATCATTGCAAGCTTTAAAAAACTCTACACCAAAGCAATGTTTCAAAGGCGCTTGAATGTGACCTCAGACACTCACTTGACCCTAAGAGATTTTTGGAGAGAACACTTCAGCATCCTCCACTGCATAACCTTTATAGGTACGGCTAGGGAGGGAGTGACTACCAGGGCTTTGAACTCTGCTTGGAGAAAATTGTGGCCAGATTGTGTCGACTAGAGGGATTTTGAAGGGTTTGGGGCTGACCCTGATGAGCCTATGTCTGTTGTTAAATCTATTGTGGCACTGGGGAGTTCCATGGGGTTGGATGTGAGTTTGGAGGATGTGGAAGAGTTGGTGGAAGACCACAACAAAGAGCTCACCACTGAGGAGCTGCAAGAGCTTCAGCAGGAAGAGCAACAGATCGCAGCTCAGAATCTTGCTGCAGAGGAGGAGGAAGAGAGATGGAAGAAGGTGCCTTCTTCAGAAATTAAGGAGATTTTTGAAATGTAGGGTAAGATGGAAAGATTTATGGAGAAACATCACCCTGACAAGGCTGTTGCAAGCCATGTTGGCAACATGTACAGTGACAAAGTCTTGGCCCATTTTAGGGAAGTGTTAAAGAGACGCAAGAAAGAGAGCTCTCTGGACAGTTATTTTGCGAGACAGGACTCCAGTCACTCTCAAGCTGGTCCTAGTGGCATTAAGAAACAGAGAAGAGAAGTAACCCCAGAAAAGCAATTGGTACCTGAGGTGTTGATGGAAGGGGATTCCCCTTCCAAACTGTAAATAATCCAATCTCTCTCCTCCAGTCTTCAATACACTAAGAAGAATCTCCAATAAAGGTAAGTGTTATGCTGTTAATGTTTCATTCATCATGTCCCACTGTATTGTTTATGTACTACATCTATATTTCATGTAAAAATTTTTTTTGTTTTAGTACTTCTGGGTGTCAGGAACGGATTAATTGTATTTACATTATTTCTTATGGGGAAAATTGATTCGAAAATCGTAGATTTCGATAATAATAACACCTCCAGGAATGGATTAATTACGATAAACGAGGGACCACTGTACCTTATTGCATATTAGGTAACTGAAGTGATTAATTAGATTTATAATAATGAGGTAGTACAAAACCTATAACAATATTACAATTACTAAATTTAGTAATGAGAATGGTTAAGTCTTAGCATGATACACTGTTTCTATTACTGTTCCTATACTGGGAGAGTATCTTAGGCAAACTTAGGGCTAACTTAAGGTTTATTAGGCAGTAGCTATATTAGGAATTTAATGTTTAGAGTCATTTGGGTGAGTGTAAGTGTAAATTAGGGGAAATCACAGACATCAAGAGTAAATCAAATTTGTTTTGGATGTGTGCATAATGCAAAAAAGAGAATAGGTGGTTTTCATATAGTTAGCTGATGATGAGGCATGTCAGGGAGATAAGATGTTTTTAACTGTAGTTTTGAAAATGGTGGTTGAGTCTACAGTTCAAGAGTTTTCTGGCAGGGAGTTCCAGATTTTAGGCCCTGTTATGTGATTTGAATTTTTGTAGAGATTTAGCCAGACACGGGAAATGTCATAGAGATTATTGTGTCTGGTATTGTGTCTATGGGTCCTGTCACAACTATTAAGAAAGTGTTTTAGTTCTGGGTTTTTATTAGAGTTTAAGGTTCTGTAAATGTAGGTTGCACAGTAGTAGGTGTGAATGTTCTGTACAGTGAGTAAGTTTAGGCCTTTGAAGAGTGGGGGGGGGGGGTTCCTAGTATTGGATTCCGTGACAATTCTTACTGCGGCTTTTTGTTGGGTGATTATTGGCTTTAGGTGGGTTGCTGCTGCTGATCCCCAGGCACAAACAGCATAGGTGAGGGAGGGATAGATGAGTGAATAGTATAGTGTGAGTAGGGTGGATTGTGGTATGTAGTAACGTATCTTGGAGAAGATCCCAACCATTTTGGATTTTTTTTTTTATGTGTTGGATATGTGTGTTGAATTTCAGGTTGCTGTCAAGGCGCAGGCCCAGGAATTTGCCCTCATTATGTTTATAATAAGAGTGCTGTCAACCATAATGTTCAGCTGTGCAGCACCTGTTCTGTTCCCAAACATAATATAGAAGGTTTTGTCAGTACAGTGGACCCCCGACATACGATGTCCCCAACCTACGTTAAAACCAACCTACGATGCTTTTCACCATAAAAATTTGACCCCGACATACACTGAAAAACTCAACCTACAGCATTCGTCCGGTATGCGTCCACACGTCTGTCCGCCTGAGCGTGCCTCAGCTGGCCTACCTTCAGTTAGTGTGCCAATGTCTACAAGCCGGATTTTTTTTTTTTTCAACAAGTCAGCCATCTCCCACCGAGGCAGGGATATTTTGTATTATTCCAGTGTTTTTAGTGCTTCTAACTGCTAAATAAGCCACCATGAGGCCAAAGAAAGCTTCTAGTGTCAACCCTGTGGTAAAAAGGGTGAGAAATATTATCGAAATACTATCGTACCACGGTCAGCTGCTGCTGCTGCTCTAGCACCATCAGCTGCTGCTGTAGCATCGTCAGCTGCTGCTGCTGCTGTAGCACCATTGTTGGTGTGGCTTATCGAGAATACCTAGAAACAATTAACCCCAGAGGGTTAGCCACCCAGGATAACCCAAAAAAGTCAGTGTGTCATCGAGGACTGTCTAACTTATTTCCACTGGGGTTTTTAATCTTGTCTCCCAGGATGTGACCCACACCAGTCGACTAACACCCAGGTGAACAGGAAAAAATGCCTGGAACTAGTGCTCATATTGGTGAATTTAAGGCCAGCAAAGGTTGGTTTGAGAGATTTAAGAATTGCAGTGGCATACACAGTGTGATAAGGCCTGTTCTGGAAGAAAATGCCAAACAGGACCTACATTGCTCAGGAGGAAAAGGCACTCCCAGGACACAGTGTCTCATCAGTCATTGCTGCATCTTCAATAAAGGTAAGTGTCATTTATTCTTTATTTAGTAGAGTAGTACATGCACAATATATATTGTGCATGTACTTCTCTACTAATGTGTATGTAGCCTTCTTTTTGTGTGTAGGAAAATGCATATTTCATGTGGTAACATTTTTTTCTTCATACTTTTGGGTATCTTGCACGGATTAATTTGATTTTCCTTATTTCTTATGGGGAAAATTAATTCAACCTACGATCATTTCGTCTTACAATGGGCTCTCAGGAACGGATTAATATCATAGGTCAGGGGACAACTGTATTAAGTGTAAGTTTATTAGCAGTCATCCAGGCTGATGTTTTTACGAGCTCTTCATTAACAATGATCTACGTTTTATGTTTCGTGCCTCCAAATTTGGTACTATTGGCTTGAGATGCCTGGTCAGTGCAGTATTAAAAAAAATTTGGGTCCACTTAGTACCTTATGGAAGCACCAGTTCAATTGAGCACCAGCAAGAGCAAACAGCATGGCAAACACCAGATGCTGACCCTGAGTTTAGTGGCTTTGAGATGGATGTAGCCACATGTGGTTGAGGAAATATAAAAAACCTTGATAATAACCAATATCCAACATTTTGCAGCATCCTTTCGTTTTTTAATACCACTGGTGGTGTCATCCTATCAGAATGTCCAATAACCTATGCCCTAAGTAAAGAGAAACAATTCGGGAACATGTGTAATACATGTTTGGCAGGCCGCTGGCTGGGTGAGTGTCTGGCTGGGTGGGTGGATGGCTAGGTGGGTGGATGGCTGGTTGACGGGTTGGCTGATTGAATTTGGCCGTCTCTATCTCTGTCCGTGTATCCATGTCTATCCATGTCTCTCTCAATCCCTGTCTCTGTCTATCCATGTCTCTCTCAATCCCTGTCTCTGTCTATCCTTGTCTCTCTCAATCCCTGTCTCTGTCTATCCTTGTCTCTGTCTATCTCTGTCTCTGTCTATCCTTGTCTCTGTCTATCTCTGTCTCACAGGCATAGGTATTGCAATCTATTACTCTAACCAACTATCTTGTATTAGCACTACTTGCTTTAGTGATGAATATGGGGAATACATTTTTGCTAATTTTACTGTAAAAAACCTTAAGACGCCTATAACAATCGATGCCATTTACCTGATACCCCACACAAACATCCCAAATTTCAGTGAAAAATTAAAGGCACTAATAACTAACAGACAAATGAACAAGCACCACCTTTTCTTAGCTGGAGACTTCAATATCAACCTTGGCCTACTAGATGATCAGCCTGTAACTGATTTCATCAACAATATGAACAACACACTTCTCATACCAACAATAACTAAACCAACCAGGCTCACTGAGACAAGTGCAACCATGATAGACCACATATGGACCAATATACTAGCCTCCCTTAAATCAGGGATAATCACAGACAGCACTACTGACCACTACCCAATCTTCCTCTTAACAAACATTAGTAAACCACCACTGGATTACAACAAAGTTTCATTTAGACTCCATGACGAGGTCTCAATAAGGAAGTTCACAGCAGACCTAGAGACTGTTGACTGGCCTACAGAATTCTCTAAGGCCAACGGTATTGACGATTGGACAGACATTTTTCTTAACAAATTACTTAGACTATACAACAAACATTGTCCTATAAAAACGAAACAGATCACGAATAAATGGCTCGGTTGCCCATGGCTAACCAGCAGCATTCTGAAATCCATTGATAAGAAACACCAATATGAAAAGCAATATAGACAGGGCTTAATACACAAAGATATTCTTAAACACTATTCATCAGTTCTCACCAAAGTAATAAAGAAAGCCAAACAACTGTACTACTCCAGCAGATTCACTGACACAAGAGGAGACATAAAAAAGACCTGGAAAACACTCTCTCAGATTCTGGGCATCCACAAACTGAAAAAAAAACAAGAATATTGTCCTAACTAAACCTAATGAAACACCACTGCATCCCACTGAAACAGCTAACAAGATAAACGACTTCTTCTCAACCATAGGATCTAATCTTGCCAGTAAAATCCCACGTACCAACGCCCATGCCGGGGACTATCTAGATGGGAATTTCCCAAATTCCTTCTATCTTGTTCCAACTGAGCCCACCGAAGTCACTGAGATTATAAAGTCACTTAAAAAACACTCAGGGAACCTGTCTCATGTCCCACCATTATTGTACAAGCGAGCAGCCCATGTCCTTTCGCATTTTATTTCATTACTTTTTAACAAGTCACTAGAAACTAGCACCTTCCCGAAACTACTCAAGACAGCAAGGGTTACACCAATACATAAAGGTGGTGACCCTACAGATGTAAACAACTACAGGCCAATATCAAACTTACCATTGCTATCCAAAATCTTCGAGAAACTCATGCACAGGAGACTGTATTCATTTATAATGGCACAAAACATACTCAACCCCTGCCAATTTGGATTCAGGAAAAATAAAATCACTAATGATGCAATTGTATAAATGCTAGATCTGCTTTACACAGCATTGGAAAATAAGGAATATCCGCTAGGAATTTTTATTGACCTAAGAAAAGCTTTTGACACAGTAGACCATGGCATCCTACCCCACAAACTTGACCATTATAATATAAGAGGCCATCCGCTTGCATATTTCAAATCCTACCTTACTAATAGGTATCAGTATGTCACCATTAAAGACACAGCATCATCAACACGGCCACTTGATACTGGAGTTCCGCAGGGAAGTGTCCTTGGACCCCTGCTCTTCCTCATTTACATCAATGATCTTCCAAACGTATCCCAACACCTGAAACCCATTCTCTTTGCTGACGACACGACTTTTGTCATCTCTCACCCTAATCTTGCCACCCTCAACACCATTGCTAATGAGGAGCTGCTCAAAATATCAACTAGGATGACAGCCAATAAACTTAAACTTAACACTGACAAAACCTACTACATTATGTTTGGTAGCAGAGCAGGTGCTGCGCAACTTAACATTAAGATCGACAGCACTCTAATTGCCAGACATAATGAGGACAAATTCCTAGGCCTATACCTCAACAACAACAACCTGAATTTCAGCACCCATATCCAACACATATCAAAAAAAGTATCCAAAACAGTTGGGACCCTCTCCAAGATACGATATTACGTGCCGCAAAATGCTCTTCTCACACTATACCATTCACTCATTTATCCATACCTCACCTATGCTATTTGTACTTGGAGATCAACTGCAGCAATACACCTAAAGCCAATAATAACTCAACAAAAAACTGCAATAAGAATAATCACTAAATCCCATCCCTCGCAACACCCCCCCCCCCTCCGCTCTTCATAGATCTAAACTTACTCCCTGTTCAGAACATCCACACTTACTACTGTGCAATCTACATATACAGGACCTTAAATTTCAATATTAACCTTGACCTAAAATGCTTTCTTGATAGTTGTGACAGGACCCACAGGCATAACACCAGACACAAACATCTCTATGACATTCCCCGTGTCCGACTAAACCTTTACAAAAATTCAATGTATGTCAAAGGCCCTAAAATCTGAAACACCCTACCTGAAAACTCTAGAACTGCAGACACATTCATCACCTTCAAAACTACTGTTAGAAAACATCTTATCTCCCTGATACACCCCATCAACTAACTACATAAAAACCACCTGGTGGTCCACATTTACACTCACTCACCCATTTGACTATAAGCACAGAAATACGTATCCTAATCTTAAAATAATGATTCCTAACTAGTCATAAGTTTGCCTGTGATACTCCAATATAGAAACTATGTATTGTGCCAAAACAAAAGCATTCACATTGCTAAACTCACAAACTAGTATTTGTCACTTGTTATTTAGTCAACTTACTCCACAATTTGTTATAATTTAGGGTTAAGAATTAATCTAAGTTTGCCCGAAATGCCTAGCCATGCTAGGTGTTCTAGTGGCCCCCTCTGTAATTAGTATTTTACTACATGTAAACCACACAATAACCAAAATCTGTAAACCCCACATTGTAAACCTTATTGAGAATAAACTTTGATTTGATTTGATTTGAATACAGTTATTATTCATAGTGTAGCTTACCTAGGATATCCCCCAAAAATCCAGACAAAGTGCTATACTGTGCTTGTATATATATGGCATAATAAGCATTTTCACTTGTTCAGGAATCAGATGTGATGAATCTGCATCGTTGAGTAATACCTGTTGATTCTTGAGCTACTCTCCGAGACAGAGAGAGGAAGACAGGTAGAAAAAAAAGAGGAGACAGAGATAAACAGAGACAGAGCTAGACAGACAGATAGACAGGAAGACACAGACACAGTGACAGATAGACATGTTTATGTGTAACAGTGAAAACAAATAAAGCCAAGGTAGTGCACGATAATCAAATGTCACTCCACTGCTGCACCGTCAGCAGTGGAGTGACACTCGTCTTACTCCCGCATGTCCAAAGCATTGCTGGGACCTATAAATACTATGTATACATTTTTAGACAATAGTATGTGACTAAGGTAGGTGAAAATGTTCACCTGTCACTGTGTTTGTGCCTATTTGAGTACTATTTCAGTAGCTAATATTAGTGTCAGAACAAAGATTGACTAGAAAATCAAAATAACTACTATAAATTGCAATTATCAGAACATAAAAATTATATAAATTAAAAAAAAAATGAGAAAAACAGCATATCGGCAACACTTCTGCAAGTGACAGCGCTTCATGTTACCGTCAGGTGAGCAACATGCACCGACTTTGCGGCTTTATATCTCCGTAAGTACAGACCCTAAAACTTTCTTTTTCTACATTACTTTATGTAAAAAAAATTTCTCTTTATTTAAAAAAAAAAATAATTTTTTCATAATATTCAGAACATTGGGCAAGAGAATGTAGAGCTACATTTGGAGAGTTAATGGGTTAATAAGACATGAAATCAATGAATCCCTGGTGTTTGCCATGCTCTTTGCTCTAGCTGGCACTCAACTGAACTGGTGCTCCCACAAGTCTATCGAAAACCTACCAACCAACACGTTCTTCACTTCTACTCTCACCACAACGCCAAAACTAAACGTGGTGTAATTATAGGCTTTTTCATGCATGCACTCACAATCTGCAGCAATGAGTTCCTTGAGGAAGAGTGCTCTCTAATTGAACAAGTATTTTCTAAACTTCACTTTCCTCGTCACTTCATTAGAAACTGCAGATGCTGGGCATATAACATCTTGAACACACCCAGAGAAGACACTGCCAAGAGGGGATACATAGTCCTCCCGACCAACTCCATTGCCAAACATGTTTCCAACATCTTTTACATAAGAACATAAGAAAGGAGGAACACTGCAGAAGGCCTACTGGCCCATACAAGGCAGGTCCTTATCAAAATGACCTCTACCCAAAGCTACCCAAGAATTTACTCCCATACCCAATGACACAAACCAAACCCAGCCCCTCCCACTCATATATTTGTCCAATCTCTCTTTAAAGCTGCCCAAAGTCCTAGCCTTGATCACCCAACTGGGAAGATTATTCCATGCATGCACAACTCTGTTAGGAAACCAGTACTTACCTACGCTCTTTCTAAATCTTAAATTTATCCAACCTGAATCCATTATTCCTGGTACTTACCTGGTTCGACACCCTCAGTACTTTATTAACATCTCCTTTGTTTATGCCTAGAACTGCAGACACATTCATCACTTTCAAAACTACAGTTAGAAAACATCTTATCTCCCTGATACACCCCGACAACTAACTACATGATAACCACCTGGTGGTTCAAAATTACACTCACACACCCACTGACTATAAACCCAGAAATACTAATCTTAATCTTAAAATAATAAATCCTAACTAGTCATAAGTTTGCCTATGATACTCAAATATAGACACCTTGAATTGTGCCAAAACAAAAGCATTAACATTGCTAAACTCACAAATTATGATGTAGTCACTTAGCCTTAATACTATAATCCGTAAGGATTTAATGTTAAGAATTAATCTAAGTCTGCTCGAAATGTCTAGCCATGCTAGGTGTCCTAGTGGCCCCCTCTGTAATTAGTATTTTATAATATGTAAACCACAAAATACCCAAAACCTGTAAACTCCACATTGTAACCATTATAGAGAATAAACTTGAATTGAATTGAATGATATCTCCATTCATTCTATGTCTCTCCAGAGAGTGGAGATTTAAGGCTTTAAGTCTACCTTCATACAGGAGACTCCTTACACAGTAAATCATTTTAGTCATTCTTGTCTGAATGTTCTCCAATGAGTCTGTATCCATCCCATAGTAAGGAGACCAAAACTGAGCGGCATAATCTAAATGAGACCTCACCAGTGATGTATGGAGCTGTAAAATAACTTTTGGACCTCTGTTACTTATACTTCTTGAGATAAATCTAAGTAATCTGTTAGCCTTGTTGTGCACACTTAGGCACTGCTGTCTTGGCTTTAGATTTCTGCTTACCATGACTCCCAAGTCTTTTTCACATTCTGTATGATCAAGCTCTACTTCACCTAGTTTATAGCTTCGAGTAACCTAGTTTATAGCTTCGAGGAAAGTATTGGTTTGGAAATAGGGCAGTTGATGAGCGGAACAGTCTGCCTAGTAGAGTTATTGAAGCTAAAACATTGGGTAGTTCCAAATTTAGGTAAGATAAATACATGAGTGAGAGGGGTTCGATCTGAGTGAGACTTGCATAATGAGTAAATAGAATCATCAAAACTTATTTCATGGGTAGCACTGAAAACTGGGTTGGGGAAATATTTTGTTATTGGGAAGGATTGTAAAGGACCTGCCTAATATGGGCCTCATTCCAAGTATCTGCATACAATACCTCATTTCAAGTATCTACATCCACATCCACCACCATCAAGGACATTACCAGTAATAGACAGGACAAGCTTCAATGCTCTGCAGGGGTATACATAATCTCCTGTAATGACTGCAGCAAATTATACATGGGCAAAACATCCAGAGACCTCCAAACATGTATTTCAGAACACCAGTACGCAGGCAGATCGGACAATTTAAGGAATGCCTGTGTTCAACATCAAAATTCACACAACCATTTAATCAACTACACAAATGCAAGACTTATTGCCTGAGAAGAAAACACTCAATACTGCAGAATCCTGGAATAATCACTTATCTGTATATCCAACAACTTCAACCAAAAGAATGGCTTCTATAACATAGATGAACCCCTTGCCAAGAAACTTCTTCACTGTTATCCCACAAACTACATACACAACCGCCAGTCCCATGCAGGTACTTATCAGATCCAACCTACCCAGCATTCTCCACTTGACTCCATCCTATAAATACTCACATACCTTTCACTCAGGTAGATCTGTTTGTGACTTGATAAAGCCCACTGTGTGGGCAAAACATTGTCAATAAAGGATCACATTATACTGCTTATGTGTTTATTTTTTCCACTGTGTCAATATTTTATACCATTCATTTCCAGTCATGGTATTGTGCCTTTTTGTTATTTATTAAAAAGAAGGATGAGAAAAATATACATGTACCACTTGAAATATCCTACTAAGAGTATTAAATACTTACGTTGACGAGTAGAGGCAAAAATTATACTTTACTGTGCCATAATGCATTAGTGCTTATGTTATAGTTGTTAAATTTAAAATAGAATAATCCCAACCAGAGGAAAGAGTTTATAGTGCAATAATCAGAGAGTGATCAACACAATAAATATAGAAGTTTATCATAAAAAGAAGTGCCCCACTAGATGGGGAAAATGGGATGATAATGATGTGAAAGAAGTCCAACACTAAAAGCATGATGAGAAGCAAAGTCCACAGTTTTGTGACATTATGGACTATGCAAACAGAAATTAAAACTAAACTGTATGCCTACCAATATCCATAGAGTCATCAGCAAGTACTCCAGCAGGCAACGTGTTCAGGTTGTACTTGTCTCTCATTTTGTCACCAGGCCGATTTCTTGTCCAGAATTTTGAAGTGTGATCATTGGAGCCTGAGCAGAGAATGTGGCCAAGTGGGTGCCATGCCAGATCCCAAATGATGCCATCATGGGCAGCTTCAATGGCTCCAATTTCCTTATCATTCCTGATGACAAAAAGGCATCTTATCATCATTTCTCACTTTCATGGGACAGGGAAAACCTCACTTAGAAATAATGGAAGAAAGTTTAGGAAGACAAGGATTAAGGAAAATGTATGTAAATATTTGCTGTAAAATAACTAAATGCAGCTATAGTGTTTATGGCTTCATTTTGGTCATCATGACAGCACACCTGGCTCCCCATTCCGAAGAAATCACTAAAGTAAACACTAACTTGTGAAATCCATATTTCGTCTCATAAGTGAAGACTTTTTCTTTCAACAAACTGGCTGTATCCTGCAGAAGCAGGGTGGCCCAAAAAGAAAAACAAAAGTTTCTCTTTTTGACTTTAGTAATGTATACAAGAGAAGAGGATACTAGCCCTATGCTCCCAGCATGCCAGTCGCCTCTTACAACATGCATGGCTTACGGAGGAAAAATTCTGTTCCACTTCCCCATGGAGAATAAGTGAAGACATTTTATATTTTATTTTCTTGGTACTGTAAGGCAAGGTAATTTTTTTAGCAGGCATAGTGAGTGAATTCTAAAATCATTACAGCCTCTCCTCACTTAACGATGAAGTTCCATTCCTAAGACCACATTGGTAAGCAAATTTGTCGCCAAGTGAGGAGCATACTATAATGGTAGTGGGTTTGTGTCAACCATCTTTGATATTGTTTTAATCTCACCTTTGCACCATTTATAACATTTCTGGTATATTTTTAAATGTTTATACAGTACAGGTCCACCATCACAAATCCAGCAATCAGACATCCAGTTCCATCAGTTATTCAGCACTAATTTTGGCTAGCATAATTTCAAATTTCCAGGGTCGCCACACCAACCTGCTGGCACTACTTGCTACATAAGTCATTCCAATTTCTTTTTCTCCATTTATTGTTATAACCTGCTTACTTTTAGCCCTAGCCATGGTTCCAACGAATAAAAGAAATGCTTCTCGTTGTGTAAAGCACCTACACAGTACATTGTCCATGAAAGATAAGGTGGCTCTGAAGCCATTGTCGGTTGCCATGAGCTCAGTCTCATGATCCTGGGGAATATGCTTTATTATTATGCTAATATCAACACTATAACTTATTTCCTATCACAATTAATCTAATATGACATAATAGACAATATAAATAACAAAAATATGTTAAATACTCCAGAATAAATAATATTTGGCATAACACCGAGCAGTTTGATGGATGAAGGGGATATGGGATACAAGTACCATTCTCCTATCCCTGTCTTGGGCACTTAAATTAGAGAAAACAGAGTATAGCACAGGGCTAACTGTGAAATACACTCATACTGCACCATAAAACTGAAATAAAAAAGCTGTTTTCTCTACAATGATTATCACACATAGCAACATGTGTGTAGAGAACCTAGGATAACCCCAAAAAAGTCAAAGTGGCTTATTTCTAGTACCTAGCTTGGGCTAGCTATCAATGATTTTTGGTAAATATTCGATTCCCAGCCAGGGTAGAAACACTGGGCGTGTTTCTTTACACCTGTTGTCTACGTTCACCCATCAGTAAATGGGTACCTGGGTTTTAGTGGACTGGTGTGGGTCTTATCCTGGGACACTGACCTAACAAGGGGCTTTCTAATATAGTAGCATGTTACTGATGTCAGCTAGGCCTGTATACAATGTACATGTACTTGTAGTAAATAAAGATATTATTATTATTATTTTTTTTTTTTTTTTTTTTAACAAGTCGGTCGTCTCCCACCGAGGCAGGGTGACCCAAAAAAAAGAAAGAAAATCCCCAAAAAGAAAATACTTTCATCATCATTCAACACTTTCACCACACTCACACATTATCACTGCTTTTGCAGAGGTGCTCAGAATACAACAGCTTAGAAGCATATACGTATAGAGATACACAACATATCCCTCCAAACTGCCAATATCCCAAACCCCTCCTTTAAAGTGCAGGCATTGTACTTCCCATTTCCAGGACTCAAGTCCGACTATATGAAAATAACCGGTTTCCCTGAATCCCTTCACTAAATATTACCCTGCTCACACTCCAACAGATCGTCAGGTCCCAAGTATCATTCGTCTCCATTCACTCCTATCTAACACGCTCATGCACGCTTGCTGGAAGTCCAAGCCCCTCACCCACAAAACCTCCTTTACCCCCTCTTTCCAACCCTTTCGAGGACGACCCCTACCCCTCTTTCCTTCCCCTATAGATTTATATGCTTTCCATGTCATTCTACTTTGATCCATTCTCTCTAAATGACCAAACCACCTCAACAACCCTTCTTCTGCCCTCTGACTAATGCTTTTATTAACTCCACACCTTCTCCTAATTTCCACACTCTGAATTTTCTGCATAATATTTACACCACACATTGCCCTTAGACAGGACATCTCCACTGCCTCCAACCGTCTCCTCGCTGCTGCATTTACCACCCAAGCTTCACATCCATATAAGAGTGTTGGTACTACTATACTTTCATACATTCCCTTCTTTGCCTCCATAGATAACGTTTTTTGACTCCACATATACCTCAACGCACCACTCACCTTTTTTCCCTCATCAATTCTATGATTAACCTCATCCTTCATAAATCCATCCGCCGACACGTCAACTCCTAAGTATCTGAAAACATTCACTTCTTCCATACTCCTCCTCCCCAATTTGATATCCAATTTTTCTTTATCTAAATCATTTGAAACCCTCATCACCTTACTCTTTTCTATGTTCACTTTCAACTTTCTACCTTTACACACATTCTCAAACTCATCCACTAACCTTTGCAATTTTTCTTTAGAATCTCCCATAAGCACAGTATCATCAGCAAAAAGTAACTGTGTCAATTCCCATTTTGAATTTGATTCCCCATAATTTAATCCCACCCCTCTCCCGAACACCCTAGCATTTACTTCTTTTACAACCCCATCTATAAATATATTAAACAACCATGGTGACATTACACATCCCTGTCTAAGACCTACTTTTACCGGGAAGTATTCTCCCTCTCTTCTACACACTCTAACCTGAGCCTCACTATCCTCATAAAAGCTCTTTACAGCATTTAGTAACTTACCACCTATTCCATATACTTGCAACATCTGCCACATTGCTCCTCTATCCACTCTATCATATGCCTTTTCTAAATCCATAAATGCAATAAAAACTTCCCTACCTTTATCTAAATACTGTTCACATATATGCTTCAATGTAAACACTTGATCTACACATCCCCTACCCACTCTGAAGCCTCCTTGCTCGTCCGCAATTCTACATTCTGTCTTACCTCTAATTCTTTCAATTATAACCCTACCGTATACTTTTCCTGGTATACTCAGTAAACTTATTCCTCTATAATTTTTACAATCTCTTTTGTCCCCTTTCCCTTTATATAAAGGGACTATACATGCTCTCCGCCAATCCCTAGGTACCTTCCCCTCTTTCATACATTTATTAAACAAAAGTACCAACCACTCCAACACTATATCCCCCCCTGCTTTTAACATTTCTGTCCTGATCCCATCAGTTCCAGCTGCTTTACCCCCTTTCATTCTACGTAATGCCTCACGTACCTCCACCACACTTACATTCTGCTCTTCTTCACTCCTAAAAGATGGTATACCTCCCTGGCCAGTGCATGAAATTACCGCCTCCCTTTCTTCCTTAACATTTAAAAGTTCCTCAAAATATTCTCGCCATCTACCTAATACCTCCCTCTCCCCATCTACTAACTCCCCTACTCTGTTTTTAACTGACAAATCCATACTTTCCCTAGGCTTTCTTAACTTGTTTAACTCACTCCAAAATTTTTTCTTATTTTCATTAAAATTTCTTGACAGTGCCTCTCCCACTCTTTCATCTGCTCTCCTTTTGCACTCTCTCACCACTCTCTTCACCTTTCTTTTACTCTCCATATACTCTGCTCTTCTTATAACACTTCTGCTTTGTAAAAACCTCTCATAAGCTACCTTTTTCTCTTTTATCACACCCTTTACTTCATCATTCCACCAATCACTCCTCTTTCCTCCTGCCCCCACCCTCCTATAACCACAAACTTCTGCCCCACATTCCAATACTGCATTTTTAAAACTATTCCAACCCTCTTCAACCCCCCCACTACTCATCTTTGCACTAGCCCACCTTTCTGCCAACAGTCGCTTATATCTCGCCCGAACTTCCTCCTCCCTTAGTTTATACACTTTCACCTCCCTCTTACTTGTTGTTGCCACCTTCCTCTTTTCCCATCTACCTCTTACTCTAACTGTAGCTACAACTAAATAATGATCCGATATATCAGTTGCCCCTCTATAAACATGTACATCCTGGAGCCTACCCATCAACCTTTTATCCACCAATACATAATCTAACAAACTACTTTCATTACGTGCTACATCATACCTTGTATATTTATTTATCCTCTTTTTCATAAAATATGTGTTACTTATTACCAAATTTCTTTCTACACATAGCTCAATTAAAGGCTCCCCATTTACATTTACCCCTGGCACCCCAAATTTACCTACTACTCCCTCCATAACATTTTTACCCACTTTAGCATTGAAATCCCCAACCACCATTACTCTCACACTTGATTCAAAACTCCCCACGCATTCACTCAACATTTCCCAGAATCTCTCTCTCTCCTCTACACTTCTCTCTTATTATTATTTTCTCCCAGTTGTTTTTGGGCTATCTTATTGAAACTTGGGCAATATATGATGGAAAGATACTTCTTAACATACACCAAAAGTGAAAGAAACCAGACCATAAATAACAGAATTCACTTCTCAGCCATTAACGGCCCCGTAGCGGTATATTTTTGCATGGTTTTTATGGTTGTATTCTCATTTTTTTTGGTCTCATTTGATAGAATGGAAGATATATTACAGAAATAGATATAATTTTGATTGCTTTCATGACGAAAAGTACCTTGAAATTGAGCTCAAAGTAGCAGATATGTTCCATTCTTTAGCGATGTTCAAGAGTAAACAAATGACATCACTGACTAATATGCATGCACCTGCTGGTCCAAATTCCAATACACAGTCAAGAATGGGTTGACATTTATACAATTATTACAATAATGCAGTAGTCTGCATAACAGTAAATCTTCTATTTTTTGTGTTAATAAAAATTCCAAATGGTAAGCAAGAGTAATATAAGAGGGGCCTGGAGCCGTGACTAATAAACAGAGAAAATGTTATTTTAGTGCCAGGAATGTCTGCATTGTTTATTCTGAACCCTATTTTGAAATTGTCATCTGTCAAAATTTGAGTGAAATTGGCCAAAGTGCCAATTTCTGACCACTTTACTGAGTAATTGAAATAGGTGAATGGGTGGTTTCTTGTACTCAGTTGACAGAATAGAAGTAAGTAAATAAGTAAGTTTATTCAGGTATAAGCAAATACAATTACATAGACCATCATACACAGCAGCATATGTATAGAGAACCGAGGATAACCCCAAAAAAATCAGACAAAGTAACTTATTTCCAGTAGGGCCCTGCTTTATGGCGTTTTGGATTACGGCATTCTGCTAATACAGTCATTTCCAATTATGACCAAAACTCTCTGTACGGCTCCCCCACCTGACTTTCTAATATGGTCACCGTGTCCCACTCGGTTTGCTTACATTCTATGTGAGATCCGTAAGCACTAATTCTCTCCAGTATGTCTGGAAACTCCAAAATTTCAAGTGTTTTTAAAAGTTATTTCATATTTAATATATATACTCTGATAATTATACTTATGTACACCTGTACCTAAATAAACTTACCCACTGTGCTGGCATGCAGGTACACATTAAAATCAGTAAGAGTGTCTTAAGTCTCGAGACACCATTATTAGTAATGATGATGATGATGATTTTAATAATAATAATAATCACCGAGCCTCATTAAATGGTGTATATTACGTTAATATACATATTTTCATTAATCCATCTACGATGGATAACTGTAGAAAATTATTCCTTTCATAATATAAGTAAGTAAGTTTATTCAGGTATACACAAATATAGTTACATAGATTATCATACATAGCAGCATATGTGCAAAGTACCCAGGATAACCCAAAAAAAAGTCCTTGTGACTTATTTCCACTGCCTTCACTCAGAGCGTCATTTCTTCTAAAAATGGTGTTACATGAGAACATAAGAAAGGAGGAACACTGCAGAAGGCCTACTGGCCCATACAAAGCAGGTCCTTATCAAAATGACCTCTACCCAAAGCTACCCAAGAATTTACTCCCGTACCCAATGACACAAATCAAACCCAGCCCCTCCCACTCATATATTTGTCCAATCTGCTTGCTGCAGCCGCAGCAAGCAGCAACAAGGCTGCTCCTATATCTTGCCGTCCCCTGAGCCTATCCAAACTCCAGTGATGGCCAAATTGCAAGTACTGCTGCAACAACATGCAAGGAACCTATAGTGACATGAAAACTGATGGTGACGACAACGAAATGGACTAAATATGACAAAAGAGGGACCGGCATTCAAGTACCAGACCTGCTGCCAGACGTGAACCAGACATGAGACATTTTCCACTACAATGAAACAACTGACCTCCATATCAACTGCACCAGTGTTCAACGGGAAGACAACATGGCAGAAAACCTGATCAACAAAACTCCAAGGAAATGACAGGTCTGTAGGACTTTTTCCCCCTCAGTACCAAACGAGGGAAAGAATTGAGCATTTAAACATGGTTGACCGGCATCCAAACACCAGCTACTGCCAGACGTACAACTAGCAAAGTGAAATTCTCATCTTTACTGACATTCATCTGTACTGACAGTAGCATCATATCTGTACCACCATCATGTCACCTGTACCAGTGCTAACGAGAGGGAAACACAGGAGACATCGTCAAATCAGCAATACAAAACTCCAAGGTTATATGTCGGTTATCCCTCAGTGCCAGTCGTGGGAAAGAAGTGAATAGTTAAACAGCCAAGGTTAATGTTTTAGTAGTTGACCTATATTCAGCTGACCAGTGTACATTGAGAGAACCAATTTATCTATAAACTCAAGGAAAGTCAGGTTGTAAGTGGCGTTTACTTTCCTCAGTGTTTTAAAAATGGCTGAGTCAGCATACCAGGTCAGGAGTCAACAACATGACACAACCCCCGATAAATGGAAATGAGGGGATTTGGAAGGATAAAACCATTGATTAAACCTTTCTGGTCTACCAGAATGGAAAGGAGTTACAAGTTAATAGGTGAAACCGGGCTGTGAAGTGAGGCGGGAAGGGGAGTGTGTAATAAGGGGTTAACTGAAAGGGGTTTGTGAAGTTAAGGGAAAAGTGAGCAGTGAAGAGGGTTTTGAAGAAGAAAATTTACTAGTAATTCAGTGGTGATTGCTAAAGCAGATACTAGGATGTACTAGGTGACTGGAAAAGAGAAATAAATATTATTGTATATGAGTAAAAGAGCAAAGAGTGAAAATGGTAGGCATTAGGGGGGGGGGTACAGGCTGCCATAATTATATTTATCTTTCTCCTTCAATTCCATGAAGAAAGAAATCAATCATGGGGACTGGAAAAGGCAAATGGAGTAATAGCACCCTGGACAGCAAAAGCCCAACAGTTGCCATCCTACCAGAAAAGTAAATGTAACTATCGCCGCAAGGTATGGCAACACCGCATACCCAAACAAAAACAGTGGCACACAGCTCTTATTGTAGCGCTCTTAAGTGGTGATATCCAAATTAATCCAGGACCTCAAACTATTGTGCACAGGCAAAACAGACAGATAAATGACGGTGATAATGACAGTCTAGTAGCTAGGAATGATAACCTTAACTCCATATGTAATGCATACATAGGTCATTATTATCTCAAACACTACCAAACAGGTGCATACACTGCACTAAAGTACGCATGAAAAACAGAAAAGGCGCCTTATGTAAAATGTGTAAGGGGTGGGTGCATGATGGATGTATGTACAATTATAGTAATGGTGCCAGAATTCACTTTGTGTGTAACAAATGCACTTTGGCACAGTTACCCTTTAGCAGTGATGACATTGATTTACCTAATTTTAATACAAATGACCCATTGCCATATACTGATGATTATAATTGTTTTATGAAAACAGGCCTTCACTTTATGTCAACGCAAGATCACTTCTTCCTAAATTGGCAGAGATTAGGATTCTAGCTAACAAAATTAGGGCGGCAGTTATAACCATCGGAACAGAAAGGGTGGTGGAGTATGTACCTATATTAGAAATGACTTAGCTTACAACCCAAGACCTGATTTAAATAACAATAAACTGGAGATTCTATGGTTTGAAGTGCTGCTTCCCAAGACCAAACCCATCTTAGTAGGAACTGGTTACCGCCCTCCTACCCAGGACCAGTTTTTAGAAGACTTTTCCAGAGTCTTGTCCGGACCTGAAAACAACTGCGACACAATAATACTGGGCGACTTCAATATCTGTTTTCAGCAGCAAAATAATGGGCTATGCAAAAGGTATAAGCAAATTCTAGGCTTAAATAGTTACACTCAACTAATTAATACAGCAACCTGGATCACACATTTCTCAGCCATCCTAATTGACCACATACTTTGTAACCGCGCTGAGAACATTAGTCAGTCAGGCGTCATTAACACAGGCCTTAGTGATCATTTCATCATTTACTGCACTAGAAAAATCACTAGGGATAGGATAGGCCTACAAAGGACAATAAAAATGAGGTCAACTAGAAACTACAGTAAGAAACACTGGTAAATAGGCTACACAACTGTGACTGGACAGAGGAGATAACAAGTTGCACGGACATAAATGATGCCTGGGAAAAATTCAAAACAATGTTCACTACCATCCTTGATAATACTGCACCAGTTAAAGAGGTTAGGATTAAACGAAGAACTGAACCCTGGATGACTACTGAGATATTAGATAATATGAAATTCAGAGACCAGCTGTTAAAAAGATTTACAGCAAACAGACAGGAATTCCAAAGGGTGAGGAACAGAGTGCAGAGACTTATAAAAGCAGCAAAGGCAAGGCACTATTGCTCAAAAATTGAAGAGTATAAGCATAACTCCAGAAAGCTCTGGCAACAACTAAAACAGTTGGGGTATAGCCATAAGACAGTAGATAGGTCTAACATAGTACTCAATATCGATAACGAGGTATGCCACAAAACATCTAAGGTGGAAAATTGCTTTAATTTCTACTACACATCTGTTGCATCAACACTAGTAAGTAAACTACCAGCTGCATCAAATACCTTTAACACAGACTTTGATAAGTTTCAAACATACTATACCAATAAAGGGGTAACCCCAAACAGTTGTCAACTAGTAAGTGTATCTCATGACTTTATTCAAAAAGAACTAAGCAGGTTAACCCTTTGAGGGTCAACAGGCCCTCTAGGAGACTCGTTCTCAGGGTCGGCCAAATTTAAAAAAAAATATATTTTTTTCTAATGAAAAGATAGAGAATCTTTTCCCGATCATAATGACACCAAAAGTATGAAATTTGATGGAAAACTTACGGAATTATGCTCTCACGAAGTTAGCGGTCTCGACGATGCTTACACATCGGTGATTTTGCCCACTTTGAGCCCCATTTTCGGCCAATTCCACTGTACTAGTCGACAAAAAACATGAATATTTCGCTAGAACTACATTTTTTCTATCGAATGAGTGCAAGAAACCACCCATTTACCAATTTCAACTATCCAGTACAGTGGTCAGAATTTAGCAATTTTGCCAATTTCACACAAATTTCAAAAGATGCCAATTTCCGAATAGGGTCCAGAATAAACAAGAAAGACATTCCTGACACTAATATGACATTTCCTCTGTTCATTAGACACGTCTCAAGGCCCCTCTTACATTCTTTTGCTTTCCACTTTGAATTTTTATTCTCACAAAAAATAGAAGATTTACTGTTATGCGGACACTGCATTAGTGTAAAAAATGGTATAAATAATATTGGCACACTTGCAAAAGAATATTAGACTCACCAGTTGACGTGTATTGGACGCTTGGCATGATTTGTTTACTTTTGAACTTTGGTAAAAATCGAACATTTCTGCTACTTTGAGCTCAATTTCAAGGTACTTTTCACTGTAAAACCAGTCAAAATCATCTCAATTTCTGTAATATGTCTCCCATTCTATAAAATGAGACCAAGAAAACTAGAATACAACAATAAATACCATACAAAAATACAGTGCAAAGTTGCTGTTTCATTCCAAAAAAAAGGTCAAAGTTTTTTTTCTCATTATGCACTGTGTGCTGCAGGATTTTTTTTATACTGTGCACACTGGCCGCATAGACCCATTCTTTCATATGAAGGCCTACCAGCTTTCTCCCACTAGATTTGAGGGCGCTAGAATTTAGGGGTACTAGTACGTCAAAAACCCTGGGTCGTAAGCTGTACTAGTACGGCCGAAACCCTCAAAGGGTTAAACCCAACTAAGAGCACTGGCCCGGATAACATCCCGTCTAAGTTCCTAAAAGATGGTGCTTCTGAATTGTCAATCCCTATTGCTCACATAATAAATCTATCAATCACCACTAATACCAATCGGGCTTTAGAAGATCTTACTCAACCGGATGGGTTCAAGGAGGTCAGAGTTACTCCTATCTTCAAAAAAAATAGTAGGTCTGATGTAAGCAACTATAGGCCTGTTAGTATACTCAGTATAATATCCAAAATTCTAGAGAGGGCAGTGTACTCTCAAGTAATTAAGTACCTTAATGACAACAACATTCTCCATAGCTATCAATCGGGCTTTAGAAGATCTTACTCAACCGACACCTCCCTAATTAATCTGATGGATTACCTGAGAACTGAAATGTCAAAGGGTAACCTCATAGGTATGGTAACCTTAGACCTGCAAAAGGCCTTCGATACTGTCAACCACAATATATTATGTAAGAAACTTCAAGCTATTGGTATAGGTTCTGTAGACTGGTTAAAGTCCTACCTTAGCAACAGGAGACAAATTGTCAAAATAAAAAAAACGGAATCAGAACCCCAGCCGATGGCATGTGGAGCTCCCCAAGGTAGTATTCTGGGTCCCTTATTATTCTTATGTTATGTCAATGACATGCCTATCAGTGTCAAGTGCAAACTCCTACTGTATGCAGATGACAGTGCTCTGTTAGTGTCAGGTAAAGACCCACATGATATAGCTAATGTTTTAACACTGGAACTGGAGTCCTGCAGCAAATGGTTAGTACACAACAAACTATCATTACACCTCGGGAAAACTGAAGCAATTCTCTTTGGCACGAAACATAAACTAAGAAGGGTAAATAATTTTAATGTTCAGTGTAATGGGGAGCCCATCACTTTGGTTTCATCAGTAAAATATTTGGGAATCTCCTTTGACCCATGCATGTCAGGAGAATTGAAAGGGAACAGTGTAGTAAAGAAAGCGAATGCCAGACTGAAGTTCCTCTATAGACAAGCACAGTGTCTACCTACTGAGGCTCACAGGACACTATGTCTAGCCCTCATAGAATGCCATATGGATTACACTTGCTCTTCATGACACTCTGCCTTGACAAAAAAAAACTGAAAGATAGACTGCAAATCACCCAGAACAAAATCCTAAGATTCGTCTTGGGGCTGGGACCAAGAGAGCACGCAGGCCAGGATGAATTACAGCAGTTGGATATGCTGAATGTTGAAGACAGAGTAAAACAGCTGAAGCTAAATCATGTTTATAAAATTGCTCACAAACAGTGTCCAGGATACCTTGCTGTCGATTTTGTCAAGGTTGGGAATCAAAGCAATCATAGTACTAGGGGGAGAGAGCACAATTTGTAGTACCCACAGTTATTGGCCAGGCTTCAAACACCTTTTATTGTACAGCAATAAAGGAATGGAACAGACTGCCCGCACATGTAAAAGCCAGTCATAGCATGAACCAGTTCAAGAAGAGTGCCAAAAGGTGTCTGATGAATGTAGCTACAGAAAGGGAGGGAAATGATTTTCTATTTTTTAGCTAACATACGTGTAAATTTTACCTTATTCCTAGTAATGACCCTCGTACTGTAGATAGTCTTAATGACCCTCGTGTAGTAGATAGTCTTTTTAGTATAATAGTAAGATGTAGGAGTGAGGAAGAGCCAGTTGTGAGTGTGGGGGAAGTTCGTGAGGGGGTAAGGCAGCCGGGATTGATGGGATAAAGATAGAAATGTTAAAAGCAGGTGGGGATATAGTTTTGGAGTGGTTGGTGCAATTATTTAATAAATGTATGGAAGAGGGTAAGGTACCTAGGGATTGGCAGAGAGCATGCATAGTTCCTTTGTATAAAGGCGAAGGGGATAAAAGAGAGTGCAAAAATTATAGGGGGATAAGTCTGTTGAGTGTACCTGGTAAAGTGTATGGTAGAGTTATAATTGAAAGAATTAAGAGTAAGACGGAGAATAGGATAGCAGATGAACAAGGAGGCTTTAGGAAAGGTAGGGGGTGTGTGGACCAGGTGTTTACAGTGAAACATATAAGTGAACAGTATTTAGATAAGGCTAAAGAGGTCTTTGTGGCATTTATGGATTTGGAAAAGGCGTATGACAGGGTGGATAGGGGGGCAATGTGGCAGATGTTGCAGGTGTATGGTGTAGGAGGTAGGTTACTGAAAGCAGTGAAGAGTTTTTACGAGGATAGTGAGGCTCAAGTTAGAGTATGTAGGAAAGAGGGAAATTTTTTCCCAGTAAAAGTAGGCCTTAGACAAGGATGTGTGATGTCACCGTGGTTGTTTAATATATTTATAGATGGGGTTGTAAGAGAACTAAATGCGAGGGTCTTGGCAAGAGGCGTGGAGTTAAAAGATAAAGAATCACACACAAAGTGGGAGTTGTCACAGCTGCTCTTTGCTGATGACACTGTGCTCTTGGGAGATTCTGAAGAGAAGTTGCAGAGATTGGTGGATGAATTTGGTAGGGTGTGCAAAAGAAGAAAATTAAAGGTGAATACAGGAAAGAGTAAGGTTATGAGGATAACAAAAAGATTAGGTGATGAAAGATTGAATATCAGATTGGAGGGAGAGAGTATGGAGGAGGTGAACGTATTCAGATATTTGGGAGTGGACGTGTCAGCGGATGGGTCTATGAAAGATGAGGTGAATCATAGAATTGATGAGGGAAAAAGAGTGAGTGGTGCACTTAGGAGTCTGTGGAGACAAAGAACTTTGTCCTTGGAGGCAAAGAGGGGAATGTATGAGAGTATAGTTTTACCAACGCTCTTATACGGGTGTGAAGCGTGGGTGATGAATGTTGCAGCGAGGAGAAGGCTGGAGGCAGTGGAGATGTCATGTCTGAGGGCAATGTGTGGTGTGAATATAATGCAGAGAATTCGTAGTTTGGAAGTTAGGAGGAGGTGCGGGATTACCAAAACTGTTGTCCAGAGGGCTGAGGAAGGGTTGTTGAGGTGGTTCGGACATGTAGAGAGAATGGAGCGAAACAGAATGACTTCAAGAGTGTATCAGTCTGTAGTGGAAGGAAGGCGGGGTAGGGGTCAGCCTAGGAAGGGTTGGAGGGAGGGGGTAAAGGAGGTTTTGTGTGCGAGGGGCTTGGACTTCCAGCAGGCATGCGTGAGCGTGTTTGATAGGAGTGAATGGAGACAAATGGTTTTTAATACTTGACGTGCTGTTGGAGTGTGAGCAAAGTAACATTTATGAAGGGATTCAGGGAAACCGGCAGGCCGGACTTGAGTCTTGGAGATGGGAAGTACAGTGCCTGCACTCTGAAGGAGGGGTGTTAATGTTGCAGTTTAAACTGTAGTGTAAAGCACCCTTCTGGCAAGACAGTGATGGAGTGAATGATGGTGAAAGTTTTTCTTTTTCGGGCCACCCTGCCTTGGTGGGAATCGGCCGGTGTGATAATAAAAAAAATAAAAAATAAAATAATGTTCTATCATATATTTACATATTTACAATCACTGGACATGGTTTTAGAACTGCTGGAGCTTGTGGATCTCCTTGAAACAAGGCACCATGCACAGAGGCACCTTACATTCCTCACACATAAACCGAGTGTCTTTGCGTCTTTGTTGCCGTCGTTTTGTTTGTGCACAGACAATGCATCTCTTCTGAGCAAATTTCTTTTGAGTTGAAGGAAGCTGTATTATGAAATGATCACCTTCTCTCCTCAAACGCTTGGGTATATTGTGATGAATTCGAGGACCATGTTGTATTGCAGGTGTTGTTACCTGGTACTTCATTATGAGTTGTCTGACAACAGACAAACAAAATTCACCATACGGTGGTCTGTTACCAGTCTTTATTTGGTACATATTATATGCATTCAGCATTGAAATGTCCATGAGATGGAAGAAAAGTTTCATGTACCACTTGTAACTCTTACGAACACAGTCAACAAAACCAATCTGCATGTCACACTTGTCAACCAAGCGCATGTTTTGTGTATAATCAATCACTGACACTGGTTTTCGAATACGTTCATTAGTCACTCGATCAACTTTGCCACTGTCTTGCATTTCATTACGGTGAATGGTTGTCAACAATGTGACATCTCGTTTGTCATGCCACCGTAATGCCATGATGTCATTGGCAGTAAACACCTGCATGTCATCACCACGAACACCTGCGTTGAGCCTGGGCATATGTTTATGATTAGAACGCACTGTGCCACACACATCTGTCTTGTTCACTCGCATGAAATCACTGAGTAATGGGCTTGTGTACCAGTTATCGGTATATAATGTATGGCCCTTACCAAGATAAGGTGCCATCATGTTTCTCACTACGTCACCTGAGATACCCAATAACATCTTGGTATCTTTCAATGTTTTGCTACCCGTGTATACAACAATATCCAACACCAGGCCACTGTCACAATCACAGGGTACAAACAATTTTATACCAAAGCGGTTCCTCTTGCTCGGTATATACTGCTTGAATGACAGTCTACCTTTGAACAAAATCAAAGACTCGTCAATTACAAGATTCTTGAATCGATAAAAGTATATCCTGAACTTTTGTTTGAGATACATGAAAACATTTCTAATCTTGTATAACCTGTCACTTCTGTCAGGCCTGGTTTTGTCAGAGAAGTGCAACATACGTAACAGTAAGATAAACCTGTTCACTGGTATTATTTCACTGAAGGATGGGGTACAAATTAGCCGATCTGTGGACCAGTATGCTTTTATATTATGCTTATAGACGTGAGGCATAAGCATTATTGTTGCAAAAAGCAAATACATTTCTGCAACAGTCGTCTCTTTCCACCTGTGTAGTCTTGACTGTGGTGATAAGATCGTATTTGCCATGATGTACTGAAAATACTTATCACTTTCCCTGGCAATAATTTCCATCAATGGCTGATCAAAGAATAATTCAAAGAATTCCAGTTCATTGGCCGTGGTTCCAAGGGAACAGGTAGGTAGAATTCCACTTTGAGAGTCATCAAAGTGGTGAGGGTTGGGAACAAAATTGGGATTTTGCTGCCAATCCCACATACGGTTTGTTGGTGGATACTGGACATCATAGGCTGGTTGTACAGGTGGTTGTGGTTGTGGCGGGCTGGTGGCTGACGCTCCGCTTTGTCCTTGAACTGACGAGTCAGCAGCGTGGGTCCCCGCATGGCACAGTGAGTCACGCATGGCGGTGCCACTACCACCACCAGCACCACTAACACCATCCACTGATGCCTGTGGCCCATCCATGCCAAGTGTAGCCACATCATCCTCACTATCACTACCTAAAATGGGTGTAGGGCCATGGGATGTACTCTGGGATGTACTCCATCCCCTGGGCACAGCATAGGGTACACTACCCGAGTGCATGCGGCGGCGAACATACCGACGCTTCACTGGTGAATATGTTTCCTCACTATCACTACTCGAATGATCGTCGAGCGCAATAAAATCACAATCCACGTCAGAATCATCGTCATTACTGAAGTCAGAGGCCTGGCCACGGAAAAATATTAGTTTTCTCTTACGTTCAGGAACACCCGACCGTGAGTCAAGAGTGCCCACACCAGAGGTAGAAGGTCGAGGATCGTCGGGGTTTTCTGCACTATTATCGATACCCTGGTCATTATTTTCGGCCACTAACTTATCAAAGCCGTAGAATTCGTCTTCATTTCCACTTCCATCAGTGTCAGAACTATCAGACAGGAAGAGGAGAGTCCCAATTTTCCGGGGAGTGAGAGCTGACTTGCGACGAGGCATGGTGAACAAGGGTGAATGAGCCGGCGTTCCCACAATGCTATGCAGGCGCCTAGATTTTTTGTTTATGGCGCACACCCACGGTGCAGACCCATTCTCTCACATGTAGGCCTATGAGCGCTTTCGCGCTAAATTTGACGGCGCTAGAATTTTAGCATACATCTACGGTTTGGACACTCACCGAAAAGCCGTAGATCTACGGGACGGACCCTGAAAGGGTTAATACTTGACGTGCTGTTGGAGTGTGAGCAAAGTAACATTTATGAAGGGGTTCAGGGAAACTGGCAGGCCAGACTTGAGTCCTGGAGATGGGAAGTACAGTGCCTGCACTCTGAAGGAGGGGTGTTAATGTTGCAATTTAAACTGTAGTGTAAAGCACCCTTCTGGCAAGACAGTGATGGAGTGAATGATGGTGAAAGTTTTTCTTTTTCGGGCCACCCTGCCTTGGTGGGAATCGGCCAGTGTGATAATAAATAAAATAATAATAAGATGTTATCTTCATTACAGAATAATAAGAAAATATTATAACCTTTATATTATAATAATAAGGTAAAAGGACCCCAATGGAAATAAGTCACTCTGTCTGACTTTTTTGGGTTATCCTAGGTTCTCTACACATATGCTTCTATGTACGATAATTCTATGTAACTGTATTTGTGTATACCTGAATAAACTTACTTACTTACTTACTCTTTATTTATTCTACCATATCAATGTAGAGACAACTTGTACACAAACCAGACGTGTACACTTTGTTTGTTCACAAAACTTGGGTTTGCCTGGTTTGTTTACATAACTCTGCACCTGTCCTCCCTCATGTACTCATTCTCTCTCTCTCTCATTTATTCGTTTTATCTTGTTTACTCACCTCTGGCCCTACATTAAGACTACAAATATTTTAAGGTAAGTAATAAGTGAACTGTATATACATTTTATCGCTCTGGGATGCTTAAATGTCATAGAATATTATGTGTGGGTGGGTTGGCCTGGTATGGTAGCCCAGCTGACTACCATACATACCACACTTGATTTCTTACAATAAATACTACTCATCTCACCCTAGATTAAGACTACAAATATTTTAAGGTAAGTAATGAGTGTACTATATGTGTATTTTACTTTATTATTGTTTTTAATGCCAAGCTCTATTGTTAACTTAATATATGTTAGTGTAAACCTGTTATCTAGTATTTATATGCATTTACAAGTGGAAAAAAGGGTGTTCCACTTTACGGCGATTTCTGCTTTACGGCGGTAGCCTGTAACCTAACCTGCCATATAAGTGGGGCCCTACTGTACCTGGCTTGGGCTTGCCATATATGAGTTTTGGTAAATATTTTTTTTTGTCAGTTGTTTGTTGGGCTATCTTATTGAAACTTGGGCAATGTATAATGGAACAATGCCTCTTTGCAGTATATTTTCATATGGTTTTTATGGTTTTATTCTAGTCTTTTTGGTCTCATTTGATATTACAGAAATAGATATGATTTTGATTGGTTTCATGACAAAAAGTACCTTGAAATTGAGCTCAAAGTAGCGGAAATGTTCAATTTTTGCCAATGTTCAATAAACTTTCTTGTGTATGTAAAGTTGGTTAACTTCATTAAGTGTATTCTAACCTAACCACTCTGTAATCCGGCACACTACAGGTCCCAATGATGCTGGATTTGTGATGGCGGGCCTGTAGTGCACTGTATATTGTAATCAACAGAATAGAGGAAATCAGCTCTAATATACTTTATTTAGGTATGCATACTGGTCATAGAGCTTGTCATAAGTCCGAGGCATCGGTAAACGAGTATGTTGCTAAGTGAGGAGAGGCTGTATTATGATATGACATTTTATTTTACCCATCTATATGTAGCTGGAGAGAAGGGGTGCTTGGAGTTGGAGAGTTGTGCAGTTGTGCAATTTCCTGCACAACTCTCCATCTATATGTACTGGATTATCACTACACAGTGGACCCTCGTTTATTGTAATTAATCCATTCCAGAGAGTGTGACTAATGGCAAAAATGACGATTTGCGAAACCTTTCTTCCCTTAAGAAATAATGTAAATCCAATTAATCCGTTCCAGACACCCAAAGTATTAAAACAAAATAATATTTTTTACATGAAATATTGATGTACATACATAGAAAACAATGAGATATGAAGAATAAAGCAATAATAACATGACACTTACCTTTATTGAGGATTCTTCTTAGTGTATGGAAGACTGGAGGAGGGGAGAGGCTGGAGAAATTACTGTTTGGAAGGGGAATCCCCTTCCATAAAGACTTCAGGTACCAAGTCCTTTTCTGGGGTTACTTCCCTTCTTTGTTTTTTAATTAATGCCACTAGGACCAGCTTGAGTCACTGCACACTTGTAGCACTAAATATCAGTCCAGAGAGCTCTCTTTCTGGCATCTCTTTAATTTCCCTAAAATGGGACAAGACATTGTCAATGTACATGTTGCTGACATGGCTTGCAACAGCTTTGTTAGGGTGATGTTCCTCCACAAATCCTTCCATTCTACTCCCCATTGCACAAATCTCCATTACTACCACCCTCTACCACCATCACTACCACCTTCTACCACCATCACTACCACCATCACAACCACTACCACCCTCTACCACCATCACTACCACCCTTTACCACCATCACAACCACTGCCACCCTCTACCATCATCACTACCACCCTCTACCACTATCATAACCACTACCACCATCACAACCACTACCACCCTCCACTACCATCACTATCACCCTCTACCATCACAACCACTACCACAACCTACCACCATCACTACCACCCTCTACCACCATCACAACCACTACCACCCTCTACCACCATCACAACCACTACCACCCTCTACCACTATCACTATACCACCACCACTTTAGCATTTTTCTAAAATCTTTTTATTTAATTCTATCATGTTTGTCACCTTCCTTACCAAAGGGCTGGCACTAGCTTTCTTTGGGCCCATTGTGGCTTATTTAGCAGTTGCAAGCACTAAAATGAATGGAATATTACAAAATGTAACATATGAATGCATGGGATCAAGCTCACTTGCTGATAAACAATGGCACACTGACTGTGGCTGCATCGGGGCTGCTCGTATGCATCTGGGACGAATGACTATTTGCGAGTCAAACGATGATTCACGAGTCAGCATTATGACGAAACAACGTTATAATTTGTGAAAATTGCGACTTCCACTCTTTACTCTAAACATAAGAAAGGAGGAACACTTCAACAGGCCTGTTGGCCCATACTAGGCAGGTCCTTCACAATCCATCCCACTAACAGAATATTTGCCCAACCCAATTTTCAATACTACCCAAGCAATAACCTTTGATAATTCTATTTAATCATATCCAAGTCCCACTCAAATCCAACCCCTCTCACTCATGTATTTATCCAACCTAAATTTGAAACAACCCAAGGTTTTAGACTGTTCCACTCATCAACTACCCTATTTCCAAACCAAGAATTTACTCCCGTACCCATGACACCAATCAAACTCAGCCCCTCCCATTCAAATATTTGTTCAATCTCTTCTTAAAACCACCCAAGGTCCTAGCCTTTAACACCCAACTTGGAAGATTGTTCCACACAACTACAACTCTGTTTGAAAACCAGTACTTACCTATATCCTTTCTAAATCTAAATTTATCTAACCTAAATCCATTATTTCTTGTTCTTGGGTGGTTTGACATCCTCAGTACAGTATACCCCCGCCTTTCAGCAGTCGCAACTTCCGTAAAATCCAACTTTTGGCAACTTTTTTCGGCAAAATATCGCCTCGTGATTTGGCGATCGTCTGGTACACTTTGGAGTGGCATCCCAGCATCAGTGCACACACAAAGCCAGTCTCCCGCACCATTCACACTCAGTGTGCCGATGTTTATCAGCGAGTGACCATCACTCCAGGTTCATACGATACATTTCATAATAATCCACTGTTTTTTTGTGCTTGCAACTGCTAAATAAACCACCAAGGGCCCAAAGAAAGCTTCTAGTGCTAAGAATTTGGTAAAGAAGGAAAGAGACATGATAGAATTCAAGAAAAACTCACAGCAAAGTACCAAACTGGAGGAGGAAGAGAGAGGGGAGAATGTGCCTTCCTCAGTGATTCTATGAAATGTACGATACTAAAGCAGCAGGTATCGATAAAGGCTATAGCGCCAGCCAGCTATAAAGTGTAGCATTAACCCTTTCAGGGTCGACATGCCCTCCCAGACTTGTTCTCAGGGTCAAGAAATTTTCCAAAAAAAAATTATTTCTTATGAAAAGATAGTTTTTTTTTCTAAACATTATAGGCTAAAAAAAAAAATTTTTTGCCATCAATACTTACCAAGATATGGAGGCGTGAAGTTGACAGAAAATAAGCCGCATGGAGCATCATCGCCAACTGCCGGTTAGCCGGTATTTTTTTATTTACTTTTTTCTACTTTTTTTCTATTATTTTTCAAATTTTTTTCAAGTAACTTTTATAGCCTGTGAGACAAATATGAGCACTATTTTGTAAGTTTTTTCTTTTTATTTACTACACAATAACTGCACAAACACTGTTGTCACTATATTGTTTACAAAACTTGTTTACACAAACGAACAATATAAAATGTTGTTTATTACTATTATTCTATATTTTATATACACATATACAGTCACTGGACATGTTTCTAAAAGTTTTGAAGCCTGTGGAACTCTTTGAAACATGGTGTTATACACAGTGCTGTTTTACACTCCTCACACATAAAACAAGTGTTCCTGTGTTGTTGTAGGCGGTTTTTTTTTGTATGTGCACAGACGTAACAGCCCTTCTGAGCCTTTTTCTTGAGAGCAATAGCAGGTAGTTGTATTAGGAAGTGATCACTATGCTTCAGACGAGAAGATAGTTGTTGATAATTTAGTGAGTGGTTTTCTATTGCAGGTGTTGTTCCTTGGTACTTGAATACTACTTGTCTGATGACAGACAAACAAAATTCGCCATATGGTGGTTTGTTTCTGGTCCTCATCTTATACATATTATAAGCATTTAGCATGGAAATGTCCAGAAGATGGAAAAAGAGTTTTATGTACCACTTATAACTCTTGCGAACACAATTAGCAAACCCAATCTGCATGTCACATTTGTCCACTGTGTAAGCAATATAATAATTATGTTTGTGTGCTTATTGTGTTGTATACAATGAGTGTATATATGTACATTGCACCTTACTTTGGTCTCACAGGTCACGTAAGTTATGTGAAAAAATAAAATAGTGAAAAAAACAACAAACCTTCAAACACAAGTAAACCAAAGTTTACCAGGTGAGCGGTAGTCGCCGCTGTTGCCATACGAGGCTCATTTTCAGCAAACTTCACGCCTCTATATCTCGGTAAGTACTGATGGCAAAAATTTGTTTTTTTGGACTAAAACACTCAGAAAAATAATCTTAACATTTCCATGAGAAAATTTTTTTGTTGTTTTTTTCAAATATTTTGCGACACAGAATGACAGTTTCAGAAAGGAGCCTGCGACAGTCAAAGGGTTAAAAGAAGAAGGGAAGTAACCCCGAAAAAGGACTTGCTACCTCAAGTCCTAATGGAAGGGGATTCCCCTTCTAAACATTAACAACTTCGACACTCTCCCCTCCTCTCATCCCATCAATCATCACCAGATCTTCATTAAAGGTAAGTGTCATGTATTCTACTGTTAGTAGAGTACATACTACAAACTGTGCATGTCTTCTTCAGTTTGTGTGCATTAAACTTAATATTTCATGTGGTAAAATTTTTTTTTTATGCTTTTGGGTGTCTTGCACGGATTAATTTGATTTCCATTATTTCTTATGGGGAAAATTAATTCGCCTTCCGATAATTTTGGCATACGATGAGCTCTCAGGAACGGATTAATATTGTATACTGAGGGTCCACTGTATTGTACTTTTTTATTGTTTTTTGATGCCTAGTTCTACTGCTAACTTAACCCTTTGACTGTCGCGGCAGTATATATACGTTTACAAGGTACCGTGTTTGACGTATACATACTCATAAATTCTAGCGGCTTCAAATCAGGCAGGAGAAAGCTGGTAGGCCCACATGTGAGAGAATGGGTCTGTGTGGTCAGTGTGCACCATATAAAAAAAAATCCTGGAGCATGCAGTGCATAATGAGAAAAAAAAAACTCCGACCGTTTTTTTTTAATTAAAATGCCGACTTTGCGGTCTACAGTGGACCCCCACATAAAGATCACCTCCGAATGCGACCAATTATGTAAGTGTATTTATGTAAGTGCATTTGTACGTGTATGTTTGGGGGTCTGAAATGGACTAATCTACTTCACAATATTCCTTATGGGAACAAATTCGGTCCGTACTGGCACCTGAACATACTTCTGGAGTGAAAAAATATCGTTAACCGGGGGTCCACTGTATTTTCGTATAGTATTTGTGGTTGTATTCTCATTTTCTTGGTCTCATTTGATAGAATGGAAAACATATTATAGAAATAGAGGTGATTTTGATTAATTTTACTATAAAAAGAACCTGGAAATGGAGCACAAATTACGGGAAATGTTTGATTTTTGCCGATGTTCAAAAGTAAACAAATGATGTCGTTGTCCAATAAATGTCCAAATAGCCATTATAATATGCAGTCATGAATGGGTTGATGTTATTTATACAATTATTACAGTATTGCAGTAGTCTGCATAACAGTAAATCTTCTATTTTTTGTTTGAATAAAATTTCAAAATAAAAAGCAAGAATAATATCAGAGGGGCCTGGAGAGATGACTGATGAGCAAAGAAAATGTTATTTTAGAGCCAGGAATGTCTGCATTGTTCATTCTGGTCCTTATTTTGAAATTGTCATATTTTTTAATTTCCGTGAAATTGGCCAAATTGCAAATTTCTGACCATGTTATTGGGTAGTTGAAATCGGTAAATGGGCAGTTTCTTGTACTCAATCGATGGAAAAAATGGAGTTCTGAAGAAATAGCTATGAGTTTGGTTGACTGGAATAATGGAATTAGCCGAAAATAGGGCTCAAATCGCTGATTTGTAAATATCGCCAAGGTCGCTAACTTCGCGAGAGCGTAATTCCATCAGTTTTCCATCAAATTTCGTTTTTTTGGTGTCTTTACAATCGGGAAAAGATTCTCTATCATTTCATAAGAATTTTTTTTTTTTTTTTAAATTTTGCAACACCAGCAGACACCTCAGGATTGGGGGTTGCGACAGTCAAAGGGTTAATGTATGTTAGTGTAAATGTGCTATCTAGTATGCATTTATAAGGGGAAAAAAAAGGGTGTTCCACTTTACGGCAATTTCCGCTTTACGGCGGTAGCCTGGAACCTAACCTGCTGTATAAGTGGGGCCCTACTGTAGTTCTAACACTGATAGAAGTGGATCTGAAAAGGAATTCTATGATTTTGAACCATACAGTACATTGTACCATATGGTACCATATTGTACAATGGTACATTGTACAATATGTACAATGGTACATTGTACAATGGTACCATATTGAACAATAGTACCATATCATACCATTGTACAATATGGTACCATTGTACCATATGGTTCATAATCATAGAATTCCTTTTCAGATCCACTTCCATCAGTGTTAGAACTATAACTTGGGAAGAGGAGAGTCAGAACTCGCCAGGGAGTGAGAGCCCCCCCGCCGCCAGGCATGATGAACAAAGCATACTGAGATGGCATTCTCACATTGCAATGCGGATGCCCCCTGATTTTTTGTTTACAATGCACACTGACCATGCAGACCCATTCTCACAGATGTATGCCTACCAGCCTTATTGCTCTAAATTTGAAGCCGCTAGAATTTTGGCGTAGATCTATGACTTGGACCCTGGCTTCAAAGCCATAGCTCTACGGGACGGACCCTGAAAGGGTTAAAAAAAAGTGGCAGCTCATGGCATTAGGGAAAAGTGCTGTCATGGATCGAGTCATGGTTCATGAACAGTAAGCAGAGGGAGTGCATAAATGAGGTTAAATCTGAGTGGGGATCTGTAACAAGTGGCATTCCATAGGGATTAGTCTTAGGCCCATTGTTGTTTATAATATATATAAATGACTTTGATGAGGGAATAACAGTACACTTTGTTCATCATGCCTGGCGGCGGGGAAGCTCTCACTCCCCAGCGAATTCTGACTATCCTCTTCCCAAGTTATAGTTCTAACACTGATGGAAATGGACCTGAAAAGGAATTCTATGATTCTGAACCATATGGTATATTGTACCATATGGTACAATGGTACTATATGATACAATGGTATATGGTGCAATGGTACCATATTGTACAATAGTACCATATGGTACAATAGTACCATATGGTACATTATACCATATGGTACAATGTACCATATGATACAATGTACCATATGGTACAATGTACCATACAGTACATTGTACATAGTAAACAATGTACCATATGGTATAGGGTACAAGGACCCAATTGGAAATAAGTCACTTGGTCTGACTTTTTTGGGTTATCCTAGGTTCTCCACATATATGCTACTATGTATGATCCTAGGATAACCCAAAAATGTAAGAATGACTTATTTCCATTGGGGTTCCTGTATCTGTACCATATAGTACAATGTACCATATGGTCCTCTATACCTTATGCAATTCCAAGGGGACTGAGTACATCCCGTTGCCCTACACCTGGAATAGACAGTGAAAGTGACGATGATGTGGTTACAATTGGGACGGATAAACCATATGCGTCAGTAGGTGGTGGCGGTGGTGCCACGAGCATGCAGCACCAGCCCAGACTGGGAATGAGTCTGGGGCCCAAGTCATTGACTCGGCAGTTCCAGGACAAAGCGCATCGGCATGCTCGGTGGAAGGAGATGACTGTGGCTGAAATGTATTTTTTTTTTGTAACAATAATGCTTAAGCCTCATGTTATAAGCATAATATAAAATCATACTGGTCCACAGATGAGTAAGACACCACTGTGCATGACACCTTGTTTCAAAGACTTTCACAAAGTGTAGCAGTTCTAGGAACATGTCCAGTGACTGTACATATGTAATTATAGAATACAACATTACTAGCCTGTAAACGGTCCAAACGTATATATACGTTCTTACTGCTAGTGCCCCAAACGTATATTTACATTTTATTTTTCCTGCCTCCAAATTTGGCACGATTGGCCTGAGATTCCTGGTTAGAATAGAATGGGTCTTAACGCTCAGTGTGCGCTGTATTAAAAAAAATCTGGGACCACTTAGTACCTTGTGGGAGCGCCAGCTAGAGAAAACAGCGTGGCAAACACCAAAGATTCACTGATGTCATGTCTTAAGAGGAAAGTGATGTTGACCCCAAGTTTAGTGGATCTGAGGTGAATGTGGCCACAAGTGGTCGAGGAAATATCAAAAACCTCGATAATAATCCATGTGCAACATCTATGCAACACCCTTTCAGAAATGTATTATAACCTATGCCCTAAGTAAAGAGAAACAATTCTGGAATGTGTAATAAGTGGCTGGCTGGCCAGCTGGGCTAATTTTAATCCTATAACACTTAGAAAAACATTCTCTTCATTTCTCTAAAAAAAAAAAAAAGATTTTTTATTTTTCAAAATATTCAGGGCACTGGGAGAGAGAATGTATATATACGTTTGGACCGTTTACGGGCTAATATACAACATTTTTGCACGTTTTTTGTTGTAAACAATTACTGTGAACAAAATAATGATGAAAATATTAGTGCAGTTATTGTGCTGAATACAATGAGTGTACATATATACATTATGCATTATATTGGTCTCACAGGCCACAAACATTACTGGAAAACACAAAATTAGAAAAGAACAGAAAAGAGGAACAAAGCAGTAAAATAAAAAAAGGTGACTTTATGGAAGATGCAGATGTTGCAGCCACCTGGTCATTGAGGGTCAACTTCACACCTCTATATCTTGGAAACTACTGATCGTTATTTTTTTTTTTCGTTTTATTACCTACAGAAAAATATTATCTTTAATTTTGTAAGAAAAATTTCTTTTCCTTTTTTTTTTTTTTCAAAAATTCTTGGACCTTGGCTGTCACTCTGAGATTTGGTCTCTGGACCCTGAAAGGGTTAACAGTCTCTGGTGTAGTACTCTATCAAAAGCCTTACTAAAATCTAAATAAACAATATTGAATTCTTTATCATGATCAACAACCTCAAAAACTTTACTGAAAAAGATTAATAAATTAGCTAGGAAGGAACAGCCCCTCATGAATCCATGTTGAGCATCATTAATCAAATTATGCTTAACAAGATGCCTTCTTATAATTTTGTTTTTCAACACATTGGTCATCTCCCACCGAGGCAGGGTGACCCAAAATGAAAGAAAATCCCCCCATAAAAATACTTTCATCATAATTCAACACTTCCACCTCATTCATACATAATCGCTGTCTTTGCAGAGGTGCTCAGATACGACAGCTTACGAGTCCCACCAAACTGCCAAATATCCCAACCCCACCTTTAAAGTGCAGGCACTGTACTAACAATTTCCATGACTCAAGTCCGGTTAACCAGTTCCCCTGAATCCCTTCACAAAATATTACCCTGCTCACACTCCAACAGCTCATCAGGTCTCAAAAAGCCATTCGTCTCCATTCACTCTTATCTAACACGCTTGTGCATGCTTGCTGAAAATCCAAGCCCCCTCACCCACAAAACCACCTTTACCGTCTCCCTCCAACCTTTTTGAGGATGACCCCTAGCCTGCCTTCCTTCCCCTACAGATTTATACGCTCTCCAAGTCATTCTACTTTAATCCATTCTCTCTAAATAACCAAACCACTTCAACAACCACTCTTCAGCCCTCTGACTAATATTTTTAGTAACTCCACACCTCCTCCTAATTTCCACACTCCGAATTTTCTGCATAATATTTATAACACACATTGCCCTTAGACAGGACATCTCCACTGCCTCCAGCTGCCTCCTTGCTGCAGCATTTGCAACCCAAGTTTCACACACATACAAGAGTGTTGGTACCACCATACTTTCATGCATTCCCTTCATTGCTTCCATGGATAACGCTTTTTGTCTCCAGAGATACCGCAACGCACCACTCACCTTTTTTCCTTCATCAATTCTATGGTTAATCTCATCCTTCATAAACCCATCTGCTGACAAGTCAACTCCTAAATATCTGAAAACATTTCTTCCATACTCCCTCTCTCCAATTTTTATTCATCTAAATCATTTGATATCCTCATCACCTTACTCTTATCTATGTTCTTTCAACCATCTTTACAAACCCTCCCAAACTCATTCACTAACCTTTGTAACTTTTCTTTAGAATCTCCCATAAGCACAGTATCATCAGCAAAAAGTAACTGTGTCAACTCACATTCTGTATTTGATTCCCCATAATTTAATCCCACCCCTCTCCCCAACACCCTAGCATTTACTTCTTTTACAACCCCATCTATAAATATATTAAATAAACATGGTGATATTATACATCCCTATCTAAGACCTACTTTTACCAGGAAGTATCTCCCTCTCTCCTACACACCCTAACCTGAACCTCACTATCCTCATAAAAACTCTTTACAGCATTTAGTAACTTACTACCTATTCCATACACTTGCAACATCTGCCACATTGCTCCCTTATGCACTCTATCATATGCCTTTTCTAAATCCAGAAATGCAATGAAAACTTCCCTACCTTTATCTAAATACTGTTCACATATATGCTTCATTATAAACACTTGATCTACCCACTCTAAAGCCTCCTTGCTCAGCTGCAATCCTGCTCTCTGTCTTACCTCTAATTCTTTCAATAATAACCCTACCATACACTTTACTTGGTAAACTCAGTAAACTAATTCCCCTATAATTTTGCAATCTCTATTGTCCCCTTCCTTTTACATAAAGGAACTATACATGCTCTCTGCATGTATAGTACCTTCCCTTCTTTCATACATTTATTAAACAAAAATACCAACCATTCCAACACTATATCCCCTTCCCCTGCTTTTAACATTTCTGTCATGGTCCCGTCAGTTCCAGCTGCTTTACCCCCTTTCATTCTACGTAATGCCTCATGCACCTTCCCCACACTTACATCCTGCTCTTCCTCACTCCTAAAAGATGGTATACCTCCCTGGCCAGTGCATGAAATTACCAGCTCATTTTCTTCATCAACATTTAAAAGTTCCTTAAAATATTCTCTCCATCTACCCAATACCTCCAGTTCTCCAACAACTAACTCCACTACTCTGTTTTTAACTGACGAATCCAGTCGTTCCCTAGGATTTCTTAACTTGTTTATCTCACTTCAAAATTTTTTCTTATTTTCATCAAAATTTCTTGACAGTGCCTCTCCCACTCTATCATCTGCTCTCCTTTTGTACTCTCTCACCACTCTCTTCACCTTTCTTTTACTCTCCATATACTCCACTCTTCTTGTAACACTTCTGCTTTGTAAAAACTTCTCATATGCTACCTTTTCCTCTTTTATCACACCCTTTACTTCATCATTCCACCAATCACTCCTCTTACCTCCTGCACCCACCCTCCTATAGCCACAAACTTCTGCCCCACATTCTAATACTGCATATTTTAAAACTACCCCAATCCTCCTCAACTAACCCCCCCCCTCCACTATTCATACTTGCACTAGTCCACCTGTCTGCCAATAGTTGCTTATATCTCACCCTAACTTCCTCCTCCCTTAGTTTATACACTTTAACCTCTCTCTCTTACTTGCTGTTGCCATTTTCCTTTTGTCCCATCTACCTCTTACTCTAACTGAAGCTACAACTAAATAATGATCTGATATATCAGTTGCCCCTCTATAAACATGTATATCCTGGAGCCTACCCATCAACCTTTTATCCACCAATACATAATCTAATAAACTACTTTCATTACGTGTTATATCATACCTTGCATACTTATTTATCCTTTTTTTCATAAAATATGTATTATTTATTACCCAACCTCTTTCTACACATAGCTCAATTAAAGGCTCCCCAAATTTACCTACTACTCCATCCACAACATTTTTACCCACTTTAGCATTGAGATCCCCAACCACAAGTACTCTCTCACTTGATTTAAAACTCTCCATGCACTCACTGATCATTTCCCAAAATCTCTCTCTCTCCTCTACACTTCTCTCTTCTCCAGGTGCATAAACACTCATTATAACCCACTTTTCACATCCAATCGTTATTATATCAGCTATAATTGACTCTAGGAGTAATAAGTAAATGATAAGTAAATATTCAGTGCTTATCATCTCTTAGATTTTGAGAGCAAACAAAAATATAAATTAAAAACAAAACTATCACCTAATGTAATAAAGTTGTATGTATATCCTCACCAAATATCACTGTACAGAAGAGTGTGAAATTTTCAGCACAACTGGTCAGGAACTTTCATAGTTATTCTATGTCAACATGTGCTTTTAAAATATAATTATCATTATCACCTTTACAAAATTCTATCTCTTATTAACAAGAAAGAGAGCAATAAACCTGGAAATTAAAAATACCATTAAGTTTTCAGTTGGAAGAGTGTCACTAACGACAACTCAATTACAATGTAATTCTCATAACAAACTAGAGTATTAGATAATTTTCCCTTACTAATCTAGCATAGCATGATCAAGCATGGTGTTGAGTTGATAGGGAGGATGAAGTAGGCAAATCCTATTAGGAATTATATCTTCTTCTTTCAACAAACCGACCGTATCCCACCAAGGCAGGGTGGCCCAAAAAGAAAAACAAAAGTTTTTCTTTTTAAATTTAGCAATTTGTACAGGAGAAGGGGTTACTAGCCCCTTGCTCCTGGCATTTTGGTTGCCTCTTACAGCACGCATGTCTTATGGAGGAAGAGTTCTGTTCCACTTCCCCATGGAGATAAGAGGAAATAAACAAGAACAAGCACTAGAAAGAAAATAGAAGAAAACCCAGAGGGGTGTGTGTATATATATACTTGTATACATGTATGTGTAGTGTGACCTAAGTGTAAGAAGTAGCAAGACATACCTGAAATCTTGCATGTTTATGAGACAGAAAAGAGACACCAGCAATCCTACTATCATGTAAAACAATTACAGGTTTCTGTTTTACACTCGCTTGGCAGGACGGTAGTACCTCCCTGGGCAGTTGCTGTCTACCAACCTACTACCTATTAGGAATTATATGTATAAGTTATATAAGAGGGGAATGTATGAGAGTATAGTTTTACCAACGCTCTTATATGGGTGTGAAGCGTGGGTGATGAATGTTGCAGCGAGGAGAAGGCTGGAGGCAGTGGAGATGTCATGTCTGAGGGCAATGTGTGGTGTGAATATAATGCAGAGAATTCGTAGTTTGGAAGTTAGGAGGAGGTGTGGGATTACCAAAACTGTTGTCCAGAGGGCTGAGGAAGGGTTGTTGAGGTGGTTCGGACATGTAGAGAGAATGGAGCGAAACAGAATGACTTCAAGAGTGTATCAGTCTGTAGTGGAAGGAAGGCGGGGTAGGGGTCGGCCTAGGAAAGGTTGGAGGGAGGGGGTAAAGGAGGTTTTGTGTGCGAGGGGCTTGGACTTCCAGCAGGCATGCGTGAGCGTGTTTGATAGGAGTGAATGGAGACAAATGGTTTTTAATACTTGACGTGCTGTTGGAGTGTGAGCAAAGTAACATTTATGAAGGGATTCAGGGAAACCGGCAGGCCGGACTTGAGTCCTGGAGATGGGAAGTACAGTGCCTGCACTCTGAAGGAGGGGTGTTAATGTTGCAGTTTAAAAACTGTAGTGTAAAGCACCCTTCTGGCAAGACAGTGATGGAGTGAATGATGGTGAAAGTTTTTCTTTTTCGGGCCACCCTGCCTTGGTGGGAATCGGCCAGTGTGATAATAAATAATAATAAGTTATATATATGAAGTGTTGTACAGCAGAAAAGAAAAACCAAATCCATACAATGGATGTGGGAGAGGTCCAAGCTCTGAAGCTGAAGTGACCATACATTATGCGGTTCTGAGCCTAGCAAGCAGATGCAGAGACAATATTTATGCATTCCCATGAATGGATGAAACATTAAGAAAACAATTCATTTGCTAACTCAGATTTTGGCTGTGGTGGCGCTTATTCTTGTCCTCATCTTAATGACTCATATGCTAAGTCAATGTTAAGTCTTTGGTGCCAAAACATCTCATAACATTCATAAACAAGAAGGTAACAAACAATACAAGAGCTTACCCAACATGCCAGAACAATATGGAGCCATCAGAGCCTCCACTAGCAAACAGACCCTCATGATGAGGGTGCCAGCCAATACACGAAGCTTCTTTTTTGTGACCACGAAACACCTAGAAAAATTTTACTGTATTAACTAACAGTTTTAACATGTACACCCTATAAAATAAGGTAAGTTGAACACTGGGTATCTGGATTCATTTGTTCCAGAAACTCATTACGAATGGGACACTTTCACATTTATTGGCTCACCTATTCTATTTTAAATAGGAAACCTTGGGTTATCCTAGTTGAAATGGCACTAGTTTTTGTAATCTCCATGTGAAGCCCAGAAGGGTATCTATCTGTGCCTGAGCTAACCAGTGATGTTCATTACCAAACAATGGGCTTGTGCAATACAAAAACTGTCTTTTGCTATTTTTCAAGAGAATTCCCTATACAGTGATTATGTATGAATGATGATGAAAGTGTGGAATGAGGATAAAAGTTTTTCCTTTCTTTTTGGGTCACACTGCCTCAGTGGGAAATGGCTGACATGTTAAAAAAAAAAAATTCCCTATAATGCTAGTACTCCTAAATAAGAGTGTAATTGATGTACTACACCTGTTCTGCAGGCTGGTGAATGTAACAAGACATATCAATTGACTCTAACCTAAATGAAGCTGTAAATGCCTGCACCTGGATATACAAGCAATCAATGAATTCATAAGAGTATATGCATGTGTGCACAAGTATACACACACACTTTTTTTTTACACACTGGCCATCTCTCACTGAGGTAAGGTGACCCCAAAAAAGAAGAAACACTTTCACCATCATTCACTCTACCACTGTCCTTCCAGAGGTGCACTGATATTACACTTCAGATGCCCCTCCAAACTGCAAATATCCCCACACACATATATATACAGTAGGGCCCCACTTATTTGGCAGTTAGGTTCCAGGCTACTGCCGGAAAGCAGACTTCGCCGGAAAGCAGAATCCATTTTTACCATTTATAAATGCATATAAATGCCAGATAACAAGTTTACACTAACATATATTAAGTTAGCAATAGAACCAGACATTACAAAGTAAAATACACATGCAATACACTCATTATTTACCTCAAAATATTTGTAGTCTTAATTGTAGGGCAAAAGGTGAGTAGTATTTACTCTAAGAAGTCAGGTGTGGTAGCCCTCCTGGGCACACCACCCACACATGCTATACTACGATGCTTAAAGCTCCCTAGAGCAATAAAATGCATATACAGTACATGCATTACTTACCTTAAAATATTTGTAGTCTTAATGGTCTTAATGTAGGGTGAGAGGTGAAAAGTATTTATTTGTAGAAAGTCGTGTGGGAGGCATGGCAGTCTGCCTAGCCACTGGCACTTATACCTACTATGACATTAAGCTCCCTAGAGTGATAAAATGAGTATATAGTACACTCATTAATTACCTTAAAATATATGTAGTCTTAATGTAGGGTGAGAGGTGAGTTTTATTTGTATGAAGTCAGGTTAGGAAGTATGGGTAGCCAAGAAGGGCAGCCCTCCCCACCCCACCCCATCCACACAATGTAAACAATCCAGACGAACACATCTGGTTTTTGTCACTTTACAATGTGTACAAGTTGTCTCTACATTTATGCAGTAGAATAAATAAAGAGAATCACTCCCATTCTCATGTAACACCATTTTTAGAAGAAATGATACACTGAGTGAAGGCATACGAAAGAAATAATTTTCTAGTTACCCCCTGTAATATTATAGTGAACACATTTTCTCTGATGTTGGACTATAAGTTGCCTGGCTACCACAAGTCTTACAGGTTGCCTGGCTACTACAAGTCCTACAAGTTGCCTGGCTACCACAAATCCTACAAGTTGCCTGGCTACCACAAGTCTTACAGGTTGCCTGGCTACTACAAGTCCTACAAGTTGCCTGGCTACCACAAATCCTACAAGTTGCCTGGCTACCACAAGTCTTACAGGTTGCCTGGCTACCACAAGTCTTACAGGTTGCCTGGCTACTACAAGTCCTACAAGTTGCCTGGCTACCACAAATCCTACAAGTTGCCTGGCTACCACAAATCCTACAAGTTGCCTGGCTACCACAAGTCCTACAAGTCACCTGGTTACCACAAGTCCTACAAGTCACCTGGCTACCACATTTCATATTTATGGTAATTTATTCTACTGTGGGGTGCATCTAGATGGATTAACCCTTTCAGGGTCAGTGCCGTAGATCTACGGCTTTACGTTCAGGGTCCAAACTGTAGACCTACGCCATGAGCTCAGCTCACTCTGATAAGCTGTGAGCAGTAAATTTGGGCCTAGATATGAGAGAATACATCTATGAGGTATGTGTGCACTACATAAAACAAATCCTGCAGCACACAGTGCATAATGAAAGAAAAAAAATGAGACAGTAATTTTCGATTAACCCTTCAGGGTCGACAGGCCCTCTCAGACTTGTTCTCAGGGTCGGCCAAATTTCAAAAAACAAAAATTATTTTTTCTTATGAAAAGATAGAGAATCTATTCCCGATCGTAATGACACCAAAAGTATGAAATTTGATGGAAACTTACGGAATTATGCTCTCGCGAAGTTAGCGGTCTCGATGATGTTTACGCATCGGCGATTTTGCCCAAATAACAAAAAAAGGCACAATACCGTGACTGGAACGATACACAAATAACCTGCACATAGAAGAGAGGAGCTTACTTTCCGCCAGACTAACACTCTTCGCACTAATCTCGTTCATACCTCTCCTCCCTCTACAGATGTTCCTGGTGTCTACTCTATTTCTTGCTCCTCCTGTCCTCTTCAATACTTTGGAGAAACTGGCCGATCTCTTTCTGACAGACTTAGGGAGCACAAAAATAGTGTTAGGCTTACCGACACTAACAATGCTCTTTTCTGTCACGTCAGAGATCACAGCCATCCTATAGACTGGTCTTCTGCTAAAACTGTCTTCCCTACTTCCAACTCGAACAGTCATCGTCTAGTTGAATCCTCTCTAATACACAACTTTCCCTGTATGAATCTTAGTCCTGGCTTCGTCTCTGTAGATGCCTTCCTCTCCCACTACATTGTAAAATGTTCCAAACTTCAGAACACTCGTGACTTAACCTGATTCCTCATTTTTCTTCTTCTCCCTCTTCCCCTTTCCTCTTTCCTTTTTTTCCTTTTTTGTCTTTCTTCTGTCGCGTGTTTCTGTTCCTTCATTATTTATTTCATCACTTCCCCTTCCCCCACCTCTGTGCACTTGCTCTCCCTTTGTGGGCACCTAGCTCCCTTGTGGGCACCTAGCTCCCTTGTGGGCACCTAGCTCCCTTGTGGGCACCTAGCTCCCTTGTGGGCACCTAGCTCCCTTGTGGGCACCTAGCTCCCTTGTGGGCACCTAGCTCCCTTGCAGTGCTCCCCTTTCTTTATATTTGACTGGCTCCTCCTCCTTAGTTCCCCCCTCCTACTACTACTACTACTACTACTACTACTACTACTACCACTACTACCACTACTACCACTACTACTACTACTACAACTACTACTACTACCACTACTACTACCACTACTACTACTACTACCACTACTACTACTACTACTACCACTACCACTACTACTACTACTACTACCACTACTACTACCACTACTACTACTACTACCACTACTACTACCACTACTACTACCACTACTACTACCACTACCACTACTACTACCACTACTACTACTACTACCACTACTACTACTACCACTACTACTACCACTACTACTACTACCACTACTACTACTACTACCACTACTACTACCACTACTACTACTACTACCACTATTGCTACCACTACCACTACTACTACCACTACTACTACCACTACTACTACCACTACTACTACCACTACTACTACCACTACTACTACCACCACTACTACCACCACTACTACTACCACTACTACTACCACTACTACTACTACTACTACTACTACTACTACCACCACTACCTCTTCCTGCCTATATATAGCCGTCCTGCTCCACCTCTGGTTAGTGTGAGATTTTGCCCACTTTGAGCCCTATTTTCGGCCAATTCCAGTGTACTTGTCGACAAAAATCATAACTATTTCACTAGAACTCCATTTTTTCTATCGGATGAGTACAAGAAACCACTCATTTACCAATTTCAACTATCCAATACAGTGGTCAGAATTTAGAAATTTTGCCAATTTCACACAAATTTCAAAAGATGCCAATTTCCAAATAGGGTCCAGAATAAACAAGAAAGACATTCCTGGCACTAAAATAACATTTCCTCTGTTCATTAGTCACGTCCCCACGCCCCTCTTACATTCTTTTGCTTTCCACTTTGAATTTTTATTCTCACAAAAAAATAGAAGATTTACTGTTATGCAGACTACTGCATTAGTGTAGAAATGGTATAAATAATATCAGCGCATTTGTGAAAGAATATTAGACTCACCAGCTGACGTGTATTGGACACTTACCATGATTTGTTTACTTTTGAACTTTTGTAAAAATCAAACATTTCTGCTACTTTGAGCTCAATTTCAAGGCACCTTTCTTTGTAAAACCAGTCAAAATCATCTCAATTTCTGTAATATGTCTTCCATTCTATAAAATGAGACCAGGAAAACTAGAATACAACAATAAATACCATACGAAAATACAGTGCAAAGTCGCTGTTTTAATCCAAAAACAAGGTCAAAGTTTTTTTTTTTCTCATTACGCACCATATGCTGCAGGATTTTTTTATACTGTGCACACATCGCATCTGCTAGAAAAATGACAGGATGGATAATGAGAACCTTCAAAACTAGGGATGCCAAGCCCATGATGACACTCTTCAGGTCACTTGTTCTATCTAGGCTGGAATATTGCTGCACTCTAACAGCACCTTTCAAGGCAGGTGAAATTGCCGACCTAGAAAATGTACAGAGAACTTTCACGGCGCGCATAATGGAGATAAAACACCTCAATTACTGGGAGCGCTTGAGGTTTCTAAACCTGTATTCCCTGGAATGCAGGAGGGAGAGATACATGATTATATACACCTGGAAAATCCTAGAGGGACTAGTACCGAACTTGCACACGAAAATCACTCACTACGAAAGCAAAAGACTTGGCAGACGATGCACCATCCCTCCAATGAAAAGCAGGGGTGTCACTAGCACGTTAAGAGACCATACAATAAGTGTCAGGGGCCCGAGACTGTTCAACTGCCTCCCAGCACACATAAGGGGGATTACCAACAGACCCCTGGCAGTCTTCAAGCTGGCACTGGACAAGCACCTAAAGTCAGTTCCTGATCAGCCGGGCTGTGGCTCGTACATTGGTTTGCATGCAGCCAGCAGCAACAGCCTGGTTGATCAGGCGCTGATCCACCAGGAGGCCTGGTCACAGACCGGGCCGCGGGGGCGTTGACCCCCGAAACTCTCTCCAGGTAAACTCCAGGTAAACTCCAGGTAAACACTGACCACATAGACCCATTCTTTCATATGTAAGCTTACCAGCTTTCTCTCACTAGATTTGAGGGTGCTAGAATTTAGGCGTACTAGTACGTCAAAAACCTTGGTGTATAAGCCGTAGTAGTAAGGCCGAAATCCTGAAAGGGTTAAAACAGCGGCTTTGCAGTGTTTTTTCGTGTGTTTTTTATAGTCGTATTTGTAATTTCTTGGTCTCATTTGATAGAATGGAAGATATATTACAGAAATAGAGATGATTTTGATTAGTTTTAGTAATGGAAATGGCTTGAAACTGAGCTCAAAGTAGCAGAAATGTTAAATTTTTGCCGATGTTCAAGAGCAAACAAATCACATCACGAGTCTAATACATGTTGGCTGGTAGGCCTAATATACATTCACAAATGTGGTGATGTTATTTATACAATTATTACAGTATTGCATAACAGTAAATATTCTGTTTTTTGGTTTGAATAAAAATTCATTATGTGAATAAAAAAATCAAAATGGAATTAATTTGTAAAGCCTGAAAATGTAACTAATGAACAGAGGAAATGTTAGTTTAGTGCCAGGAATTCCTGCATTGTTTATTCGGAACCCTATTTTGAAATTGGAATATTTTGAACTTTGCATTAAATTGGCCAAATTACCAATTTCCAGTCACTTTATTTTGTTGTTGAAACAGTTGACTTGGCAATTTCTTGTGCTCAATCGATAGAACAGAAGTAATACTAGTGAAACAGCTAAGAATTTGAGTGACTGGAATACTGTAATTGGCCTAAAATGGGAGTCAAAGTCAGCAAAATCGCCGATGCGTAAATATCGCCGACACATCAAAATTCGCGAGAGCATAATTTCGTCAATTTTCCATCAAATTTCGTACATTTTTTTTATTACCTTCAGAAAAAGATTCTCTACCATTTCATAAGAAAAAATAACAAAATTATTTTTTGAAAATTCTTGGACCCTGGTGCACACTTTGAAATTTGGCCTCAGTGATTATTATTGTGTTATTGTTATTATCATTATTAAAATGGGAGCTTCAAGACTAATAAGACACTCCTAGTGATTTTAATGTGTACCTGCATGCCAGCACAGTGTGTAAGTTTACTTAAGTACAGGTACACATACGTATAATTATCAGCTATAATATTAATGCAGGTATGTAGTCTGCCTGGGCTACATACCTACATAGCAATAACATGGCCCAGAGCCATATTATGACCATCGACATACCATGTTCACTGAGTTTAATCATTTCTAACAACTACCTTTATATGTCATCATAAACAAAGGGAGAAGTAATGAATAATTCATGCCGAGAATTGCAAACAAAAGCGTTATGTATTAAGAGGAATGACATAATGTTTTCCCTCCGCCCGGCTACCACACATTCATAGTATATAAACACAATGTTTATATGTTATGTA